>NC_044033.1:14080070-14412260 GCF_901765095.1 Microcaecilia unicolor
ACAAGCAGAAAATCCCCAGACCTTTCTTCACTGGTGTCAGAATATAACTTAGTTTCCCAGCCTATATTGCTGGTGGCAGTGAAAAAGTACAGCTTTTAATAAGACCTGAGCAGTGATGGGCTACAATACCTGGAACTTTAATAAGGAGACGTGAGTATTACTGGGCTGCAATACCGTAGCTTTAAAAAGAAGATATGAGCACATGGACGTGCACGAGTTGGAAAAATCCAGCACGAATATCCGTTTTATAAACTGAAAAGTCCAAACTATAAACGAGGCAAAATGAGGAACTTGGACATCTGTATTATAGTAACATAGTAGATGACGGCAGAAAAAGACCTTCACGGTCCATCCAGTCTGCCTAACAAGATAAACTCATATGTGCCACTTTTTGTGCACACAATGTCCACACAACTCCATGTGCAGGAATGGACTAACGGGTAGAGTGTAAATCTCTTACCAATAAATGAAAATTATTTTAGGGTGCGGAAATCCAACTTGACATGCGTAGGCGATTACCACACGGTTAACGTGAGAGACCTTACCGTTAAGTCAATGGCTGGCGGTAAGGTCCCAGACCCAAAATGGACGCACACCATTTTTAATTTTGCCGCACCTCCATTTTCGGCAAAAATAAAAGTGGATCTGCATGCGCCCAAAACACGCGCCTACAGTAGCGCAGCCCATTTTTCAGCCCACCTTAGTAAAAGGACCCCTTGGGGGCTTTCACAGAGAATATGTCCAAAACAGCCTGGTGAACGCTGTCCAGGGTCCTGATTTGAAGATGCGTCTGTGTGAATGTGTGGAACTTAAAATACATTTATACTGGGTAAACTGAGTTAACAAGATAAAAATGAATTTCCGAGACAAACTAAAGACTGGAAAACTGAGCTGGCGATTAGTAGCTGTTAGATTTACTGTTTCCCCCGGAGTCTATGAAAAGTTTGTGCGTCTTGTACATCAGTAAAAGGAAGTGAGCTGATTGGAAACATTAAACTGATCAGTGCCAATTATTTCTGAGCCCTGATCATTTTTTTCCTATAAAGAGGAGAGATTTTAGAAAAACTGGACGCTGCCAGAAGAAATAAACTGAGCTGTAAAACTGCACCACAGAAGCCAGCTTTTCAAATTGATTGGGGGAGCCAAACTCAGCACACAAAAGCATGGTGGATTGTGGACGCAACTGGCCAGGCTGTATTTAAATACAGAGCACAGCAGGTGGTGCAAACACAGTGAGGAATTGTGGTAAAAAGACGAGCTAGGTGAAGGACTGCAAGTCCCTACTGGTTTCCCCAACATCAATCATCACCACAATCTACCACCCTACATTCTGCTGCATGACTAATATTCCGCCAGTGTCGTTATGCTCATATTAGCCCTCTCCTCAAGTCACTTCACTGGCTTCCTATCCGTTTCCGCATACAGTTCAAACTCCTCTTATTGACCTATAAGTGCATTCACTCTGCAGCTCCTCAGTACCTCTCCACTCTCATCTCTCCCTACATTCCTCCCCGGGAACTCCGTTCACTGGGTAAATCTCTCTTATCTGCACCCTTCTCCTCCACCGCTAACTCCAGACTCCGTTCCTTTTATCTTGCTGTACCATATGCCTGGAATAGACTTCCTGAGCCAGTACGTCAAAGCTCCATCTCTGACCGTCTTCAAATCTAAGCTAAAAGCCCACCTTTTTGATGCTGGTTTTAACTCCTAACCCTTGTTCACTTGTTCAGAACCTTTATTTTATCATCCTCACTTTAATATTCCCTTATCTCTTGTTTGTCCTGTTTGTCTGTCCTAATTAGATTGTAAGCTCTGTCGAGCAGGGACTGTCTCTTCATGTTCAAGTGTACAGCGCTGCGTACGTCTAGTAGCACTTTAGAAATGATAAGTAGTAGTAGTAGTACTTGCTAATGCCTTTCAGTCCACCCTGGCCCATCTGTACAACTCACATTCTCCCTTTCCCAGCCAGTGCTCAATAGTCTATCTTCCCTACCTAACCTGTACATACACTTTCTCTTCTCCCAGACACCCCCATTTCTTTCTCTCTCCCCCCCTTAATGTCTTCTTCCTCCTCTCTTCGTATTCTATTTTTCCCTTGCTTCTTACCCCCAATGCTTAGTTTGATATTTGTTTGGGGATAGAGGGTTTAGTACCCCTCATACCTGCTCCCCCCTCCATTCTAAATGTCTCTGCTTCCTTCTTCCACCTGCCCTAGCTCCTAATAATTCCTCTCCTCCTTAGCATCCCCCTCATCCTTTCCTAATCAGTGTCCCTTCCCTGCAGGCTAGGCTCTCCCACCCCTCATCCCACCACAGCAGATTTATCTCGCATCTCAATTTCTTATTCCTCCTTCCTCACAGGTATGGATCACATTCGTGCTTCCCCCTTCCCAGAGCTAAAGAGAATCCACGTACGTGGAGAACTCCATAGAACCCACGGAGTAAAAAAGTGAAATCAAAAAGGAGTGGGAATGTAAACCAGGCTTATCCAAAAACTGGAACCAGACAACAAATATATTAATAATCAAACATACAAAGTTTATTAATATTTTTTAAAAATGATTCGACACAATGTTGTGTTTCGGCCTGGTGGCCTACATCAGGAGTCTATGAACAGAAACAATAAATATTACATAACCAAAATAAAATATACATAAAATATTGTTTCTGTTCATAGACTCCTGATGTAGGCCACCAGGCCAAAACACAACGTTGTGTCGAATCATTTTTAAAAAATATTAATAAACTTTGTATGCTTGATTATTAATGTATTTGTTGTCTGGTTCCAGTTTTTGGATAAGCCTGGTTTACATTCCCTGCAGCAGTTCTCTTGGAACCCATAGCTTGCAGGATAGCAACAGTTCCACTTCCAGGAAGTCCTTAGGACCTGCTGCACCACCTGCATGAACAAGCCTTGGAAGCTCGGCCGTCGGATGTTCCACAGCTCCAGGACCTCAGATGAACATGGTGCTTTCTGCCCTCACATTGAAAACCCCGGAGATCACTGGACCCACCGGCCTCCATTCATATCAACCCCCTGTATGCCAGACCACCCACTAAAGCTCCACTGGTCGCAAAGTAAGTGGCTGGCCTGGAGAGCTGAGTTAGGGTTGACTCTAGGCAAACCAGTGCCTTCTGCACAAATGGAAACTGGCATTAGGAAAGGGATGGAAAACAAAAATAAGGATGTTATTCTGCCATTGTATCGCTCCATGGTGCGACCGCACCTCGAGTATTGTGTTCAATTCTGGTCGCCGCACCTCAAAAAAGACATAGTGGAATTGGAAAAGGTGCAGAGAAGGGCGACAAAAATGATACAGGGGATGGGACGGCTTCCCTATCAGGATAGGCTGAAGAGGCTGGGGCTTTTCAGCCTGGAGAAAAGGCAGCTGAGGGGAGACATGATAGACGTCTATAAGATAATGAGTGGAATGGAACGGGTCGATGTGGAGCGTCTGTTTACGCTTTCCACAAATACTAGAACAAGGGGGCATGCAATGAAGCTGCAGTGTGGTAAATTTAAAACGAATCGGAGGAAAGTTTTCTTCACTCAACGCGTAGTTAAACTCTGGAATTCGCTGCCGGAAAAGGTGGTTAAGGCGGTTAACTTAGCGGACTTCAAAAAAGGGTTGGACGGCTTCCTGGAGGAAAAAGCCATCGAATGTTATTGAATGGATGAGGGAATAATACAGCATTTCTAGGAAGGCCAGGACAAATTGCTTGTTCTTTTGGCCGCTGTCGGTGACAGGGTGCTGGGCTCGATGGACCCTTGGTCTGTCCCAGCATGGCAATGCTTATCATGCTTATACCCCTGGGTAGTAGCTTTAGCACAATGCCCCCCCCCCCTCCTTTAGTATTAATAGTGACTCCAATACAACATCCCTCTTTTTCTCTCCTTTTACCACATAACTGGCATAACATAACTCCTTTTACCATAATAACTGGTAATATTCAGCGCTGACTGGCTACGTTTATCGGACATATCGGACTGCATAAATAGCAGTCCTATTTTTATCAACCATCCCTTTCTTTATTCCACACTCTCTGCCCAGCATTGTCATCCCCCCACTCCACTCGTTCACTGAGCCACATGATGTGCAAAGATAAAGGGGGAGCACATCACTATATTGTCCTGGGATACATGACAGACCTCATAGACCTGCCAACCAGAAACACAACAGGATCAGCACGAACATACCTAAATCTCCACTACCCAAGCTGCAAAGGACTCAAATACAAATCAACTTATGCATCCAGCTTTTCCTATTTAAGCGCACAACTATGGAACGCTTTACCAAAAGATGTGAAAACAACTTATGATCACCTAAATTTCCGGAAATCACTAAAAACAAACCTGTTCAAAAAGGCATACCCCACCGACCCAAGATAAAAGCCTGAATACCTGCAACACAATGAAACCAAAGCTCGTAATGGACATATCCTAACTCTTCCTGTCTAAGATCCCCTAAGGTGTCTATCACACATGAACCTTATTCTACCACAATATCACCTTGTATTTGTTCATACCGGAATTGGCGAACGCCGATATGGTACTATGTAAGCCACATTGAGCCTGCAAATAGGTGGGAAAATGTGGGATATAAATGTAACAAATAAATAAAATATTAGTACCCCCATATTCATGGAGCCACACAGATCACACCCCCCCCCCCCCCAAACTAGCCTGAGCTGAGTCAGGAGTTCAGCAGCAAAGCTGTGCTTGGAGTGAGAAAGAAAAGTCAGGGCTGAGTAGCTGAGCCAAGAGGCAAACCAAACCAAGAAACACATAGAATTTAGGGACAGCATACCCCTTGCCTCTTCCAAATTACGCCCATCTGTCTAGTCACATCTTCCTGTTGCTGCCATGCAGTTTCATTGTGCCAATGCAGCATAATGAGCTCAATTAGTCCATCCTCACTGTCTGCCATAAGTTGTAACAGGGGAATGATTGTTTTATTTTTGTGATAAAAGGGAGACAGTGTTCCTCCCCGTTCCCCTTTCAATCTGAGATTTGCCTGCAGGTCCTTTCTGTTACAGAGCTGGGAAAGTGGACCAACTTTTAAAAGACTTTTTAGACTATGGTATCGCAGACGCCAACAGCTCCTTCCTGCTCCCCCATATCCACAAAGCAAAAAAATAACATATCAATCCTGATGACCAGAGGGCGGGTGGAGAGCAGCAAAATACCTTCTACTCCCTACTTTTGACCTAGCCCAACTAAGTAAAGATATCGTTACTAAAAAGGTCAACAATATTCCAAACTCGTAAAAAAGAATATACAATTTGTAGCCCAGTAACCTCAACATCTGTTGAGCTGTGACCTGCTGGCTGCTGCAGACCTGCGAGGCAAGTGCAGTCAAGGCATCCACTCTCGTATTGCTTTGAGCAGGGCTCCTATGTATTTCAATTGCTATACTGGGTGCAGTTGGTTTCCTCTCTGCCTTTGTGTTCCTTGTTGGTTAAGAATTCTCTTCCAGTTTTCCTTATGATTTCTCTTTCTTCCATGTGTGCTTGTCTGTCCTTAGTGTTTCCCTACATCTCTTCTCATAAGAACATAAGAGTAACTATACTGGGTGAGACCAATGGTCCATCTAGCCTAGTATCCTATTTTCCAAACAGTGGCCAAGCCAGGTCACAAGTACTCTGGCAGAAACCCAAATCGTGGCAGCATTCCATGTAGAACCCCAAAGAATAGCAAGATTCCGGAATCCTAAAGAGTAACAAGATTCCATGCAGAAACTCACAGTAAAGCTAAAACCAAATTTTATTAATTAGTATATTTGACTCAAATATACTAATTAATAAAATTTGGTTTTAGCTTTACTGTGATCCAGTCTCTGGGCCTCCTGGTTTTGTGCCCACTTTTCTGTTTGTTTTACAAAGTATCCGTGGGTCTTCTTTGAGTTCTCCACGCTTTGTGGATTCTCTATTGACTGAAACTCAGAGCAGCAACATTCCATACTACAAATCCCAGGGCAAGCAGTTGCTTCCCATGTCTGTCTCACTATCAGACTATGGACTTTTCCTCCAGGAATTTGTCCAAACCTTTTTAAAACTCAGATACGTTAACCACTGTTACCACCTCCTCCAGCAAAAAGTTCCAGAGCTTAACTATTTGTTGAGTGAAAATATATTTCTTCCTATTTGTTTTAAAAGTATTTCCATGTAACTTCCTGAACGAGTAAAAAATCGATTTACTTCTACTCGTTCTACACCACTCACCCCACTTCTTACCCTTTTTCACCTTTGTGTCTTTTCTGTCCACCATGACCCTCTTCCTCTGAGCTCCTCTTTTCCCAATTTCACATAGAGACTAACTCTTTCAGTCCCTCTTCCATCTGCAGTTTGTGTCCCTCTCCCAGATCATGTCTCCTTCTGTCACTTCCCCTGCCGTATTACAGCCCATGCTCCCTCTTCAAGTTCTCACAGCCTGTTTCTACTCCTCTGGCACAGTTCCAGTCCCTGTGTTCTGTCCTCTGACAGCCTCGCACTAGTCTATAATGTGATCCTAAAATGTGTGTAATGCCTTTACTGTTATTCTCATTTCTAATGACTATCATTGCTGCAGTTCTCACTCTACAAAGATAGGTGAGCAAGGCATTGTGTGCAATGTAGTTCACAGGCAATGCAGCCACACTTGTCTGTCTGTATAAGAACGGTTACCACTGGTTGTGAGGCTGCCCAGACCTTCTCTCTCTCTCTCAGCCAAGCTTGGCCCCATTGTCTACCTGCTATCATTTCCTGGTCATTCTTACTATCTCTGTCCTGAGAGGTCAGCCAGGTATGACCTTTCCCTCCAATCGAGGGCCATACTCTAGCACCTCCCTTGCCACCCGGTGGCAGGCTCTGTTCCTATTGGTCCTTACCTGCTCCTCCCTGTGTGAGGCTTTTTGACCTCCTTGTCCCTTCAGCCATGAGGTATTCACCATCTTGCTTCAGACGGCACTGTCCTGCTGAAACTCCCTGCACTGAACTTGGTTTTTTACCTTGAAAATATCTCCTCCCTAATGAGATATCTCACACTCCAGTCACCCAGCTTTGAACCACTTCTATCTGCTCAACTATCTCTCACCTCTGCAATAAAGCTAACTCTCTTCAGATCTCCACCTCCAACCACTGAAACAGCTCTCAGGATTACGGAGTCTCTGTGCCCTGGAGCAATACTTCTGAACATCTGACTATGAGCAAATTACCTGTGTTTATGCAATAAAAGTAACTTCAGAAAATAATAGACTTCAGGTTTGTCTGGTGTGCCAAGGTTATACTCCAAGCTATCATAGACTTTACAGTAACAAGTCTATGAGAGGCTTGAATACCCTGTCCCCATCACTCAGCCTCTCTTCCCCTTACAGTTCTTTTCTGCTATTTCTAGCCCTTCACAACAACATTCTTTCTCCTAGTCAGAAACTCCTTTCAGTTTCCTTCACCACTTACTAGCCCCTCTATTCCTCTGCCAGTGTTTCTGTCTTTCTCATCTTAACTGCTAAACACATTACTTTGGTAACATATACAGTTACACTTTATTTATATCCCACTAATGCCAACTACGTAGTTCATAGTGGATTACTGTTTCAGATGGTAGATCAAGAAAATCTAGGATGTTATATAATAATCCAAAAGTTAAAATTATTAGGTCAATAAAGTTAGCTAGCTGTTTCCGTGCCTTTCCTCAGTGCCTATATGCAGCACATCCCCTCTGCATTGGCAGTTGCAGGCAGGAAGTGTGTCTATCCTAGGCTACAGCAGATCCCTCCTCCCCCTACAGCCATCAGTCAGACACAACCAGCCAATAGACTATAGCAGCTTTATTTTCCTTCTGTCTTGTCTGACGACTTGTGAGCCCTTGGGTCCCTCAGGAAAGCGTGGGGAGTCCCAGTTGTTTCCCCAAAAGAGAGCCGAGCACCCCGAATCTTCACCCGCGGCGACCACCGTTCACCAGGGGTTGAGCCCCCAGCTGCAGGTGGCCAGCGGGGCTTCCGGAACCGTGGGGGTGGATGGACTGACCGGACACTGGGGAACTGAACCCACAAACAACAGCCAGGGATAGGTCCGGCAGGCAACCAAGAGTAGTCCAGGAACAGGCAGAAGGTCAGGGCAGGCGGCAAGCAGAAGGTCAAGGCAGGCGGCAAGCAGAGTAGTCCAGGGGCAAGCAAAGGTCAAAGCAGGCGGCGAGCAGAGTAGTCCAGGGACAAGCAGAAGGTCAAAGGAAGCTGTCGGGAAAAGCAGCAAATCCACAGAGCACACACATAGGCTAGAACCTCTGGAGTCAGAAGCCGAAGCAAAGATCTGCGGAGAACCTGCTCCTTAAATACTGTCAGCCCGCCTCAGCTGACAGGGGCGGAGACTTCTGATGACTTCCCTTGCGGAAACCTCTTGGAGTGGCTCTGCATCGGTCTTCAGGTGGGACCTCTGTTCCTTCTGCCCAATCAGGGTTCTCCAGGGCGGGGTCTTGGTTCCCGTGCCCAAGACGCAGAACAGACGCCAGCCCGGGATCCCGGCGCCATCTTCCCCGCTGGGCTGCGCGGGAACTCTAGAGCCGGCGATGGGGAGCAAGGGGTCGTGAAAGCCGGCCCTGAGCCCCGATCCCAGAACGGCCGGCCAGCTCCCCGACAGATCCCGGCCAAACCCACCCCGGGACCATGATGGCCGGCCATCAGGGCAGGAACCAGGTAAGCCGCCCAGTGGCGGAATTACAACCGGCCAATCCCGCGAGGGTTCCTCTTTGGGGCTCGCGTCCATAGGGGAGCAGGCTAAGTTAGAGAGGGACGCGACACCTTCTACAGCCCATTGGTCAGACCTAGCCAGCCAATAGATTTTAAGGGCAGGTGGGAGCAGTAACTAAGATACAGAAACCTTTCTTCTTGCCGTCCCCTGCCTGCATGGAGCTTTCTGGTCCAAATCAACAAAACAGAATATTAGAGATGCCCAGGCACGGACAGGGCTGGTGGCTGTTGGCCATCAGGTTGCCAATATTTAATGATCTATCAGAGAAAGAAATGCTGTTTGGTACAGAGCGAGCAGAAACCCTAGAGATGGTACCCTGGTTGAACTGAAGTAGGAAAATTGAGCACATGCTGGTAGGCAGCTATTGCAAGAGGAGTGTGAGGTAGTGAGGGACCTAGTGCAGATGTCCCTAGAGATATTCCCTGTGGGGAGTTGCGGTTTAGCCATCCTATAGCAGGTGGCATTGGACCTGCTGTGTCCCTGAATAACTGCAGAACTACTATGGCAGGACCCAGTGCATTGTGGGGAAGTGAGGCTGTCTGCCCAGGAGGGAATGGCTTCACAGTGTATGGAGTTAAAAGGTCTAGGTCAGAGCAGAAGGGAGAGGCTCTGAGAGGAGAGAGCCCAGGAGGGGCAAGGTCCTGATACAGAGACCTTGGCAAGAGAGACCTCGCGAGGAGGAAGGTCCCAATATAGAGACCCATAAGAGGAAGAGTAGAAGCTCAGAGTGTGACCTGCCTGATTGTATTTTGAGCTGTGGTGATCTGGCTGAGAATTATCATAAGAGTGAATACAAGTTATGCTGTGTGGCTGAGGGAAGCCCTGAGTATAAGTAACGAAAAACAGAAGCGGTGGCAGTCACCACTTAACAAGTTGTTATGACCCGGTAGTAGTGAGCCCCTGTGCCCCGACTGTGCACGGCAGAGATGGAGTGACACCGCACTCGGTCAGGCAGCCAGACAAACCCCTAGCTTCACCTGGGAATCGACCACCGTTCACCAGGAGTTGAGCTCCCAGCTGCAGGTGGCCACCAGGACTTCTGGAACCGGCGGGGTTGCACAGCCGCTGACCAGGCTGGCAGGAAACAGGCACAGTCCAGAACTAGTACTCCAACAGGCAAAGAATAGTCAAAATCAGTCCAGGGTCAAGGCAGGCAGCAAACAAGCAATATCCGAGAAAACTAGCCAGAGTCCGGTACACAGGAAAACAGGAACAGAAGTTAGTTGGTGAACAGCACTCCGACAGCAACTCCTCAGAACAATTGAGGCCGAAGCAACAAAGGACTGGAGGCAGGGCTTTAAATAGAGCAGGAATCAATCCTAAACATGTGCAGCTGAACCAAGATGGCTGCCCCCATCAGCAGAGAAATCCAATGCCCAAATATGGGCTTCCTTCCTGCAGCTGGCCAACCCCAAGATGGCTGCCACAAGCTAAGATGCCCATCCCAAGATGGCCGACCTATCCTGGAGAAACACCACCAAGATAGCCGATTAGCTCTGCCAAACCGGCCGTGCAGGCCTGGAACCAGGTGAGGAACGTAACGCAAGTATATTCAGAACTACTGAATATATTGAAGAAATATATTAATTAAATACTGGCACTGTTTTTTAGGTAATTGAGTTGGATAACAGAATATGAGGATCAGAGGAGTAAGAACAACCACTTTAGAAGTATATTAAGAACTACTGACTATACTGAAGAAATATATTAATTAAATACTGGCACTGTTTTTTAGGTAATTGAGTCGGATAACAGAATATGAGAATCAGAGGAGCAAGAACAAAAAAAATGAAGGTACCCAAAGTGCATACACTGCAGAAATGTACGACAGCAATTAACGTAAAGGCACAGAACTGAATGCATTTTCTTTTTGTATCTGTACCTGTTTAGAAAAAGATTTTGCAAAGTAGACAGAGACAATCTAGAAACACCACATAAAATAAAAGGAAGAAAGGAATGCCACTTATTAAGATAGGATATTTTATTTATTTATTTATTATATTTGTACCCCGCTCTTTCCCACATACAGCAGGTCCAGTGCGGCTTACATAGTAAAAGAAAGCATCTTACATGGTAAAGAATACAGTAAAAACGAGGAAATGTAGGAACAGTATTATAAATTGTGATGATCATAACTACTTACATTATGAAAGGCATTACAAAGGACGTAATGAACTAGAATAGGGAAGGTAGACAAGGATATGATAGGTGAAAGGGAAGGAGAATGGGAGGGAAATGGTAAAGGATGGAGGGAAGAAGATGAGGGATTGAGTATAACATTCTACATGGAATGTTGCTACTGTTTGAGATTTTGCATGGAATCTTGTCACTCTTTAGGATTCCAGAATCTTGCTATTCTTTGGGGTTCTACATGGAATGTTGCTACTCTTTGAGATTCTGCATGGAATCTTGTCACTCTTTAGGATTCCAGAATCTTGCTATTCTTTGGGGTTTATTTTATTTATTACATTTGTACCCCACTCTTTCCCACATACAGCAGGTCCAGTGCGGCTTACATAGTAAAAGAAAGCATCTTACATGGTAAAGAATACAGTAAAAACGAGGACATGTAGGAACAGTATTATAAATTGTGATGATCATAACTACTTACATTATGAAAGGCATTACAAAGGACGTAATGAACTAGAATAGGGAAGGTAGACAAAGATATGATAGGTGAAAGGGAAGGAGAATGGGAGGGAAATGGTAAAGGATGGAGGGAAGAAGATGAGGGATTGAGTATAACATTCTACATGGAATGTTGCTACTGTTTGAGATTTTGCATGGAATCTTGTCACTCTTTAGGATTCCAGAATCTTGCTATTCTTTGGGGTTCTACATGGAATGTTGCTACTCTTGGAGATTCTGCATGGAATCTTGTCACTCTTTAGGATTCCAGAATCTTGCTATTCTTTGGGGTTCTACATGGAATGTTGCTACTCTTTGAGATTCTGCATGGAATCTTGTCACTCTTTAGGATTCCAGAATCTTGCTATTCTTTGGGGTTTATTTTATTTATTACATTTGTACCCCGCTCTTTCCCACATACAGCAGGTCCAGTGCGGCTTACATAGTAAAAGAAAGCATCTTACATGGTAAAGAATACAGTAAAAACAAGGACATTTAGGAACAGTATTATAAATTGTGATGATCATAACTACTTACATTATGAAAGGCATTACAAAGGACGTAATGAACTAGAATAGGGAAGGTAGACAAGGATATGATAGGTGAAAGGGAAGGAGAATGGGAGGGAAATGGTAAAGGATGGAGGGAAGAAGATGAGGGATTGAGTATAACATTCTACATGGAATGTTGCTACTGTTTGAGATTCTGCATGGAATCTTGTCACTCTTTAGGATTCCAGAATCTTGCTATTCTTTGGGGTTCTACATGGAATGTTGCTACTCTTTGAGATTCTGCATGGAATCTTGTCACTCTTTAGGATTTCAGAATCTTGCTATTCTTTGGGGTTTATTTTATTTATTACATTTGTACCCCGCTCTTTCCCACATACAGCAGGTCCAGTGCGGCTTACATAGTAAAAGAAAGCATCTTACATGGTAAAGAATACAGTAAAAAAAACAAGGAAATGTAGGAACAGTATTATAAATTGTGATGATCATAACTACTTACATTATGAAAGGCATTACAAAGGACATGTGAAAAGAACGTAATGAACTAGAATAGGGAAGGTAGACAAGGATATGATAGGTGAAAGGGAAGGGGAATGGGAGGGAAATGGTAAAGGATGGAGTGAAGAAGATGAGGGATTGAGTATAACATTCTACATGGAATGTTGCTACTGTTTGAGATTCTGCATGGAATCTTGTCACTCTTTAGGATTCCAGAATCTTGCTATTCTTTGGGGTTCTACATGGAATGTTGCTACTCTGAGATTCTGCATGGAATCTTGTCACTCTTTAGGATTCCAGAATCTTGCTATTCTTTGGGGTTCTACATGGAATGTTGCTACTCTTTGAGATTCTGCATGGAATCTTGTCACTCTTTAGGATTCCAGAATCTTGCTATTCTTTGGGGTTTATTTTATTTATTACATTTGTACCCCACTCTTTCCCACATACTGCAGGTCCAGTGCGGCTTACATAGTAAAAGAAAGCATCTTACATGGTAAAGAATACAGTAAAAACAAGGAAATTTAGGAACAGTATTATAAATTGTGATGATCATAACTACTTACATTATGAAAGGCATTACAAAGGACGTAATGAACTAGAATAGGGAAGGTAGACAAGGATATGATAGGTGAAAGGGAAGGAGAATGGGAGGGAAATGGTAAAGGATGGAGGGAAGAAGATGAGGGATTGAGTATAACATTGGGGTCAGAGTTCAAACATCATACAACATAAGCAAACAGAAAGGAAAACAGACAAATTAAAATCAAATAAAAATTGTTCAGGTCAGTGAATCTGCAGGGCCAGACTAACACTAAGCACATAAGCACAGCCACACTGGGAAAAGACCAAAGGTCCATCAAGCCCAGCACTCCATCTCCGACAGCGGCCAATCCAGGCCCCAAGAACCTGGCAAAACCCCAAAATTTAATAACGATCAATGGATTTTCCCTTCAGGAATCTGTCCAGACCCCCTTTAAACTCAGCAAGGCCAGCTGCTGTCACTACCTTCTCCGGCAATGAGTTCCAGTCTAACTACGCGCTGAGTAAAGAAAAACTTTCTCCGATTTGTTGTAAACCTACCACATTCTAATTTCATCTTGTGTCCCCTGGTTCTATTATTGTTAGAAAGCGTAAACAAATGCTTCACATCAGTCCGCTCTACCCCACTCATTATTTTGTACACCTCTTATCATATCACCCCTCAGCCGCCTTTTCTCCAGGCTAAAGAATCCTAGCCATCTTAACCTCTCCTCATAGGGTAGTCGTCCCACCCTTTTATCATTTTTGTCGCCCTTCTCTGCACCTTCTCCAATTCCTTTATACCTTTTTTTGAGATGAGGCGACCAGAACTGAACACAATACTCCAGGTGCGGTCGCACCATGGAGCGATATAACGGCATTATAACAGCCTCATGTTTGTTTTCCATCCCTTTTCTAATAATACTCAACATTCTGTTCGCCTTCTTAGCCGCCGCAGCACATTGAGCCGAAGATTTCAACGTCCTATCCACGATGACTCCCAGATCCGTTTCTCGGTCCGTAACTCCTAAAGCGGAACCTTGCATAACATAGCTGTAATTCGGGTTCCTCCTTCCCACATGCATCACTTTGCACTGCCATTTGGACGCCCAATCCCCCAGTCTAACGAGGTCTTCTTGTAATCTTTCACACTCATCCCGCGACGAGATGACCCTGGATAACTTTGTGTCATCTGCGAATTTAATTACCTCACTAGTTACTCCTATTTCAAAGTCATGTATAGATTAAACATGAGCAATAGACAATCACAGCAGTAAAAGTATTCAAATAACAATACAAAGTATGACATGGTATACTACTTACGTCAACACAATACGTAATAGAACATTTAATTGATAGTGAAGGGTGAAGCAAAGATGGAATATATAGATAGGTAAGAGAGTAAGAAGACTTAGAAAATAAGGTGACCAATTTAAAGAAAGTTGTACATGAGGTCAGAGAGATGGTTAACATATAGATAGGTAAGAAAGTTAGGTGACTAATTTAAGGAAACGTGCATATGAGGTTAGAAAGATAGTTAAATTTGATCGCAGCTAGGGTAGGAGTGGATAAACATGTCCTGCTGCAGTATGAGCAGCCCGTGTCACTCCTTATGTGTGTGAGTGAGACTAACCAGTTAGTTACTTCTTCCATTAAAGGCCTGGATGAAGAGCCAATCTTTCACCTGCTTCCTGAAGTAGAGAGAGTCTACTTGATTCTAAATGATTCTATAGGAACATAAGCGCCTATGTTCTGGATATCAGTGTGCCTAATATTTAGTCACGATCATTTACACCAGCCAAAGGGCTGTTGTGAGTATCTTTATGCAGCAGGAACAAGTGTCACTTACAGTTTTCTGTAAGTTATCCCCTGGATTCTATACAGTGCGCCTAGCGTTCCGCGCTGAAATCCAAGCGGATTCTATAAGAGCGCATGTAACTTGCGTTGTTAGCAGCACTTAACAAGCAATAATGAGCACTGATAGACAATAATTTAAATTTACACGCACAACTCCTTAAGCGTATTCTGTAATGCAAGCGCCTTAATTTTAATGCACACAGGCAAAAGGGACGTGGTTATAGGCGGGGAAATGGGCAGTTCGTGGATGTTCTAAAATTTAGATGCACAGTTACAGAATAAGGCTCAGTGTGCCTAAATCTACATGCCAACATCAAGACAGAGAGGGTCCAGAAGTACACAAAATGTAATAACGAAAAGAACAAAGCCCAAAGGGGCCTCCAGAACTGGAACGATGACGCTATCTTTATTAAAATGACCCGACAAGGGCCATGTTTCACCGCTCAACAGCACCTGCCTCAGGGGTCAAAATCAATGCTTTGCGAGTCATACACTTTGCTTCGTGTCAAGAAACCGTTCCGCAATCCGGTGTCAAAAGCCCTGCACGCCGACTCATGCACTAGAAGCTATGGAAAAAGTTCTAGATAGACCATTCGAGTGGTCATTTCCAGTGCTGCTACTGGGAGAGATAGATCGGCTAAGAGAGGAGGGCCTCCTAGAGGTGCAAGGTAGGTTTGTCCTCCTGGCGACCCTATTGGTCAAAAAATGTATCTTGCGGGCCTGGGTGAAGCCATCACCGCCATCAGCGCAGCACTGGCACCAGTTAATGAAAGAGATGGCAGAATGGATAGAATTACAATATAAGCTGACCTCTCCAGACGCGAAGGGCGAGACCCCTCACTGAAAAAATTTATTAGAACCACTGACTCTAACGGGAGGTACCTGGAAAGGGGTGGTGGGGGGGAGGGGTCGGAAGGAAGGAGAGAGGGTTGGAGGGGGTTTATTATTAAAAGAAAAAGCCAGAAAGAATGAAGCTTTGGACATTCTCTTATGGGGCATTGAACAAATTGGGTGAACTTCGTTGCCAGCTTTCAAAGGCGTGCAGCGCTTCTGACACCGGAATGCGGAATGGTTTCTTGACGCGAAGCAAGTGTATGGCTCGCAAAGCATTGATTTTGACCCACTGAGGCAGGTGCTGTTCAGCGCCGAAACACGGCCCTTGTTGGGTCATTTTAATAAAGATAGCGTCATCATTCCAGTTCTGAACGCCCTTTTGTGCTTTGTTCTTTTCATTAAATCTAGGAGCCGGAATTGACACCATGTTTTCATTGGTGTAAATGGCCGCATGTAGTTTTAGGTGCTGGGATATCAAAATCTAGGCAGAAATGTTTTCCACATGGATATTTTAGGCGCTGTATATAGAATCTCCCCCCTATGTGTATAAGTGGGAGCCCCGCCTATGGCTTGCCATGCTCCCCCACTGTATATGTCCCCTTGCAAATATGTACTATGTAAGTTTAAATGGGTGTTTGCAGAATACCACTTAGATGGCATGCTAGAATTTCCATACATGGCCATGTGCATGTATACAAATTCTAGTGTTCGAAACATCTATGCATGCGAGTAAATGTTAGCAGCTAGTATATAGAACTTTTCCAATAATGCCTGCGAAAATTGTTGTAACCACTTCAACAGGCCATAGTTTTGAGGGCACAGGGGTTGGGATTTGATATACCACCTTTCTGTGGTTGCAGACAAAGCGGTTTCCATATTATATATAGGCATTTATTTTGTACCTGGGGCAACAGAGAGTTAAGTGACTTGCCCCAAGTTGCAAGGAGCTGCACTGGGAATTAAACCCGGTTCCCCTGAAGGACCTGTGCAAACCAGCTCAGTGGGGCTCCCCCCACCCGCACCCACCCACCAACTAGGGGCGTAGCCACAGGTGGGCCTGGGTGGGCCCAGGCCCGCCCGCCCACCCAAGCGCACACACTGCAGCAGCCTTTTTTCACATGTTTTCTACTGTGTGACGTGAGTCATCGCGTAGCGTACCACGGCAGACGGCACCCGCTCAGCTGATCTCCAGGCTCCAGCGAGTCCAGCCCACCTACCTTTTGGCTTGCAGAGGCAGACTCGGAGTCGGCACTGAAATGCAGGTCGCGGCGCATCTCGTTGTTCCATCCTACGTGGTATGACCCAACCGTATGCTCAGCCTCGCTCTTGCTCCGCTCCGTCCGCTTGTGGCCATCAGGGCAGGCTAAAAAAATAGGTGCATGCAGGGTTGAGCTGCTCAGCATTGAACTAGTGCGAGCCTGGCCCTGGAAACGTGGGAAAGGTTCTTCGAGAATCGAGTTCCAGTCTCGTCGGTACCGAACCGTGGTGCAACTTTACTGCCAAGCAGCTGCCAGCCCAGCACAGCAGGTAATACAATTTGAAATGCTTTTTTTTTTTACATCATAATTTTAACATCATCGTCTCTCTCTCTCTCTCTCTCTCTATATATATATATATATATAGTGCCCACCCATATTAGCTCTGGGCCCAGCCAAAATGTCAGGTCTGCCTACACCACTGCCACCACCACCACCATATGCCATAATTTATCAGTTTAAAAGGAGGTTTAGAGCTCTTGGAAACCTGCCCTTGCAGAAGCAGGAAGTGACATCAAATGGGGGTGGGATGCAGCAGCAAAGAGGCTCTGGGCTCAGCAGCTGACAGGATATGAAATTCACTGCCGCTGCTTGATGCTCTCTACTACAATGTGTATGTACATTAAGGTACGGAGCAGGGAGGTGTTCCGAGACAGCAGGACTGACGTGCCAGAGATGCGGGGCTACTAGGAGCGCAAGGCCCTGTGCAGCTGCCCCTGTTGCCCCTGCCTAAGACTGGCCCTGATTAGGCTACTTCCCTAATTCTATGTACAATCAGCACCACTGAATGGAAATTTGGAAAAAGATAACACTACGCTAGTCAAAACAGGGAAAAAGTACCTTACTACTACTACTACTACTTAACATTTCTAGAGCGCTACTAGGGTTACGCAGCACTGTACAGTTTAACAAAGAAGGACAGTCCCTGCTCAAAGGAGCTTACAATCTAAAGTACGAAATGTCAAGTTGGGGTAGTCTAGATTTCCTGAGTAGAGGTGTAGTGGTTAGGTGCCGAAGGCGACATTGAAGAGGTGGGCTTTGAGTAAGGATTTGAAGATGGGCAAGGAGGGTGCCTGGCGTATGGGCTCAGGGAGTTTATTCCAAGCATGGGGTAAGGCGAGGTAGAAAGGGCGGAGCCTGGAGTTGGCGGTGGTGGAGAAGGGTACTGAAAGGAGGGATTTGTCTTGAGAGCAGAGGTTACGGATAGGAACGTAAGGGGAGATGAGGGTAGAGAGGTAAGGAGGGGCTGCAGATCGAGTGCATTTGTAGGTTAGTAGGAGAAGCTTGAACTGTATGCGGTATCTGATCGGAAGCCAGTGAAGTGACCTTACATTGTACTCATGCAAGAATTATCCAAAGATGATTGTTTATCGTATATTAGGTTTTGATATACCATCTTAGACAAGTCAAAGCATTTCACACACAAAACAAATCTAAGTCTAAAAGATAAAGGAACTTCAGAAAATGACAGGAATGTCTGTGAGGGTTTCAAGACACCATAGGCCTCATGTGATAAAAGGACTTTTGGGTTTCCAAACTCAGCCCCGACATCATTTTCTAGATAATTCTTGTACTGGTCCAGTAAAACTAACACAGCTTAGAAAGAATCCAGTTTTCCACCGTACTAATATGGCAGCTGGACCTCTGTATTACTGAGAAATATGGTTCGACACTGTTGGCGTTTAAGATTTGTGATGCCAGTTTGGACTGCAGTAGAACTGAGGTGTGTGATATCATTTTTGTTGCTTATTAACCTTATCGACATAAGTGAGTTACCTGCTTTATTACTGATGCATGTAATATTGATTTTACTGCCGTGAATGATGTTCTGTTTGTTCACCTCATTTGCATGTTAATGAGATGAAGTAAGTACTCTTTGTTTTTCTACTGAGATATAAGTTCAGTTATATTATGGAGTTTCTTTTTACTTTTTTGGTCTTTTACTCTTCTGTAATATAGTTTGGTTGTGAAAATTAAACCAATGTAAAATCGGTTCAAAACTCTGCTGCCCGTCTCATCTTCCGCCAGGGTCGCTTTACTCATACTACCCCTCTCCTCAAGACCCTTCACTGGCTCCCTATCCGTTTTCGCATCCTGTTCAAACTTCTTCTACTAACCTATAAATGTACTCACTCTGCTGCTCCCCAGTATCTCTCCACACTCGTCCTTCCCTACACCCCTTCCCGTGCACTCCGTTCCATGGATAAATCCTTCTTATCTGTTCCCTTCTCCACTACTGCCAACTCCAGACTTCGCGCCTTCTGTCTCGCTGCACCCTACGCCTGGAATAAACTTCCTGAGCCCCTACGTCTTGCCCCATCCTTGGCCACCTTTAAATCTAGACTGAAAGCCCACCTCTTTAACATTGCTTTTGACTCGTAACCACTCGTAACCACTCGCCTCCACCTACCCTCCTCTCCTCCTTCCTGTACACATTAATTGATTTGATTTGCTTACTTTATTTATTTTTTGTCTATTAGATTGTAAGCTCTTTGAGCAGGGACTGTCTTTCTTCTATGTTTGTGCAGCGCTGCGTACGCCTTGTAGCGCTATAGAAATGCTAAATAGTAGTAGTAGTAGTAGTAATTTAAGGGAATACATTAGGTCTTGTCATTTCTGCACCCTAATCTAATCTAATAATTCGCACCTCCAAAGTTCTGAAGCTGACTCTGGTGTTCTCTGAAGACAGCAGGACAAACGTTCACATATATAGAGATGGATTCAATATATGGTACTGAAAAAATGACTTTTCTATAGGCTGCACTTAAAGTTAAGCACGGTTTATAGAATAGCGCTTACGCCCGGGACTCGCGCCTAACTTTAAGCACAGCTATTTGCAAGTGTACATGGCTAAATTGGGTGCATAGGGGCGTAGCCAGACTTCGGCGGGAGGGGGGTCCAGAGCCCGAGGTGAGGGGGCACATTTTAGCCCCCCCCCGGCGCCGCCGATCCCCTCCCAGCCATTATCAACCCCCCCCCCGCCGCCACTGACGACCCCCCACCGACGACCCTCTCGACCCCCCCTCCCGCCGCCAATATATTCATATATATATATATATATATATATATATATATATATTCTTTTCTTTACATTTTCTATTACAAAATTGGAGTTCCTTTCTAATGAAAACTTTTAATTTGTATACCGCTTTGTCAGGCCTCCAAGAAAGGCAGCTTATCAGGTCCAATAAACCATAAACCATAAAATGGATGCATCAAACCTACAATGGGGAGTTCACGAAGATGGGCTTCACACTCAAGATCAGTAGACCTTCAAGAAGACTCAGCTTCACATAAACCTCCTGGAACTCCGAGCAGTATGGAACTCTCTAAAGGCTTTCAGAAATTGACTGATGCATACAATTGTTCTTATCCAAATGGACATTCAGGTTGTAAAGTACTACATCGGCATGCAGGGAGGCACGTTTCATACCTCCTGTGATAGGAAGTGCTCAGTCTGTGATCCTCGGCATCCAAACATGGGATGTTTCTTAGGGCTACTTACCTAGCCAGAAAATGCACCAACCTGGTGAACAGACTGAGAAAGGTGATCATCCGCATGAGTGGTCCTTCAACATAGACAGAGCTTGAAATATCTTCAGAGAGTGGGGTTGCCTCCTTTGTTGTTTATATGAGTGGCAAAGAAATCCACCAAGTCCCTCACTAGTTCTCCAGACTGAGGTCACACGGCAAGCTAGCATCAGATACCTTCCTGCATCACTGGGGGACAGGTCTTCTGTATATGTATCCTCCCATACCTCTTCTAGTAAAAACTCTGCTGAAACTCAAGCAGGACAAAGGGACCATGATCCTCATTGTACTATATTAGAAGATATGGTTCCCTCTACTTCTGACCTTAGTCTCCAGAGATCTGTGGAGACCAGAGTGCTTTACGACCCTAATCACCCAGAACGAGGGATCACTTCTACATCCCTGCCTCCAGATCCTGGCTCTCACGGCTTGGATGTTGAGAAGATAGTGGTTGATTTCTTTCCAGCTGCATGAAAGTCTCTTGTGAGTCCTACTTGCTTGCATTTGAAATGATATGATCTCTTAGTGGAAGCTTCAAATGGAAGAGGTTTGCCATCCCTTTTCTTGTTCTTTTTCCTGTCATGCACAAAAACTGCTGGAATGCCTTCTACATTTGTCAGAGTTGGGTCCCAAGACCAATTCTGTTAAGGCTCACCTGTGTGCAATAGGCACTTATCACTGTGTAGAGGAAAAGCCCATCTTTGTACAGCCTCTATTTGTTTGATTCATGAAAGGTTTGCTTCTATTCATACCCAGTCAGACCTCCTACAGTGTCATGAGATCTCAATGTTGTTCTCACCCAATTGATGAAAGCTCCATTTAAGCCACTTGATTCCTGCTACTTGACGTAGTTGACCTAGAAGGTTTTATTATTGGTGGCAGCCACTTCAGCTTGCAGGGTCAGTGAGCTTCAGGCCCTAGTAGATGATCCACCTTACACAAGGTTTCATCACAATAGAGTAGTTCTTTGTACTCATCCTAAATTCCTTCCCAAAGTTGTGTCAGATTTCCACCTTAATCAGTCCTTCATCTGCCAACATTCTTTCTCAAGCACTGTGCCCATCCCAGCGAAAGCACACTGTACACTTTGAACTGGAAGAGAGCCTTGGCCTTCTACCTGGAGTTGACTAAAGCCCATAGGCAGTCCACCAAGCTATTTGTTTCTTCTGACCCTAATAGGATGGGAACAGCCTAGCAAACTTTATTTACACCCAGGTTGAGCTGACTCTAGAAGGACATGTCACAGCTCATATTATGTATGAGGCTAAGCCATGGCTTAATCGGTAGCTCACCTGAATTTAACATCGCCGCATCAGATAACTGGTTTGCTGGCGGGGGTCCCCAAACCCTGCCAGCCGCCAAAGAGAGTCTTCTTCAGCGCCAGAGTAGCGCCTTCGTTCAACGAAGTTCTTGGTGTGATCAGCTGTTTCTGATGCCTTACGTCCTGCACCGTGCATGTAGCCCTGTGCAGGACATAAGGCATCAGAAATAGCTGATCACACCAAGAACTTCGTTGAATGAAGGCGCTAATCCGGCGCTGAAGAAGACTGTCTTCAGCTGGCAGAGTTCGGGGACCCCCACCAGCAAACAAGGTATCTGATGTGGTGGCGGGGCAGGCAGCGACGGCGCGGGAGGGTTGGTGGCGGGAGGGGGGTTCAATGGGATCATTGGCAGGGGGGCCAGGGCCAAATCTGCGGCGGCCCAGGCCCCCTCAGGCCCCACGTAGCTACGCCACTGGCACAAGCTAATCATAATGCGCCCAGTGGCGTAGGAAGGGGGCGGGAGGGGCGGTCCACCCCGGGTGCACGCGCTTGGGGGTGTCGGCCCTGCTGGTTCCCTGCTCCCTCTGCCCCGGAACAGGTTACTTCCTGTCCCGGGGCAGAGAGAGCAAGGAACCAGCGGAGCCGACGCAGCTCCGAGCGACGTGCACTCGGGGCGGATCGGCCCTCCTGCCCGTTCCCCGCAAGTAAGAATTTGCTCCGGAGGGGGGGGCGCCGCGGAGGGCGGGTGCGCACCGTGCTGCCCCGGGGGGGGGGGTGCACAGCGGCGACCCACCCCGGGTGTCAGCTGCCCTCGCTATGGCCTGAATGCACCTGCTGGTTAATGCTTCTATGCCCATGCTCTACCCATGCAATGCCCATGCTCTGCCCATGTCATGCCCTCTCAGAGGAAAATTCTTTTTTTTTTAATAAGAATTTAAATTTACAAGCAATAAAATAACTTGCCAGAAATACAGAGAAAGTAATACACAAGAATTATGTCAATCAGGTAATTCTATACTCTTCCTTAGACCACAAAATAGGGAGAGTGAAACAAGACAAGGAGATCAATTAAACAACAGTTAACAGAAAAAACGTGGTATTAACTTGATTATCCCCAGTATTATTTTTCTGAATCATTATTCCACATTGATCGTCTGGTCGGCTTCTTCAAACCCCAAACGGTATATATTCAATTTATTTTGTTGGAAACATACTTATTGTCCAATAATACACCTAATTTCAATTTTTCTCTTTTAAAACCAGAAATTATTTAACAATGCGAACGCTTGAGTCTCTAATCCAATTCCCACTGATTAAGGTAATCCCAGTTTCACAGGCTTCACTCCTTTTGAATTAATTTTACTAAGTAATAATTTATATTACTAAGAGGAATCATTACAAAGGAAAATAACAGAAGGCAGGACGGGGGCGGGATGGGGGCGTGGTTACGAGATGGCCGGATTTGCCCAATAATGGAAAAAAGATGGCCGGATCTGACCAGCATTTCGCCGGCTTCACTTGGTCCATTTATTTTTACGACCAAGCCTCAAAATAGTGCCCCAATTGACCAGATGACCACCGGAGGGAATCGGGGATGACCTCCCCTTACTCTCCCAGTGGTCACCAACCCCCTCCCACCCTAAAAAAAATATTTAAACATTTATTGCCAGCCTGTATGCCAGCCTCAAATGTCATACCCAGCTCCCTGACAGCACTATGCAGGTACCTGGAGCAGTTTTTTGTGGGTGCAGTGCACTTCAGGCAGGCGGACCCAGGCCCATCCCCCCTACCTGTTATACTTATGGTGGTAAATGGGAGCCCTCCAAACCCCCCCAAAACCCACTGTACCCACATGTAGGTGCCCCCCTTCACCCCTTAGGGCTATGGTAGTGGTGTAGAGTTTTGGGTATTGGGTTTGGGGGGGATTTGGGGGGGCTCAGCACCCAAGGTAAGGGAGGTATGTACCTGGGACCAATTTTTGAAGTCCACTGCAGTGCCCCCTAGGTTGCCCGGTTAGTGCCCTGGCATGTGAGGGGGACCAGTGCACTACAAATGCTGGCTCCTCCCACAACTAAATACCTTGCATTTCGCCGGGTTTGAGATGGCCGGGCCCGGTATCCATTATGGGCGAAAACCGAAGCCACCCATCTCTAAACCCGGCGATCTCAACATTTGACCTAAATGTTGAGATTTAACCGGCCCAAACCCTATTAATGAAAGAAAAGATGGCCGGCCATCTTGTTTCGAAAATACGGTTGGCTCTGCCCGGTTGCGGAGCCAGCCCCGGAGATGGCCGGCGCCCTTCGATTATGCCCCTCTATGCGCCTTAGTAATAGGGCCCCATAATTTGTGTCTGCCCATAGCAGCAATGGTAATGCAATTCCACTCGTCACCTACTGAAAAAAGGTGTGAGCAAAATCCAAATAAAATAAAATAGCAAACAGACTTTTCACAGCTAGATTTTTTTTTTATTATAGATTTTATTATAGAAAGAAGGAAACACATATAACAAACTGCAAAGACAAATGTGCAGCAGGATACAACTGACGTCAACCTAGTCGATCGAGCCAAAAATTAAAACTGTAACGTGCCTGTCAAGTAAGCTGGGGCCAACTCATACAGAATTTTAAAAGCAGAAATCAAAAGTATGAAGAAAATGTGAACCTTAAATGGCAGCCAACAGAAACAAACTTAATTTAGCTGCGTCATTTTGCAGAACCTAAAGAAGATGTAATAGTTGACAAGTAGACCTAATTAATTTCCGTAAGGCACTGAAGACATATCTCTTTAACATGACATACCATAATGATTCATAATTGGAACCGTAATTCGCCATCATTTATTTAATAACTAGCCGTTAAGCCCGTAACAACGGCTAGTTTTTTGTTTTCCTATGGCCTCTCCCCCCCCCCCCCCCCCCCCCGTCCACCAACCCTGCTCTCTCCCCTGCCCTCCCCCCAGCGTCTGTTTCCCTCAGTTCCGCCCCCTCCTTCCCTCCCTGCACCCTCCTCCTCCGATTTCCACGCCCATGTCCAAGCCCTCCTCCCTGTTGGGCTGTACTGCTGGTGTAGGCAGGGCTTGGACTTCTACACTCTCAGCATTTAGACTCTACTGCGCATTTGCAGGTGAGTCGGTCACTTGCCGTTTATATGTTTGATAGGATCATTTTCTCCCTATATCGTTTTGTCCAATTTCATTATGTAATCCATGTTCAATATGTGTTACCTGACTGTTCATTACATTATCCATGTTCTATATGTATTACCAATTGTATCTGTATTCTGAAATGGCATAAGATTGGGTGGCAGAGCTGGTGGTGGGAGGCGGGGCTGGTGGTTGGGAGGCGGGGATAGTGCTGGGCAGACTTATACGGTCTGTGCCAGACCCGGTGGTGGGAGGCGGGGCTGGTGATTGGGAGGCGGGGATAGTGCTGGGCAGACTTGTACGGTCTGTGCCCTGAAAATGGCAGATACAAATCAAGGTAAGATATACACAAAAACTAGCACATATCAGTTTGTCTTGTTGGGCAGACTGGATGGACCGTGCAGGTCTTTTTCTGCCGTCATCTACTATGTTACTATCCAGCTTATAATCGAAAGACAAAAACGCCTATATTGCGACCTAAATCGGGAGATAGGCGTTTATCTCCCCAAAACGAATAACGCGGTATAATCGAAAGCCGAACTTGGACGTTTTCAACTGCACTCCATCGCGGAAGCGTACAAAGTTGACGGGGGCGTGTCAAAGGCGTGGTGAAGGCGGAACTGGGGCGTGGTTATCGGCCGATCAGAGATGGGCGCCTTTCGCCGATAATGGAAAAAAAATATGCGTTTTTAGCGAGAATTTAGGGCACTTTTCCTGGACCCTGTTTGTCCACGAATAAGGCCCCAAAAAGTGCCCTAAATGACCAGATAACCACTGGAGGGAATCGGGGATGACCTCCCCTGACTCCCCCAGTGGTCACTAACCCCCTCCCACCACAAAATATGCCGTTTCACAACTGTTTATTTTCACCCTCAAATGTCATACCCACCTCCCTGGCAGCAGTATGCAGGTCACTGGAGCAGTTATTAGGGGGTGCAGTGGACTTCAGGCAGGTGGACCCAGGCCCATCCCCCCCTACCTGTTACAATTGTGCTGCTTAATGCTTAGTCGTCCATCCCCCCCAAACCCACTGTACCCACATGTAGGTGCCCCCCTTCACCCCCTAGGGCTATAGTAATGGTGTAGACTTGTGGGCAGTGGGTTTTGAGGGGGATTTGGGGGGGCTCAACACACAAGGAAAGGGTGCTATGCACCTGGGAGCTCTTTTACCTTTTTTTTTGTTTTTGTAAAAGTGCCCCCTAGGGTGCCCGGTTGGTGTCCTGGCATGTGAGGGGGACCAGTGCACTACGAATCCTGGCCTCTCCCACGAACAAATGCCTTGGATTTATTCGTTTTTGAGCTGGGCGCTTTCATTTTCCATTATCACTGAAAAACAAAAACGCCCAGCTCACAAATTGTCGAATAAAACATGGACGTCTATTTTTTTCGAAAATACGGTTCGGTCCGCCCCTTCACGGACCCGTTCTCGGAGATAAACGCCCATGGAGATAGACGTTTTCATTCAATTATGCCCCTCCACGTAAGTCATGACGGAAAAATTGTAAGTCACATTGAGCCTGCAAATAGGTGGGAAAATGTGGGATACAAATGCAACAAACAAACAAACAAACAAACAAACAAATAAATAAATAAAATCTGGACAATTGGACATAGGCTACCCTATAAAAAATAAGATTTAATCTGTTGAATCAATCAACCTTAATTTGAAATATATCTTATGCACAATCTTGTTAACATGTAGCTGCATTGTTAAGAGATGGATAATACTTTCTTAGATCAGGCATCTGTAATCTGGAATTGTTTACCTAGTACTCTTTGGTCTCTACAATCTTATCTAATTTTTCACTGTTGATTGAAAGCTTTTTTGTTATTTTTTAAATTGTTTTCTTACACTATTTTATGGATCTTTTGTCATGAAAGCATTGTGTTAATTATGACATCTGTATTTCTCGGTATTTTGTACTGCTTACATTATTGTAATTGGCTTTGGACCCTTATGAAATGCTGGTGGAATATAAATGAGTGCATTGTATTGTAGAGATGAATTTACAATAAATTTGTATTGTAGAGATGAATTTGTAATAAAAACTTCAATGAAGTAACCAAGGAGACACTAATACCTGCAATATTAAGTTGAGAGAGGGGCAAATCTTTCCACGCAATCAACAACTGTTTCTTCTTTAACGATGGTTAGAAGTTATCCATGTATTCACCCTATAAAAACAAGTAGCCGCTGATTCATAAGCTTGTTCCCAAGATAACTGAAATGGTATTAATAGCACAATCTAAAACATAAAAGTTGATTGTACATTTTAGCAAGCAATAACAGCAACCACTCAAACTCTCTTCAAAT
Organism: Microcaecilia unicolor; assembly: GCF_901765095.1. Taxonomy (NCBI): domain Eukaryota; kingdom Metazoa; phylum Chordata; class Amphibia; order Gymnophiona; family Siphonopidae; genus Microcaecilia; species Microcaecilia unicolor. The sequence continues at coordinate 14,107,149 of NC_044033.1, forward strand.
ATCAATAAGATGTTGTGTTAAGAATAGGGATATCAAACGTCATGCCATGACCACATTACAAAGAGTCATGTGTCAGATCTATTCACGTATCCCATTCAGAGTTTGAAATGGTTTATGTGCCTCTGCCATAGGTCAATGAAGACAACAAAAATAAACTTATCTGAACTTTCCAAAATATAACAGTGCAAATTCAAAGATGCGTAGGAGTTTATTTTCAAAGAATATGTACCTCTCAAAATGCCCAAATGGACGTCCATGTGCTTGAAACGTCCAAATCCTGATTTTGCAAAGGCGGAAAAGGGACGTCTAACATTGCAGTTCATCCAAATAGCAAGGGGGGGTGTTGTGGGCATGAGTTGGGCGGGACTATGAAGGACCCAAAATCAGGATGTCCAGCAGCGATTAAGGAATGGGAAGAAACATCCAGGTCTTAAAAGAAGGACATCCTAAGTTAGAATTCAGGGGCGTAGCCACGGGTGGGCCTGGACGGGCCCAGGCCCAGCCACTTTTGCTGCAGGCCCACCCAGCCTCTTCTGCCCGCTCTCCCCGTCTGCGTGGTCTGCTCACTTTTACTGCCCTGAAGCGTCGTTCTCCCTCCAGCACCGGCGATTCCCATAGCCAGCCTTCTGCCAACGCGCGTCGTCGGAGCCTCTTGTCAGGCGTGTCCCGCCTACTCTGCAACTTCCTGTTTTCCGCAAAGGTGGGACGCAGGAAGTTGCAGAGTAGGCGGGATGTGCCTGAGAAGAGGCTCCGACAACACACGCTGGCAGAAGGCTGGCTATGGGAATCACCGGTGCTGGAGGGAGAACGGCGCTTCAGGTCAGTAAAAATGACCAGAACTGACCATGTGCAGGGGGCTGTTGCGGGGGGGGGGGGGGGTAGCAGGTGGAAAGGAAATGCGAGGCCTATGCCCACCCAGTCCACCTCCAGGCCCATCTAAAAATTAAACTCTGGCTACGCTACTGAGTTAGATCTGTTTTAATCACATCCAGGGTAGGAAAAGGTGCACTGATTAAGCAGCTGGCCAGTAGAGGAATTAAGGCATGACCTCGCCTTAATTCCCCAGTGGTTGCTATCCCCCTCCCTCTCCCCTGAAAGTGAAACTGAAGGGGGATTCCAGGCTCTATGACAGCTTCAGCTATTATGGGTGTTCTAAGCAAAGCAAAAAGCAGGACGGAGGAGTAGCCTAGTGGACCTTAAACCCAGGGGCTCAAGTTCTAATCCCACCTAACTGCACTTAGTCTCTATTCTATAAGATAGAATGTAACTGCAAGGGAGGGTAAGCATGTGGGCGGAGCATGGTTGGATCACAAACTTAGGCGCCAAATTTAAAGAATACTGTACATTGCAAACCCCAGATGCCAACTTAGGATCTGTTATACAATGGGAATCTGGGCGCCTATTTGGCGAAGGACGTCAGACTCACAGAAACAGAAGCCTGGGCGGCCGCGTTGCTGATCTGCAAGGGCAGGCTTCTACATGGAATGTTGTTAGTGGAATAGCAACATTAACATTCCATGTAGAATCTCAAATAGTAGCAACAGAATCTGCAATAGTAGCAACATTCCATGTAGAATCTCAAATAGTAGCAACAGAATCTCAATAGTAGCAACATTCCATCTAGAATCTCCAATAGTAGCAACATTCCAGAATCTCAAATAGGGAAAGGGAAATGGGCCTTGATATACCACCTTTCTGAGGTCTTTGCAACTACATTCAAAGTGGTTTTACATATATTCAGGTACTTATTTTGTACTAGGGGCAATGGAGGGTTAAGTGACTTGCCCAGAGTCACAAGGAGCTGCAGTGGGAATCGAACCCGGTTCCCCAGAATCAAAGTCTACTGCACTAACCACTAGGCTACTCCTCCACTCTATTGACCCCCCTAAGTGCTGTTTGGGCACTAAACAGTATTCTGTAACTTTAGGATGCAACTCACTTAGGGGCCCTTTCACTCTGCTGCGCTAAAAAGTGGTCTACGTTATACACGTGGGTTTCCCAAGCACTGAGGCCACTTTTAGTGCAACTGTAAAATGGCCAGAATTTCTTTTTTTTTTCCATTAATGGCCAGGTGCTAATTTCCCAATTAGCACATGGCCATTAGCGTGGGAACCCTTACCGCCACCTATTTTGTAGGCGGTAAGGGCGCCCGTGCCAATTGACAGCGTGCGGTGATGTGCCGATTAGTGCAGGGCATGCTTACTCTCTGCCCTCAAACACGCCCCCACATTAAAAATATTTATTATTTTTTAGTGCGGGATTGGTGTTCGCCGATCCCAGAATTACCGCAGGAGCCTGAGTGCATACTGCAGTAAGTCCATGGGTGCTACTGTATTGAACAATAAATCCATCACTTTCACACTACAATAACAAGTTATTCAATCACATCACCATCCCAGCAAGACAGAACAGTAAAACTAAAGCAGTAAATCTCAACTCTTCAGATGCATGATTAAATTGAATACAATGTGACACTAGAGGCACATCCACTTTATGAGTGTGAATACAGCTTCTGTGCTCAATGATGTGCGTCTTCAAAGCACAACTTGTCTTTCCAATATAGCATAACCGGCGCCAACACACAATTAAGTACAAAACAACAAAACAGAGCAGAGATAGTCCAGAGAAGGAGAAATCTCAAGTTAATAAGCAAAGTTTGTTGGCAAATGACCAAGTCAATAAACTTCACTAATGAAGTTGAGGTTTCTCCTTCTCTGGACTATCACTGCTCTGTTTTGTTGTTTTGGACTGTTTGTGCAGAGTATTTTGCTTCTGTTTTCATTGCGTTGACACTATTAAGTGCATCGCATAAGTGCTTTCATAGGTAATTAACACTTGTTACTGAATGCAATGTCTATTTTCAAGAGAAATGTGTTGCCGGATATTGACTGCAAACAGATCAGTGTCCACAAGGACAATGTCCACAAAATTTCACTGGAACAATGTTTGATGTTGGTACAGTAGACCACAGGAGAAGCAGGAAACAGGAAGTTCCTCTATGACCATCCACAGAAAACAACAGAGAAGTAGAGAATGACACACGACCTTCAGGCAGGGAGTATGGATCGAAAACCTTTATTGTGGCACCAACAATAGAGATTCGACACAGGTCCGTGTTTCAGTGGACATACCACCTACTTTAGGAGTCAAGAATTTTCAGCCTGAAAATTCTCGGAGTTACAATTGACCGAAATCTCACACTAGAAAGCCAAGCGAAAAATACAACAAAGAAATTTGTTCCACTCAATGTGGAAACTCAAAAGAGTAAAACCTTTCTTCCCAAGAGAAATATTCCGCAGCCTGGTACAATCAATGATGCTAAGCCACCTAGATTACCGTAATGCCATCTACGCCGGCTGCAAAGAACAAATCATTAAGAAACTCCAAACTGCCCAAAACACAGCAGCCAGACTCATATTTGGAAAAGCGAAATACGAAAGCGCCAAACCCCTAAGAGAAAAACTACACTGGCTCCCACTAAAAGACTACTACTACTACTACTACTTATCATTTCTATAGCGCTACTAGACGTACGCAGCGCTGTACACTTGAACATGAAGAGACAGTCCCTGCTCGACAGAGCTTACAATCTAATTAGGACAGACAAACAGGACAAACAAGGGATAAGGGAATATTAAAGTGAGGATGATAAAATAAGGGTTCTGAACAAGTGAACAAGTGTTAGGAGTTAAAAGCTGCATCAAAATTCTGTACCCCGGTCCATAAAATCATTCACGGTGAGGCCCCGGCAAAAAGGTCAGCACGCACATTCCTGAATCTCCACTACCCCAGTTGCAAAGGACTTAAATATAAATCAACATACGCATCCAGCTTTTCCTACATTAGCACGCAACTATGGAATGCACTACCAAACGTCATAAAAACAACGCACGACCTAACAATCTTCCGAAAATTGCTAAAAACCAACCTGTTCAAAAAGGCATACCACAATGATCCATCCTAAATGCCAGACAACGAAACTCTTCCAAAACTAGACAAAACCGAACTCTCTATACCTGACTGCTTCAGTCACTCTGTCACTAACAAACGTTAACGCACTACCACCTTATTTCTCACGTCGGAAATGAACTGATTATCTAATCTACTGCATAATTTACTCTACCATTTATGAACTTAATTCAATACCACTTTGTATTTCTCAATCCGGAAATGGCGATCGCCACTACGGCATAATGTAAGCCACATTGAGCCTGCAAAAAGGTGGGAAAACGTGGGATTCAAATGCAACAAATAAATAAATATATGCGTGTGTGTGTGTGTGTTAGGTATTGTACTTAGTGCAACAGCTGCATAACCAGTAGAGGGATATGTCCAAGGACAACAGGAACTACTGTGCTTTCTGAAAGAAACACTATCGACCGTAATCTGGCACAAAGCTTACGGCAGTGTTTCTTTCAGAAGCACAGTAGCCTTCGGTACAGTAGTCCAACCAACATTTTGTTTCTTTTGATCCTAATAAACTGAGGTACCTTTGCCAAACATACTCTATACAATTGACTAGAAGGCTTGACTTTTAAAGGTCACATCATGGCTTATAACTTCAGAGCTATGCCTGCGTCAGTTGCCCACTTGAGGTCAACCTTTATGGAGGAAATTTGCAAGTCTGCGACATTGGGTTTCTGCCAGATACTTGTGACCTGGATTGGCCACTGCTGGAAGCAGGATATTGGGCTAGATGGACCATTTGTCTGACCCAGTGTGGCTACTCTTATGTTCTTATGACAGAACTCTAGTAGAAACATTCCAAAGATCTGGGTTTTCTGGCCCATTATAAACCATAAAATTCTACTGCTTTGTCACCATCTTATCACCATGCATATCTCCCTGTCCTTCATCCACCCAGCACTCCCTGTCTCTCACCTAACCCACCCCACCCTCATCCTGTTAGACTGTCACTGAAATGCTTTGATGTTTCACTTACATATACTGTTATTTATCAACATTTGCTTATTTCCGATCTGACGAAGTGCTACCTTCAAAAGCTAATAAAAACATGTATTAAGTTAGTCCAATAAAAAAGGTATCATCTTATTTTCTTTTCTATGTTTTATTTTATTCTATTTCTATTGATTACTTCTACGGATTAGAATCAAACTGATGGTAGCGAGAATCTGTATGAAAACGATGGCCGTTCCCAGCTCGGAAGGGAATATCAAGCAGACACAACTTTATCCTCCTGAGGATCTTTCCTCATGTCCAGGCTGCTTTCAAAAATAAAAAAAATAAAGGGGAAAAAATGAAGTAAAGACTAGTTGTCACCAAGAATATTTGTTGGTATCTACCCAGAGAAAGTACTTTTCCGTATTCTTAGTTTCCTCATTTTTTGTTGAAGGCAGACTGTAGATAGGGAATCATACGCTGTGAGGACTTGCTATCGTGCTTGTCCTCAGAGAATACCAAGTTACTTTCCTGTAGCAGGTGTTCTCCATGGAAAACAGGATACAAGTCCTCATATATCCGCCCTGCCAAAGATGAGTATTCTACTCTAAGCGGTATACTACTACTACTTACTACTACTTAACATTTCTAAAGCGCTACTGGGGCGCTACTGGGGTTACGCAGCGCTGTACAATTTAACATAGAAGGACAGTCCCTGCTCAAAAAGCTTACAATCTAAAGGACAAATGTACAGTCAGTCAAGTAGGGGCAGTCAAAATGGGGCAGTCTAGATTTCCTGAATAGAGGTATAAAGGTTAGGTGCCGAAGGCGACATTGAAGAGGTGGACTTTGAGCAAAGATATTGCGTGATATAATTGGCGTGCTGCTGGTTAAGTTTGACAGCCATATTTGGCCACGCCAATAGGTGGAATATCTTTGACCAGTTCTGACGTAACAGGCCAGCGCTGAACATCGGCTTGGCCGGTAAAGTTGATACTTGCCAAAATTTAACTGGATATTCAATGCCAGTCATTGGAACAGCCCAGCACTGACTATCCAGGCTCAGCACCAACTGCGGGAGGCAGCCCAGCTATCTTCCACAATCTGAATATCAGCCCCTTAGTTTTCTGCACTCCTGATACACAATTGCACTTTTTTGTATTCAGTAATGGCTACCATAAGTACATAAGCATCACCATGCTGGGACAGACCAAGGGTCCATCGAGCTCAGCACCCTATCACCAACAGCGGCCAAAAGAACAAGCAATTTATCCCGCCCATCCTAGAAATACTGTATTCCCTCATCCATTCAATAACATTCTATGGCTTTTTCCTCCAGGAAGCCATCCAACTCTTTTTTGAAGTCCGCTAAGTTAACCGCCTTAACCACCTTTTCCGGCAGCAACTTCCAGAGTTTAACTACGTGTTGAGTGAAGAAAACTTTCCTCCGATTCGTTTTAAATTTACCGCACTGCAGCTTCATCGCATGCCCCCTTGTCCTAGTATTTTTGGAAAGCGTAAACAGACACTCCACATCGACCCGTTCCATTCCACTCATCATCTTATAGACCTCTATCATATCTCCCCTCAGCCGCCTTTTCTCCAAGCTGAAGAGCCCCAGCCTCTTCAGCCTATCCTGATAGGGAAGCCATCCCTTCCCCTGTACCATCTTTGTCGCCCTTCTCTGCACCTTTTCCAATTCCACTATGTCTTTTTTGAGGTGCGGCAACCAGAATTGAACACAATACTCGAGGTGCGGTTGCACCATGGAACGATACAATGGCAGAATAATATCCTTATTTTTGTTTTCCATCCCTTTCCTAATGATACCCAACATTCTATTCGCTTTCCTTGCCGCAGCAGCACATTGAGCAGAAGTTTTCAACGTATCATCAACGACGACACCTAGATCCCTTTCTCGGTCCTTGACTCCCAACACTGAACCTTGCAAACTCTTGATTACTCTAAGTTTTCTTAAATTCTCTCCTGATTCTTGCAGCTCCCTCTGATGTATCACCTTTGTCGCTTATCTTGTCCCATAAGAACATAAGAATAGTCATATTGGATTAGACCAATGGTCCACCTAGCCCAGTGTCCTCCTTTCAACAAAGTAGCCAATCCAGGTCAAAAGTACCTGACAGAAACTCAGGTCCCATATATCAAATCCATTACCCCTAACCCTTCTTGTGGTCTGGAGCAATGGTTCCAGGGCTGGTGTTAGATCTGCAGAGGCCTGGGGCATAGAAACAGAGAAAAATGTATGCAGATAAAGACCAGTCTGCCCATCCATGCCATCTACTCTCCCTATCACTCCCTTACACATCCTATTTACTTGTCCCAAGATCTCGTGAATTCAGAAACTTGGGAGGAGGCCTCAAAGCTCTCCTTTAGGCTTTTTTTCCCTTAGTTTCCGCCAGTGTCGTTATGCTCATATTAGCCCCCTCCTCAAGTCACTTCATTGGCTCCCTATCCGTTTCTGCATTCAGTTCAAACTCCTCTTACTTACAAATGCATTCACTCTGCAGCTCCTCAGTACCTCTCCACTCTCATCTCTCCCTACACTCCTCCCTGGGAACTCCGCTCACTGGGCAAATCTCTCTTATCTGCACCCTTCTCTTCCACCGCTAACTCCAGACTCCATTCCTTCTATCTTGCTGCACCGTATGCCTGGCATAAACTTCCTGAGTCGGTACGCCAAGCCTCATCTCTGGCCATCTTCAAATCTAGGCTAAAAACCCACCTCTTCGATGCTGCTTTTAACACCTAAACCTTCAACTGTCCCCTATCCCTGATATGTCCTGTCTGTCCTAACCCTTATCCCTTACTTGTCCTGTCTGTCTGTCATAATTAGATTGTAAGCTCTATTGAGCACGGACTGTCTCTCCATGTTCAAGTGTGAAGCACTGCGTATGTCCGGTAGCGCTATAGAAATGATAAGTAGTAGTAGTTTGAGCCAAGTTTGTGGCCACTGGAGACATAGGATCCCAGGACGTTGCCCGGTTACCGCCCTTTAACATTGGCCCCGAGTGGTTTTAAAACCTGTCCTGAGGGACCCCCCCCCCCCCCCCCAGCCACTGTTCCCTCTAAGCTGAGCAGGAGTTCTCCACCTACAGTCCTGACAGTGGGAGGCGCTGTCTCACTATCACATTTTCAATAGCAAGGGACAGGAAGACTCTAAAGGACTCTAGGGAACCTGCCTGTCCCTAGTGATTGAAAATACAATATTGAAGCACCCCCACCCCCAACGGCAGGAATGCAGTTGGAGGTCTCCTGATCAGCTTAGAGAGAACAGTGACCCCAGCTGGGCAGATTTTCAGGATAGCTACAATGAATATACATGAGAGAAATGTGCATGCGGTGAAGGCAGCGCAAGCAAATCTTTCATAAATATTCAATGAGCCCATGTGCCGGCGTTTTTTCGCTGGGCAGGTTTGCCTGTGGATGGTGGAATTTCTTACCGTCCTGTATCCATGAATGGGGTGTATCTTTCAATTGAACCCGACTCCTGATGATGCTGAATGATATAGCGAAACACAGACTCAGGGGCGTAGCCACGGGTGGGCCTGGACGGGCCCAGGCCCATCCAGTTTCCCTCCAGGCCCGCCCAGCCCCGGGTGTCAGCAGGTGGGGAGGGGGGTGCTCTGCTGGCGCTGCAGTCCCCACCAGCCTACCAGCTCCACGATCGACGAGCAGACGACCCTTGTCTTCCATCCGGCATCGAGTCTTAAAAAAAAAAGCCCGGAGAAACGCCTCGCGTCTGCTGTGCACTGCTGTAAAGCAAGCAGCAAATCGTCTCATCGGTCCTTCCTTCACTGTGTCCCGCCCTCTGATGTAACTTCCTATTTCCGCAAGGGCGGGCACAGTGAAGGAAGGACCGACGAGACGATTTGCTGCTTGCTTTACAGCAGTGCACAGCAGATGCGAGGCATTTCTCCGGGCTTTTTTTTTTTTTTTTTAAGACTCGATGCCGGATGGAAGACGAGGGTCGTCTGCTCGTCGATCGTGGAGCTGGTAGGCAGGTGGGGACTGGGTCGTGCAGGGGGGCTCAGATGGGATGTCGGGGTGGGGTGGGGAGGGGTTCAAATTTATAGTATTTAACTTTTAAAGTTCATGGGGGGGGGGGGGTAGAGAAGGGAAGAAGAAATGCATGCCCACCCAACCTACCCACTGGCCCACCCAAAAATTACATTCTGGCTACGCCACTGCACAGACTTTGTTGGGTCTGGGGAGATTCAACTGAGTGGATGGATTAATGGAGCACACTAGCTGAGAATCTATGGAATTGAATATGCTACCCGTTTGAGTATCTAGTGACCATGGACATTTGATGTGGAGTGGTTGGATGTTGGATGACTCTTGGGACGATAAAAGCATTACATCAATAAAATAATCTGAGTTGTGTGGAAAAGAACAACTATTTGAAAACACAGAGATTCGGTATCAAGAGGAAGTAAAATGGACTTCAATGGTGGATTTTAAAAAAAACCTTTTTTTGTGGTCTAAGGGAGTAGCTAGTGATGATTTGTATTAGTAAGTTCTCTCAGGGTGTGTAATAGTGTCAAAATACATGGTTGTAGGGAGAATGAGTATGAATGTGAAAACTGTAAGCTCCTTCGAGCAGGGACTGTCCTTCTTTGTTAAACTGTACAGCGCTGCGTAACCCTAGTAGCGCTCCAGAAATGTTAAGTAGTAGTAGTAGTAGTAAAAACTTTTGTATTAAGCAATAAATGAGTTTCAAGCATAACTGATTGAGTTCTGCATAAATATTCAATGTGGATATCTTGAGAAACCTTACTGGGTCTCCCAGGCAAACTTGGGAACCGCCGCTCCGAGGTGTTTCTAAAGAGGCCCGTCTCAGCACCCGTCCTTAACTGCGCTCACCGGTCACCTCTTCCACGCTTCTGCTGTTCCATCCTCAGTCTCACAGTTCCACCTCTACACTTCCTGCATCGTAAATAAAGGTCTTATTGCCTCATTGAACTGCCTCAGCTATTTTTCTCTTTGTCAATTTCTTTCCCCTGAGTGGTTTCCCTGCTTCCCTCAGCCTCTCCAGATATGATTACCTGTCTTCCTCCCCCTGCGAAACCTTTTATCATCTAAATGCTAATCTTTTCCCTTTTTTTACCTTTTCAGCCAACAATTTTGAAAACCATGCTGGTTTTTATTTTTAACCATTTCTTCTTCTTCTCGTTTACCTGAATGTAAAGGTTTTCTGTCCTTATGAGTAGGGTTAGATTTCACAGGTAGCCTGACCTATAAATGTACTCACTCTGCTGCTCCCCAGTATCTCTCCACACTCGTCCTTCCCTACACCCCTTCCCGTGCACTCCGCTCCATGGATAAATCCTTCTTATCTGTTCCCTTCTCCACTAGTGCCAACTCCAGACTTCGCGCCTTTTGTCTCGCTGCACCCTACGCCTGGAATAAACTTCCTGAGCCCTTACGTCTTGCCCCATCCTTGGCCACCTTTAAATCTAGACTGAAAGCCCACCTCTTTAACATTGCTTTTGACTCGTAACCACTTGTAACCACTCGCCTCCACCTACCCTCCTCTCTTCCTTCCCATTCACATTAATTGATTTGATTTGCTTACTTTATTTATTTTTTGTCTATTAGATTGTAAGCTCTTTGAGCATGGACTGTCTTTCTTCTATGTTTGTGCAGCGCTGCGTATGCCTTGTAGCGCTATAGAAATGCTAAATAGTAGTAGTAGTAGCTCTGGTAGAAATACTAAGGAAGAGTTAAGCCTCTTATTATAGAATATGTAAATAAAGATCCATTTAGCTTAACCATCATATTAGTCCATGTCATCTGGTGCAAATGTTCAAGGGTGTCATGACCTATGACAGATGCTGAAGAGAATGCAATAGCTCTTCCACTTGGCCATCACTCACTCAGTCTAGTGGCAATTGCTAATTCTTTAGCCCACTAAGTGGTGACTCCCTCAAGGCTGCACATCTGATGGCCTGAGGAGAGGGCCAGACAACAAGAAGGACTGATAGAGTGGAGGAGTGGCCTAGTGGTTAGAGCACTGGTCTTGCAATCCAGAGGTGGCTGGTTCAAATCCTGCTGCTGCTCCTTGTGATCTTGGGCAAGTCACTTAATCCTCCATTGCCTCAGGTACAGACTTAGATTGTGAGCCCTCCTGGGACAGAGAAATATCCAGAATACCTGAATGTAACTCACCTTGAGCTACTACTGAAAAGGTGTGAGCAAAATCTAAATAAATGAATAAAAAGCATTTGAGAGAAGATAAGATAATTGGGAAACAAAACAAGAGCTGGGCAGACTACAGTCTACACTGATCATGACTGAATAGATAAGGTTGGAGTGTAAATTTTAAGGGGTTTCGACGTTAGCTTCAGAATTTAGTTCAAGGGAAGACTTCTACTACAGTCTGTGCCCTGAGAAAGGCAAGGAAAATCAAACTCGGGTATACATATAAAGTATCACATACCAAGTAAAATGAGTTTATCTTGCTGGGCAGACTGGATGGACCGTATAGGTCTTTTTCTGCCATCATTTACTATGTTACTATGTAAGGCGTCTTTGTAGTGTGGGCTTCTTCGGAGAGTATGAGATAGAGGTTGGGAGCTGGAAGGCTTTCTTGGAATAATAAAAGAGAGAGACAGAAGGCTAGAGGGATGATAGGCAGAGGTAGGGATAGATGGGAAATCAAGGAGGAAACGGAAAGGGCTCAGGGAACCAGAAAAAAGGGAGATGGAGAGCAAGGAGGGGATGAGACGAAAGGAGATAAGTTGGGAAACCATAGAGATGTAACATGAGAAAGAAGAAATGGAGGGCTAGGCAGAAGACCCTTTGGTAGGGAATGGAGAGGTGAGAAGGCAGAATAACACAGAGGGATGTGGTGAAAACTAGAGAAGGGGAAAGATGTGAGCTCAGACTGAGGGAGGGAATGAAGGCAGAGAAGACAGGTAGTGAGAAATGCTATGGGGCACAGAATATGTATCAGATAGATGAAGGCCTTTCTGTGGTTTTTTTGCAACTACATTCAAAGCGGTTTACGTGGAGGGGCATAATCGAATGGGGCGCCCAAGTTTTCCTGGGGCCGTCCTCGCAGGACATCCCGCGAAGGGGCAGGGAAACCTGTATTATCGAAACAAGATGGGCGGCCATCTTTCATTTCGATAATACGGTCGCGGACGCCCAAATCTCCACATTTAGGTTGACCTTAGAGATGGTCATCCCCGATTTTCTGTGATAATGGAAACCGAGGATGCCCATCTCAGAAACAACCATATCCAAGCCATTTGGTCATGGGAGGAGCCAACATTTGTAGTGCACTGGTCCCCATGACATGCCAGGACACCAACCGGGCACCCTAGGGGGCACTGCAGTGGACTTCAGAAAAAGCTCCCAGGTGCATAGCTCCCTTACCTTGTGTGCTGAGCCCCCCAAAGCCCACTCCTCACAACAGTATACTACTACCATAGCCCTTAGGGATGAAGGGGGGCACCTACATGTGGGTACAGTAGGTTTCTGGTGGGTTTTGGAGGGCTTCCATTTACCACCACAAGTATAACAGGTAGGGGGGATGGGCCTGGGTCTGCCTGCCTGAAGTGCACTGCAGTACCCACTAAAACTGCTCCAGGGACCTGCATACTGCTGTCATGGAGCTGGGTATGATAGTTGAGGCTGGCATAGAGGCTGGAAAAAATATTAAAAAATTTTTTTTTTTAGGGTAGGAGGGAGTTAGTGACCACTGGGGGAGTAAGGGGAGGTCGTCCCCGATTCCCTCCAGTGGTCATCTGGTTATTTAGGGCACATTTTTGTGGTTTGGTCGTAAAAAAAAGACCAAGTAAAGTTGGCCAAATGCTCGTCAAGGACGCCCTTTTTTTTCCATTATCGGCCAAGGACACCCATGTGTTAAGCACGCCCCAGTCCTGCCTTCGCTATGCTTCCAACATGCCCCCGTGAACTTTGGTCATCCCCGCGACGGAAAGCAGTTGAGGACGCCCAAAATCGGCTTTCGATTATGTCGATTTGGGTGACCCTGGGAGAAGGACGCTCATCTTCCGATTTGTGTTGAAAGATGGGCGTCCTTCTCTTTTGAAAATAAGTCTGAAAGCCAACATGGATTTAGTCCAGGGAAATCTTGCCTCACCAATCTACTACATTTTTTGAAGGGGTGAATAAGCATGTGGATAAAGGTGAGCCAGTCAATATTGTGTATCTGGATTTTCAAAAGGCATTTGACAAAGTACCTCATGAAAGACTCCTGAGGAAATTAGAATGTCATGGGATAGGAGGTAGTGTTCTATTGTGGATTAAAAACTGGTTAAAAGATAGAAAATAGAGCGTAGGTTTAAATGGTCAGTATCCTCAATGGAGAAGGGTAGTTAGTGGGGTTCCCCAGGGTTCTGTGCTGGGACCGCTGCTTTTTAACATATTTATAAAAGACCTAGAGATGGGAGTAACTAGTGAGGTAATTAAATTTGCTGATGACACAAAGTTATTCAAAGTCGTTAAATCGCGGGAGGATTGTGAAAAATTACAAGCGCACCTTACGAGACTGGGAGACTGGGCGTCTAAATGGCAGATTACGTTTAATGTGAGTAAGTGCTAAGTGATGCATGTGGGGAAGAGGAACCCGAATTATAGCTATGTCATGCAAGGTTCCACGTTAGGAGTCACGGACCAAAAAAGGGTGTTGTCATTGATGATACGTTGAAACCTTCTGCTCAGTGTGCTGCTGCGGCTAAGAAAGCAAATAGAATGTTAGGTATTATTAGGAAAGAAATGGAAAACAAAAATCAGGATGTTATAATGTCTTTGTATCGCTCCATGGTGCGACCGCACCTCGAATATTGTGTTCAATTCTGGTCGCCGCATCTCAAAAAAGATATAGTGGAATTAGAAAAGGTGCAGAGAAGGGCGACGAAAATGATAAAGGGGATGGAACGACTTCCCTATGAGGAAAGGCTAAAGCGGCTAGGGCTCTTTAGCTTGGAGAAAAGGTGGCTGAGGGGAGATGTGATAGAGGTCTATAAAATAATGAGTGGAGTTGAATGCTTTCCAAAAATACTAGGACTAGGGGGCATGCGATGAAGCTACAATGTAGTCAATTTAAAACGAATTGGAGAACATTTTTCTTCACTCAACGTGTAATTAAACTCTGGAATTTGTTGCCAGAGAATGTGGTAAAGGCGGTTACCTTAGCGGGATTTAAGAAAGGTCTGGACGGCTTCCTAACGGAAAAGTCCATAGACCATTATTAAATTGACTTGGGGAAAATCCACTGCTATTTCTGGGATAAGCAGCATAAAATGTATTGAACTTTTTCGGGATCTTGCCAGGTACTTGTGACCTGGATTGGCCACTGTTGGAAACAGGATGCTGGGCTTGGTGGACCTTTGGTCTGTCCCAGTGTGGCAACACTTATGTACTTATGTGCTTGGGATTCTGAATGGAATGTTGCTATTCTTTGGGGTTCCAAATGGAATGTTGCTACACTTTGAAGTTCTGCATGGAATCTTGCTATTCTTTGGGGTTCTACATGGAATGTTGCTACTATTGGGTACTTGTGACCTGGATTGGCCACTATTGGAAACAGGATGCTGGGCTTGATGGACCTTTGGTCTGTCCCAGTGTGGCAATACTTATGTACTTTTTTCTAGTGATTTTTGCAGATTCACTTTAAACTGCCTGCATAATATAACTCTTTTTCTCATTCGTTCTGACCTTATCCTGAAGAGGATTATTGTCCAGTCCAGCCAGTACAGATTCTTCTCCTGTAATTGTTTCTTTTCGCTTTTAGGTCAAGTGGATCATCAGAGTGGAGCAATTTTTTTTTGCATCACTTAGCCAGGCTCTCTGCAACCGCACTCCTTCTGTCCTCTTAGAGCTGTGTACAGTGAATGTTAGAGTACAATGTCCTGTGTGAGGCTTGCCTTTACACCCACGTACTGAAGAACAAACAAGGTCGCGAAGCGTGGGCATGGAGGGAAGATAAGTGTGTACGCTGATGTGCAGGAAAGCTAGTTAATGGGCCCCTTTTCTAGTATCAAATGCTAAAACACAGGACAAATACGTTCCCTGGACAGAAGGGTGTTATGACGAAGCCATTTGGTTCTGATAGCCTGAGATATTCAGGGTGGAGGAGCGGAGTCAAGGATATGAACTATCGCCCTGATATTCAATGGCAAATATCCAGAGAGCGGCTGCCATTATCCAGATAAGTGAATAAGCTCCATCTGTGAATTTTCAGCGACACTATGGGGGTAATTTAATAAACTACTAGTATTCAAAACCAGTTTGAACTTGGGCTATTTCTCCCACAGTGTGAAAATAGGTGACTACTTATCAGAGTGGAGGAGTGGCCTAGTGGTTAGGGTGGTGGACTTTGGTCCTGAGGAACTGGGTTCAATTCCCACTGCAGCTCCTTGTGACTCTGGGCAAGTCACTTAACCCTCCATTGCCCCAGGTACAAATAAGTACCTGTATACAATATGTAAGCCACATTGAGCCTGCCATGAGTGGGACAGTGCGGGGATAGTGCTGGGCAGACTTATACGGTCTGTGCCAGAGCCAGTGGTGGGAGGCGGGGCTGGTAGTTGGGAGGCGGGGATAGTGCTGGGCAGACTTATACGGTCTGTGCCCTGAAGAGGACAGGTACAAATCAAAGTAGGGTATACACAAAAAGTAGCACACATGAGTTGTCTTGTTGGGCAGACTGGATGGACCATGCAGGTCTTTTTCTGCCATCATCTACTATGTTACTATGTACAAATGTAACAAAAATAAATAAACAACAGACCTCAAAGCTTCCGAGTAAGGCAATTCCAACTTAGAGAGCGCCTTTACTATATTTGGAGCAGATCCTATCAATTGGTCCATATAATCTTATTTAACTGGGCAAAAGAACAAAATGAGATTATATGGACCAATTGATAGGATCTGCTCCAAATATAGTAAAGGCGCTCTCTAAGTTGGAATTGCCTTACTCGGAAGCTTTGAGGTCCGTTGTTGATAAGTAATCACCTGTTTTCACACTGTGGGAGAAATAGCCCAAGTCCAAACTGGTTTTGAATACTAGTAGTTGTGCCTGAATTACCAGTTGGTCCTCCATTGCATTATTTGAGAAATCGTAGGTAGAAACATAGAAACATGACGGCAGATAAAGGCCATATGACCCATCCGGTCTGCCCATCCTCTGTAACCCCTAATTCTTCCTGTTCCTAAGCGATCCCACATGCTTATCCCATGCCTTTTGAAATTCTGGAACAGTCCTCGACTCCACCACCTCCACCGGGAGGCCATTCCATGCCTCCACCCCCCTTTCTGTGAAATAGTACTTCCTTAGGTTACTCCTAAGCCTATTCCCATTATGACATCACAATATGAGCTCTGGTTACCAGAGACTGAAACTCTTCACACTAAGGGGGGAAAGTAAGCCAAGAATGGGACAATTGAGCCATTGTGACATCACTGATGAGGTTGGCTCTTAGGCATTGGTGGAATAGAAACATAGAAACATGACGGCAGATAAAGGCCATATGACCCATCCAGTCTGCCCATCCTCTGTAACCCCTAATTCTTCCTGTTCCTAAGCGATCCCACATGCTTATCCCATGCCTTTTGAAATTCTGGAACAGTCCTCGACTCCACCACCTCCACCAGGAGGCCATTCCACGCCTCCACCACCCTTTCTGTGAAATAATACTTCCTTAGGATCAGGGGCGTACCAAGGGGGGGAGGCGGTGGGGGCGGTCCGCCCCGGGAGCACGCTGCTGGGGGGTGCCGCGGCGCGCACCTGCTCCGAGTTCGCTAAACTTTGTCGCTCATTCGCTGCAGCTCCCTCTGCCCCGGAACAGGTTACTTCCTGTTCCAGGGCAGAGGGAGCTGCAGCGAAGCGAAGTTTAGCAAACTCGGAGCAGGCGCGCGCCATGGCACCCCCCCCAGCGGCGTGCACCCGGGGGGGGGGTGTCATTTCACTGGAGGGGGGGTAGGTGTAATTTAGCGGGGGGGGGGGGGGGGGGCGCATTGGCGCTCCGCCCCGGGTGCCATCCAGGCCAGGAACACCACTGCATAGGATACTCCTAAGCCTATTCCCTCTTAACTTTGTCATATGCCCCCTCATTCCAGAGCTCTCCTTCATTTGAAAAAGGCTCTCTTCCTGTACATAAATGCCCTTGAGATATTTAAACGTCTCTATCATGTCTCCTCTCTCCCTCCTCTCTTCCAGCGTATACATGTTGAGATTCATAAGCCTGTCCCTATAATTTTTGCATTCAAGACCGCTTACTAATTTCGTAGCCGCCCTCTGGACTGACTCCATCCTGTTTATATCTTTCCGTAGGTGTGGTCTCCAGAACTGCACGCAGTACTCTAAATGAGGCCTCACCAGAGACTTATACAACGGCACTATCATCTCCTTTTTCCTGCTGGTCATGCCTCTCTTTATGCACCCAAGCATCCTTCTGGCTTTGGCCGTCACTTTTTCTACCTGTTTGAAAGCTTGAAGGTCGTCAGACACAATTTAATAAAGTCATTTTCACATTGATGTGGCCACATACATTAATAGCCTCTAATAAAATGCCAACCGGTGTCAAAGCACGCACCATGACCTGATGACACGTACTTTGCCAGTGGGTATGTACAGGAGCGGACTTTGGGTAAATCATGTACATAAGTACATAAGTGTTGCCATACTGGGAAAGACCAAAGGTCCATCGAGCCCAGCATCCTGTTTCCAACAGTGGCCAATCCAGGTCACAAGTACCCAATAGTAGCAACATTCCATGTAGAACCCCAAAGAATAGCAAGATTCTAGAATTTCAAAGTGTAGCAACATTCCATTTGGAACCCCAAAGAATAGCAAGATTCCATTTAGAATCCCAAGCACATAAGTACATAAGTATTGCCATACTGGGACAGACCGAAGGTCCATCAAGCCCAGCATCCTGTTTCCAACAGTGGCCAATCCAGGTCACAAATACCTGGCAAGATACCAAAAATATACAAAACATTCTATACTGCTTATCCCAGAAATAGTGGATTTTCCCCAAGTCCATTTAATAATGGTCTATGGACTTTTCTTTTAGGAAGCAGTCCAAACCTTTTTTTAAACTCCGCTAAGCTAACCGCCTTTACCACATTCTCTGGCAACGAATTCCAGAGTTTAATTACACGTTGAGTGAAGAAACATTTTCTCCGATTCGTTTTAAATTTACTACATTGTAGCTTCATTGCATGCCCCCTAGTCCTAGTATTTTTGGAAAGCGTGAACAGACGCTTCACATCTACCCGTTCAACTCCACTCATTATTTTATAGACCTCTATGTGGGGGCACACAATGAAGCTACAAAGTAGTAAAGATTTTACAAATAGCCACATCTTCAGTAAAATTGTGTATGTTCCTTACACTGTCACAGAGATTGGTATTCCTTGCCAGTTTGGCTCTTGGGGGGGGGGGGGGGGGACAAAAACCACTGGGGGTAACTTCCCCTAATCCCTCTAATGGACTGCTGCTTAATCAGAGCAGTTTGCGAAAATCTAATTGTGCTTGGTAGCGGGTATAAATCCTGATGTCAGTCTGTTAGGACACTGATGTCCGTTTCCCTTCTGAAACGGAGAATAAACATGTGTCTCCCTGGCATTCCCTAGTCCCACCCAAAACAGAACACACCCTCTTGCCATTTGCATGAACTTGGGTTTTTGATGTGCGTAAAGCTGCCTCTGATAATAGCAACTTAGACATTTATGTAAGGCAGGGGCATAGCCAGACTTCGGCGGGAGGGGGGTCCAGAGCCAGAGGTGAGGGGGCACATTTTAGCCCTCCCCTGGCGCCGCCAACCCCCCCCCCCCCCCCCCCGCCATTGCTGAACCCCCCTCGCAACCAACTTTCACCCCCCCTGCCGACTACCCTCCCGACCCCCCCTCCTGCCGCCAACCCGCCGTCGCCTACCTTTTGCTGGCGGGGGACCCCAACCTCCACCAGCTAGGGTCCTCTTCTTCCCAATCCCGCGCAAGGCAGGACGTCAGACTAGAACGAAGCCTTGCGCGGGATTGGGAAGAAGAGGACTTTGGCTCGGCTGGCGGGGGTTGGGGTCCCCCACCAGCAAAGGTAGGTGTCGGCGGGTTGGCAGCGGTGAGGGGGCACATTTTAGCCCTCCCCTGGCGCCGCCAACCCCCCCACCACCATTGCTGAACCCCCCTCGCGACCAACTTTCACCCCCCCCCCCCGCCGACTACCCTCCCGACCCCACCTCCTGTCGCCAACCCGCCGTCGCCTACCTTTTGCTGGCGGGGGACCCCAACCCCCACCAGCCAAGGTCCTCTTCTTCCCAATCCCGCGCAAGGCAGGACGTCAGACTAGAACGAAGCCTTTGGCTCGGCTGGCGGGGGTTGGGGTCCCCCACCAGCAAAGGTAGGTGTCGGCGGGTTGGCAGCGGTGAGGGGGCACATTTTAGCCCTCCCCTGGCGCCGCCAACCCCCCCACCACCATTGCTGAACCCCCCTCGCGACCAACTTTCACCCCCCCCCCCCGCCGACTACCCTCCCGACCCCACCTCCTGTCGCCAACCCGCCGTCGCCTACCTTTTGCTGGCGGGGGACCCCAACCCCCACCAGCCAAGGTCCTCTTCTTCCCAATCCCGCGCAAGGCTTCGTTCTAGTCTGACGTCCTGACGTCAGACTAGAACAAAGCCTTGCGCGGGATTGGGAAGAAGAGGACCTCGGCTCGGCTGGCGGGGGTTGGGGTCCCCCACCAGCAAAGGTAGGCGACAGCGGGTTGGCAGCGGGACGGGGAGTCAAGAGGGTCATCAGCAGGGGGGTCCAGGGGCATATCTATGGGGGCCCAGGCCCCCGTGGCCCCATACTGGCTACGCCACTGATGTAAGGTAAATGTTTAAGTACCAGTTTATGAATGCTTCAAATGTGACTAGCCCGTCTAAAATAACACCATAATTGATCATATCACAAAGGAAGAGAAGGATCAGAATAGTTCATGTCTTTAACTCAGTCCTTAGGACACACCCAGGTTATCAGGTTACCCACAACGAATATGCCTTGGGATAGATTTACTTACAAGGGAGGAAGTACATTCAAATGCATCTTATATCCTGCAAACCTGACTGGCCGGGTGTGTCGCGGGGATTGCGCTGAGAACTCCTGCTTTAACTGTCCTGTTTGTCTGCCTTGAATAGACTGTAAGCTCATTAAGCAGGGACCGTCTCTTGTGTGAATGTGTACAGCATTGCATACAGGCAGTAGTGTTATAGAAATGATAAGCAGTAACGTGAGTGACGTGGAGGGGCATTTTCGATATGACGTCTGACTTTGGACATTTTGCAAACAAACCGTCCAAAATCCAAATAGGAAAGAAGGTCATTTTTAAAAAAAAACAAATTGATTGAATTGATGAGACTGGAAAGGCTGGAGATACAGGATTGGAACTCGGAGAGAGGTGTGGAATACCAAGACTGTTGGAACCCCTTCTGGAGATCGTTGTCACCTGGAGCTCGAAGCAGACTTTTAAATGTTTAAATACTTGCCTGTTCTTCTGGGAAGGGAGGGAGGAAGGGAGGGATAGGGAGTTAACATTGGGAGGGGGAGGAGAAAAATAAAATGTTTGGTGACGCAGTTAGAAATGAAGATATGACATGATCTTGTTTATGTTCGTGTTGGAACATTGTATCAGTTGTGTTACCAATAAACAGAATTAAACATAAAAAAAAACAAAGTCTATCTTTTGTTTTTGAAAATACTGTTTCGAACAACGTTTTGTGATTTGGACGTTTTGTTTTTTGGTCCATTTTCGGAAAAAAAAAAACGTCCAAGTGCAAAACGCACAAAATCAAGCCATTGGGATGTAAGAGGCACCGGCATTTTTAATAGACTGGTCCCCATGATATCTCAAGACAGCAATAGGGCACCCTAGGGGGCACTGCAGTGGACTTCATAAAATGCTCCCAAGTACACATCTCACCATTGCTCCCTTACCTTGTCTGCTGAGCCCCCCAAAACCCACTACCCCCAACTGTACATCACTACCATAGCCCTTACAGGTGAAGGGGGCACCTAAATGTGGGTACAGTGGGTTTCTGGTGAGTTTTGCAGGGCCCACAGTTTCCTCCACAAGGGTAACAGGTAGGGAGAGGTACGGGCCTGTCTGCAGTGCACTGCACCCACCACTACACTACTCCAGGGACCTGCATGCTGTTCTAATAGACTTGAGTATAAACATCTGAAGCTGGCATAGAGGTTGGTAAGTAATGTTTTTCATCACATTTTGGGGGGGGGGGAGGAGGGAGGGGGTTAGTGACCACTGGAGGAATAAGGGGAGGTCATTCCTGATTCCCTCCAGTGGTCATCTGGTTATTTAGGGCACCATTTTGTGCCTTATTTGTAATAAAAACAGGTCTAGCTCAAAACGTCCTGGACGGTTTTGTTTTGTTCCATTAAGGCTGAAAAACGTCTGTCTTAGGAACACCCGAGTTCTGCCCTGAACACGCCCCCGACACTCCCCCTTGATATTTGGACGCACTTCTGGCGGACTTCAGAGAAAAACGTCTAAAAATAGGTTTCATAAATGCTGATTTGGACGTTTTTCTCTTTTGAAAATGAGCCCAGTAGTAAATGATGGCAGATAAAGACCTGAACGGTCCATTCAGTCACACTCGTTATCAATTCATGATTACATCAACAATGAATGTGATGGAAAATCAGTGCACTTTTTCTAGTGAAAAAGGTGCCGGTACTCAAATGCTAGGCCACCCTTCAGAGGTGGGGGTAATCACTGAGGGACCCTCCCCACAATAGCCAGGCCCCCTGCAACCAGTCACAGAACCTATGACAAGGCAGAATTAGTGTGTAGAGCCTGAGCTCTTTCATTAAAACTTAGGGACCATGGGTCAATTTTAGCAGACAATGGAAAAGGTGCCAGTACTCAGTACCCCCAAGTACCCCCTCAAAAAAAGCAATGTGGAAAATACTTGGCCATGGTCTTTCCTTGGCATTTCTGGGACATAAACCGCATAAGTCCGCCCTGCCTTGTACTTATGTTCCAACTACTGGAGTTTCTGTCGAAGCCCACTCCAGCCTATCTGTCTTGTCATTTGCGGGACACAGACTGTAAAAGTCTGCTCAGCACTGTAGTTGTGTTGGAAGCTCTTTCCAGCCCATCCTAAACCGGATTGCCATATACAGGACACGGACCGTACAAGTCTGCCCGGCACCGGCCTCAGTTCATCACAGCCAGAGTCGCCCATATAAGCATCACTTGTCACATCCACACTCATGCAACCATTTAAGATCAGAGGGGTTTTTTTTTATACCACCCGTTTTCTATTAGAAATCCTCTGTGTTTATCCCAAACCATTTTGAATTCCGTCACTATTTTTGTCTCTACCACCTCCCTACTAGTTGAAGTACTAATGTTTCTCAGACAGCCAATTTATGTGAGGAAAATGCTTTTTATCTTTGAAAATCACTTTGAAATTGACCACCCTGTGACTAGGCTCTTAAGATCTATGAAGCAATTTGCAATAAATACCAGCTGTAGATGTATCCAGCGGGTACATAAGCTATTTATCTATATATCAGATGTGACACTACTTATTGAAATATTACTAGTCTGAAATTATCACAAAATACTAAAGTTTCGGTGTTAAGTCAACAGACAGAGTATACCACAGTAAATATTTCAGCTGACTTGCAATTCTAGAAGTGTCAAGACTCTTCTGAAATATGTTGAGCTCCCTGTCATGCTCTGTGATGACGCTAATCAATATCCCTAATGAATCATTATGATATTGAGCTCTCTGTGTACTCTCCTTATATCCGTCAGTGCTCCGAGGACGAGTATATCGGTTCTGCACCCTTGAAGGTACCTGGCTTCTGAATGAGAACTCTACCACAGCATGGCGGAATCTCTCGGAATGCGAGGACACCTTAAGTAAGGTAAGGAGAACTCACATGAAAGGTAACAACGTAATATTTTTCCTCTGCAGATACCTTGGACTTTCTCAACAGATTGTGTCTGTTGGCACTGGGGTATTGTAGGAAGAACCGTCAAGTTGTTTTTATTATGAAAACTCACTGAGGGGCCTTTCTATTAAGCCGTGTAGGGCCTACTTGCACCCAACATGTGCCAGTTCCGAGTTACCGCCCGGCTACAGCATCTGTCGAGCTGTAATTTCATTTTTGGCACGCGTCCACTACGCGCGCCAGAAAATAATTTTTATTTTCGGACGCAAGGTGCTACCGGGCGGTAAAGGCATTTGACGCACATTGACCCTTACCATCTGGGTAACGCATGAGACCTTACCACTAAGTCAATGGCTGGGGTAAGGTCTCAGACCCAAAATAGTCGAGTTTTTAGAGGTGCACTGAAAAATGAATCTGCGCGCGTCCAAAACATACGCTTACACTACCTCAGACCATTCTTCAGCGCACCTTAGTAAAAGGAACCTTGAGTGCCTTGGATAGTAGCCAGCATTTCTATGGGTTTTTCGACCGACTTTGCAGGCTGTCTTTTCTCAACAATGAACATGGTCCGGCCTCCAAAAGTTGCTTGGAGGTACTCTCATTCCCACCCAGCTCTGTCCCAGAAAATGGGACCCGCATTTCTATTTCCAACCTTGAGCAGAGACTTCCCCAACACTGGACTCAGCGTACAAACTGAAGATTGTTGAGGGCGAAAAATTGACAAACTGGGTCTGTATCAGAAAAGGAAACGGTCACTGCTTGTACCAAGTTTGTGTAGAATGAACGATACACAGTTTGTTTGTTTTCTTCTCATGCAGGGTCTCTTTCCGTGCTTCATCCCATGCAGGAGTCACCATGCACAGCCTCTCTCATTTTCCATTTCATCTGCTTCTCATCAAGAAGTCATCGTGCACAGCTATTTCCTTCTTCCACCTTACTTGACTATCCCAAAGGAGTGATTACGCACAGCCTGTCTCTTCCTATCTGGCTCTCAAGGAATCAGCTTCTCACATAGCTCCAGGGAACTGCAGAAGACATTCCTCTGAGGAAACATCATCTGAAATGCATATTAAGGTTAGAGAGCATGGAGGGGTTCTTATGCTATTTTCCCTCTTTTTATTTATTTTTTTAATTTAAGTCATTGGCCATGAACTATCTGCAGTTAGATTGGAACTGTGGGATCCTTTTACTAAGGTGCGCTGAAAAATGGCCTGCGGTAGTGTAGACGCAGGTTTTGGGCACGCGCAGAATTATTTTTCAGCGCACCTACCAAAAATGATTTTTGCCGAAAATGGACGTGCGGCAAAATGAAAATTGACGCGCGTCCATTTTGGGTCTGAGATCTTACCGCAAGCCATTGACCTAGCGGTAAGGTCTCATGCAGTAACCGGGCAGTAATGACCTACGCGCGCCATAAATTTAAAAATATTTTTCGGACGCGCACCAAAATTGAAATTACTGCAAGGGCCACGTGGTAACCGGGCGGTAACTCCAATCTGGCGCACGTTGGGCTCACGTAGGCGCCTACGTGACATAGTAACAGGGCTCCTATATTTCCTTTACCTGTTGCTGCCCTGCAAGCTCTATCCCCTTCAGATTGCAGGCCGAATACAAGTAACTGCCCCCCCCCCCCCTCTTCATATCATCTGAGAGTCATCATACATAGCTGCTTTCTTTACCTTTGCATGGATTGCTTTCTGCTCATTTCAGACTGATCTCATTAGGGAACTTATAATGTACCTCTTTGTACTCATTTCTTATCTGTGGACAGGCATGGAAGCTCCAGTTCACCAGCCTCCATTTTGTTCAAACGTTTTAGCCTACTTTCAAAGGCATTTTCGAAACAGAAGGGCGCCCATCTTCCGACAGAAATCGGGGGATGGGCGTCCTTCTCTCAGGGTTGCCCAAATCGGCATAATCGAAAGCTGATTTTGGGCGCCATCAACTGCAGTCCATCGCGGGGACGACCAAAGTTCCCGGGGGTGTATCGGAAGCATGGCGAAGGCGGGACTGGGGCGTGCTTAAGAGATGGGCGTCCTCGGTTGATAATAGAAAAAAGAAGGGAGTCCCTGACGAGCATTTGGTCGACTTTACTTAGTCCATTTTTTTTCATGACCAAGCCTCAAAAAGGTGCCCGAACTGACCAGATGACCACCGGAGGGAATCGGAGATGACCTCCCCTTATAACCCCAGTGGTCACCAACCCCCTCCCACCCTAAAAGAAATTTTTTAAATTTTTTTTCCAGCCTCTATACCAGCCTCAAATGTCATACCCAGCTCCATGACAGCAGTATGCAGGTCCCTGGTGCAGTTTTAGTGGGTGCAATGCACTTCAGGCAGGCGGACCCAGGCCCATCCCCCTCTACCTGTTACACTTGTGGAGGAAACAGCGAGCCCTCCAAAACCCACCACAAACCCACTGCACCCACATCTAGGTGCCCCCTTCACCTATAAGGTAGTGGTGTACAGTTGTGGGTAGTGGTTTTGTGGGGGGGGGGGGGGGGTTCAGCATCGAAGGTAAGGGATGCACCTGGA
This sequence comes from Microcaecilia unicolor, assembly GCF_901765095.1. Taxonomy (NCBI): domain Eukaryota; kingdom Metazoa; phylum Chordata; class Amphibia; order Gymnophiona; family Siphonopidae; genus Microcaecilia; species Microcaecilia unicolor. The sequence goes on from NC_044033.1 coordinate 14,132,532, forward strand.
AGCAATTTCTGAAGTCCACTGCAGTGCCCCCTAGGGTGCCCGGTTGGTGTCCTGGCATGTAAGGGGGACCAGTGCACTATGAATGCTGGCTCCTCCCATGACCAAATGGCTTGGATTTGGTTGTTTTTGAGACGGGCGTCCTCGGTTTCCATTATCGCTGAAAACCAGTGACGACCATCTCTAAGGTCCCCCAGCTCAACATTTATGTCGACCATCTCTAAGGTTGACCTAAATGTTGAGATTTGGGCATCCCCGACCGTATTATTGAAATGAAAGATGGACGCCCATCTTGTTTCGATAATAGCGGTTTACCCCCACCCCTTCGCCTGGACGTCCTTAGAGATGGGCGCCCTTAGAGATGGTCATTCCCGTTCGATTATGCCCCTCTTTGTCTCCCGTTTGCAGGTCAAATTCTACAGGAGACACTTGGAGGCCAAGCAAAACGAGGCTACTCATCAGTTTGTCTATGTTCCTTGCAATGTCATTATTTTGACCAAGCAGGAGGCCTTTCCCTGAGCAATATGTTAACATTAACATTGATATTCCGCCATATACCTCTCGTTTCAATGTGGACATTTCCAGGAAGTAGACAAATAATCAATATAAAATAATGTACTATATACTAATAAGAATAATAGTCTTACTAACCATTACCATCCAAAACACATTTCCCGGTTTTAATGTGCTTATGAAACTGATTATAATTGCTTACAGAAAGCAACACATCCTGAACATGTTTATCCAAACAAGCTGCCTGAAACGAAAAAAGAATATCTAATAACCAAGGGGCCCTTTTACTAAGCTGCGGTAAAACATGGCCTGTGGTAATGTAGGCACATGTATTGGGTGCGTGCCGGGCCAGTTTTTACTGCATCTACAAAAAGGGGCATTTTTTAATGGGACAGGAAAAGGGCCAGCGGTAAAAATGAAACCAGCACGCACCTAATACCGGCCTGAGCCCTTAACGCCACCTATTGATCTAGCGGTAAAGGCTCGTGCGCTACATGTGTGGTGACCGGTCGGCATGCACCAAGTGCCGATTACTGCCAGAACTGGCTCGTGTAGGAGGAAATAAACAAATAAATCTTCTACGCGCTATGGGCATGAACCAAATCTGAAATTTTTGGACAGGAGGTTGCGCTGGCCTATCAGTAGTCTCATTTAGGTGCACGCTGCAGGCACATAGAGCCTACCGTGGCGTAGTAAAACGCCCCCCCCCCTAGTTCTTTTTAAATTCTTTAGGGGTCCTTTTACTAAAGCCGCATAAGCATCTACGCACACCCAATGCATGCCAAAATAGAGTTACCGCACATCTACCGCGTGGCCCTTGCAGTAATTTCATTTTTGGTGCGCGTCCGCTACGCACGCCCAAAAAATATTTTTTATTTTCTGGTGTGTGTCAGCTTTGCACACTAACTGGCATGTGGTGTGCGTAGCTCATTACCGCATAAGACTTTACCACTAGGTCAATGGCCGGCGGTAAGGTCTCATAGCTAAAATGGATGCGCGGCAATTTTGATTCTGCCGCACATCCATTTTTTGGCAAAAATTCTTAAAAGGGCTTTTTTTTTTTTACAGGCAGGCTGAAAAATGGATTGGCACGTGCCCAAAACCCGGGCCTACACTACCGCAAGCCATTTTTCAGCGCGCCTTTGTAAAACGACCCTTTAGCGAGGGAAAAGTGAAGAGAGTCATAGTAACATAGTAGATGATGGCAGAAAAAGACCTGCACGGTCCATCCAGTCTGCCCAACAAGATAACTCATATGTGCTACTTTTTGTGTATACCCTACTTTGATTTGTACCTGTGCTCTTCAGGGCACAGACCGTATAAGTCTGCCCAGCACTATCCCTGCCTCTCAACCACCAGCCCCTCCTCCCACCACCGGCTCTGGCACAGACCGTATAAGTCTGCCCAGCAATATCCCCGCCTTCCCAACTCATCAGCCCCGCCTCCCACCACCGGCTCTGCCACCCGATCTCGACTAAGCTCCTGAGGAATGGATCCTCACTGTTCTTGTAATTCTGGGCATTTGTTGGAGCACAGAATGATCCAACAAATAAAGGAGGAGCAAGGCCATGTAATAACTTAAAAATGAGACAAAAAAATTTGAACAGCACCCTAGCGTTTTCTCTCCAAATTACTTGAGCGTGCTGTTCACCACCGCTGCTTTGATTTTCTCTCCTCACATGCTATTCTTGACCCACTACAATCTGGTTTTCGCCCTCTCCACTCAACCGAAACTGCGCTTACTAAAGTCTCCAATGACCTATTTACTGGCTAAATCCAGAGGTCAATATTCCATCCTCATTCTTCTTAATCTTTCCGCTGCTTTTGACACTGTCGATCACAGCATACTTCTCGATACCCTGTCCTCACTTGGATTCCAGGGCTCTGTCCTTTCCTGGTTCTCTTCCTACCTCTCCCTCCGCACCTTCAGTGTTCACTCTGGTGGATCCCCTTCTACTTCTATCCATCTGCCTGTCGGCGTACCTCAGGGTTCTGTTCTTGGTCCCCTCCTCTTTTCTATCTACACTTCTTCCCTTGGCTCATTAATTTCATCCCATGGCTTTTCCTACCATCTCTATGCTGATGACTCCCAAATCTACCTTTCTACCCCTGATATCTCACCTTGCATCCAAACCAAAGTTTCAGCGTGCCTGTCTGACATTGCTATCTGGATGTCTCAACGCCACCTGAAATTAAACATGACCAAAACCGAGCTTCTCATTTCCCCCCCCAAACCCACCTCCCCACTCCCCCCGTTTTCTATTTCTGTTGATGGCTCTCTCATTCTCCCTGTCTCCTCAGCTCGAAACCTTGGGGTCATCTTTGACTCTTCTCTCTCCTTCTCTGCTCATATCCAGCAGATCGCCAAGACCTGTTGTTTCTTTCTTTACAACATCCGTAAAATCCACCCCTTTCTTTCCGAGCACTCTACCAAAACCCTCATCCACACCCTTGTCCTCTCTCGTTTAGACTACTGCAATCTGCTTCTTGCTGGCCTCCCACTTAGTCACCTCTCCCCTCTCCAATCGGTTCAAAACTTTGCTGCCCGTCTCATCTTCCGCCAGGGTCGCTTTACTCATACTACCCCTCTCCTCAAGTCGCTTTACTGGCTCCCTATCCATTTTCGCATCCTATTCAAACTTCTTCTACTAACCTATAAATGTACTCACTCTGCTGCTCCCCAGTATCTCTCCACACTCATCCTTCCCTACACCCCTTCCCGTGCACTCCGCTCCATGGATAAGTCCTTCTTATCTGTTCCCTTCTCCACTACTGCCAACTCCAGACTTCGCGCCTTCTGTCTTGCTGCACCCTATGCCTGGAATAAACTTCCTGAGCCCCTACGTCTCGCCCCATCCTTGGCCACCTTTAAATCTAGACTGAAAGCCCACCTCTTTAACATTGCTTTTGACTCGTAACCACTCGCCTCCACCTACCCTTCCCTGCTCCTTCCTGTACACATTAATTAATTAATTAATTAATTTATTTATTGTTCACTTATATCCCACATTTTCCCACTCATGCAGGCACAATGTGGCTTACAAACATTAAATAAAATACAGAATAGGAAAACTTAGAAGAATATACAAGGAGTATGCAGGGGGAGAAGCATCTAACAGGGCGAACTAGCAGGGTAGGAGCCAGGGAGGGTGCATCAAGCAGCGGTATAAAGTGAGGAGTAGGTCTTGGCAAAGAAGTAGGTCTTCAACAACCTCTTGAAGAGGGCTTGGTCCGCTTGAGTTTTAAGGTGTTGCGGGAGAGAATTCCAGTGCTTAGGACTCCAAGAGCGGAAAGACGAGGTGAAGATCCTCTTGTACTTGACACCCTTACAGTTTGGGAAGTGAAGGTGGAGGAAGGAACAAGCAGCAGGGTTGGCATTCCTGGGCGGGAGGTCAATCAAGGGTTGCATATACTCCGGGGCAAACCCATAGATAATTTTATGGGTCAAGGAGCAGAGTTTAAAGGCAATGCGCTCCTGAACAGGCAGCCAGTGTAATTTGAACCGTAAGGGTTCGGCATGTGCAAAGCATCGCTCTCTCAGGATGAGTCTCGCAGCAGTGTTCTGAACTGTTTGGAACCTTTTCAACAGAGAGGCCTGGCAGCCCGCGTAAATTCCGCTGCAATAGTCCAAGTGGGAGAGGACAAGCCAGTGGACAAGTGTGCGGAACAAATCTCTAGGAAGGAAGTATCTGATACGCCAAAGCCTCCACATGGGGTGAAACATTTTTTCTTGATTTGATTTGCTTACTTTATTTTTTGTCTATTAGATTGTAAGCTCTTTGAGCAGGGACTGTCTTTCTTCTATGTTTGTGCAGCGCTGCGTACGCCTTGTAGCGCTATAGAAATGCTAAATAGTAGTAGTAGTAGTGTCTACAGGAAGCCAATGAAGCTTTCTATATAACATAGAGACACTGTCAAATTCTTTTTCAATGAATAGCTCAAATGCAAAGCTACATTGTGAATTGTATGCAACTTTTTCATCATTTGCTTAGGGGCTCCTAAATAGATTACACTGGAATAGTCCAGTAGACTTAACATTAGATTGCAGCACAAGGTGAAAGACATCTGTAAATTGCGCATCATTAGAAAAGATTTTTGAGTACGTTTTTTTAATCTGTCTAGAGATAGCTTATTATCTAGCAGGACTCCTAATAGTCTTATATAAGGAGAAAACTGATACATTTGGTTTAATATCACACTAGTTCCATTCTCATCTCTGAAAACACCGACTGTCACGAAATATCGACCAAATCTCAACACTAGCATAGTAACATAGTAAATGACAGTATTGAAATTATCCTCAGGAGCTTAGCCTAGAATGGGTGGCAGAGCTGGTGGTTGGGAGGCGGGGCTAGTGTGGGCAGACATATACGGTCTGTGCCAGAGCTGGTGGTTGGGAGGTGGGGATAGTGCTGGGCAGACTTATACGGTCTGTGCCAGAGCCGGTGGTGGGTGGCAGGGATAGTGCTGGGCAGACTTATACGGTCTGTGCCAGAGCTGGTGGTTGGGAGGCGGGGATAGGGCTGGCCAGACTTATACGGTCTGTGCACTGAAGAGGACAGTACAAATAAAAAAGTAGCACATATGAATTTATCTTCTTGGGCAGACTGGATGGACCGTGCAGGTCTTTTTCTGCCGTCATCTACTATGTATATGCACGCTGTTAGTGTTGAGCATTGGACGTTAAATGGGGAGGAACGTTCCTGGCGCACATGCCCACAAGAGCTGTGAACATGCCCAACGGGCAGCGCAAAACACTGCTGGCCCGGCAGGGGGGAAGCTGGAGATCGAAACGGTGATTAAAGAGCAAAAGCTGTTTAGCAATGCTCAGGTGGCAGAATTGGTGCGGGGAGATGTGCCATGCCCATGCAGCTATGCTTCCTCAAAATTAGAAGATATGACTACAAGTTCAAAATTCTGCTGCATGATTTATATTCCGCCAGTGTCGCTATGCTCATATTAAGCCTCTCCTCAAGTCACTTCACTGGCTTCCTATCCGTTTCCGCATACAGTTCAAACTCCTCTTATTGACCTATAAATGCATTCACTCTGCAACTCCTCAGTACCTCTCCACTCTCATCTCTCCCTACATTCCTCCCCGGGAACTTCGTTCGCTGGGTAAATCTCTTTTATCTGCACCCTTCTCCTCCACTGCTAACTCCAGACTCCGTTCCTTTTATCTTGCTGCACCATATGCCTGGAATAGACTTCCTGAGCTGGTACGTCACGTTCCATCTCTGGTCGTCTTCAAATCTAGGCTAAAATCCTACCTTTTTGATGCTGCTTTTAACTCCTAAGCCTTACTCACTTGTTCAGAACCCATGTTTTATCATTCCTACCTTAGTAATTCCCTTATCTCTTATTTGTCCTGTTTGTCTGTCCTAATTAGATTGTAAGCTCTATCGAGCAGGGACTGTCTCTTCATGCTCAAGTCTACGGCACTGCATACATCTGGTAGCGCTATAGAAATGCTAAGTAGCAGTAGTTGTATGAAGGCAGCAAACATTTACAGACCTTTAACTCAAAGCAAACTGGTAGGGCACGGGGTTTTTGTGCACCATTTCTCAGAGCATTGGAGGATAATGGCCTCAACTGAATACTAGCGAGGTCATTTACTTAGAACTTTCAGTCGCTGTCTTCTGTGCACAGTAAAAACAGTGCCGAAAGCCTTTGTGCATTAGGGTGAGGAATAACGTTTCATTTAGACTGGCTAAAACCAGTCTAAATGAAACGTTGCAAGCCCGGTTTGCTTTGAGCCCCCCCACCCACCCCAGAAAGTGGATGAATGGCATGATATAGAACATAAGCTGACTACCTGATAAAGCCCTAGTGTGGGATTTGAAATCCAGGTTGTGGGAGCAGTAGGCCAGCAACCTACACATTGCACCAAGAGGCCTTATCATTTAATTAGCAAATGAGCTTCTCTATGGAGAGTTATAGGATATTAGTAAATAAAAGCCCGTTTCTCATTGAAATGAAACGGGCGCTAGCAAGGTAATCACCTTCTGCCATGAATGTTTTTAAGGAAAGTTCCAGCATCCCCCCTCCCTCCCAGTTCCAGGCTCCCCCCCTCCCTCCCTCCGCCCTCCCTCCCAGTTCCAGGGCCCCCCTCCCAGTTCCAGGGTCCCCCCTCCCTTCTTCCCAGTTCCAGGGTCATCATCCCTCCCTCCGAGTTCCAGGGTCATCGTCCCTCCCTCCCTCCCAGTTCCAGGGTCCCCCCTCCCTTCTTCCTAGTTCCAGGGTCGTCGTCCCTCCCTCCCAGTTCCAGGGTCCCCCCTCCCTTCTTCCTAGTTCCAGGGTCGTTGTCCCTCCCTCCGAGTTCCAGGGCCGTCGTCCCTCCCTCCCTCCCTTCCAGTTCCAGGGTCCCCCCTCCCTCCCTCCCTCCCTCCCTCCCAGTTCCAGGCTCCACCCCTCCCTCCCTCTGCCCTCCTCCCAGTTCCAGGGCCCCCCTCCCAGTTCCAGGGTCCCCCCCTCCCTTCTTCCTAGTTCCAGGGTCGTTGTCCCTCCCTCCGAGTTCCAGGGCCGTCGTCCCTCCCTCCCTCCCTTCCAGTTCCAGGGTCCCCCTCCCTCCCTCCCTCCCTCCCTCCCAGTTCCAGGCTCCACCCCTCCCTCCCTCTGCCCTCCCTCCCAGTTCCAGGGCCCCCCTCCCAGTTCCAGGGTCCCCCCTCCCTTCTTCCCAGTTCCAGGGTCATCATCCCTCCCTCCGAGTTCCAGGGTCATCGTCCCTCCCTCCCTCCCAGTTCCAGGGTCCCCCCTCCCTTCTTCCTAGTTCCAGGGTCGTCGTCCCTCCCTCCAGTTCCAGGGTCCCCCCTCCCTTCTTCCTAGTTCCAGGGTCGTTGTCCCTCCCTCCGAGTTCCAGGGCCGTCGTCCCTCCCTCCCTCCCTTCCAGTTCCAGGGTCCCCCCTCCCTCCCTCCCTCCCTCCCTCCCAGTTCCAGGCTCCACCCCTCCCTCCCTCTGCCCTCCCTCCCAGTTCCAGGGCCCCCCTCCCAGTTCCAGGGTCCCCCCTCCCTTCTTCCCAGTTCCAGGGTCATCATCCCTCCCTCCGAGTTCCAGGGTCATCGTCCCTCCCTCCCTCCCAGTTCCAGGGTCCCCCCTCCCTTCTTCCTAGTTCCAGGGTCGTCGTCCCTCCCTCCCAGTTCCAGGGTCCCCCCTCCCTTCTTCCTAGTTCCAGGGTCGTTGTCCCTCCCTCCGAGTTCCAGGGCCGTCGTCCCTCCCTCCCTCCCTTCCAGTTCCAGGGTCCCCCCTCCCTCCCTCCCTCCCTCCCTCCCAGTTCCAGGCTCCACCCCTCCCTCCCTCTGCCCTCCCTCCCAGTTCCAGGGCCCCCCTCCCAGTTCCAGGGTCCCCCCTCCCTTCTTCCCAGTTCCAGGGTCGTCGTACCTCCCTCCGAGTTCCAGGGTCATCGTCCCTCCCTCCCTTCCAGTTCCAGGGTCCCCCCTCCCTTCTTCCTAGTTCCAGGGTCGTTGTCCCTCCCTCCGAGTTCCAGGGTCGTCGTCCCTCCCTTCCAGTTCCAGGGTCCCCCCTCCCTTCTTCCTAGTTCCAGGGTCGTCGTCCCTCCCTCCCTCCCTCCCAGTTCCAGGCCCTCCGAATTTTAAGTCATCCTAACCTACCTCATCGGGGTTACGGCAGCCGGAAGCAGCGGTAAAAAGCATGCAGGCTCGGCACTTACTTCAGTTTTTCCCTTCTCTGTCTCTCAGCTCTGGTCCCGCCCTCATTTCCTGTTTCCGCAAGGGCGGGACCAGAGGTGAGAGACAGAAAAGGGAAAACTGAAGTAAGTGCCGAGCCTGCACGCTTTTTACCACGCGAGGTAAGTCAGGATGACTTTACAATTTGGAGGGAGGGGGCCTGGAACTGGAAGGGAGGGGGGACCCTGGAATTGGGAGGGAGGGGGGATGCTGGAACTGGAATTGGGAGGGAGGTACGACGACCCTGGAACTGGGAGGGAGGGGGGGACCCTGGAATTGGGAGGGAGGGGGGACGCTGGAACTGGGAGGGAGGGGGGACGGACGATGACCCTGGAACTTGGAGGGAGGGAACGAACTTGCGGTGGGTGAATATTATATGCAGCCTTCCCTTCCCTCCGAGGGCAGGGCACTGAGAGCTAGTGCGAGGCCTGTGGTTGGTCCCTTCTCCTTCTGACGTCGCGTTTCTTCCCCTGGCAGCAACTATACAGAGTTCCCTCGAGGGTGGGGCGATTACGAACCTTACATGGCTTCACTGCCACGCTGCCACAGCGTCAGCTTCAGAACTTTGGAGGTGCGAATTATTAGATTAGATTAGGGTGCAGAAATGACAAGACCTAATGTACAGAAGTGGATCAGCATTGATTCTAGTTTACAGTGTTCTGATTGCCTCCAACGTTCAAGGTCCTGAGCCTTTCAGGGGAGCAGGTCTGACCTAATACTGTGGCCGAGACTGAGTCGTGCTTGTGAGAAAATGCTGCCCGTACAGATGAAGAAGCACCAAATGAAAAAGCCAAGTTTAATTACAGCCTAGACATTAATGTTTTCTGATGGAACAATTATTACTTCTCTGTGGAAAAGTAATTTGATGGCATACATGGAGAAAATAAATTTTACAATGGATCACTGGCTGTCACAATGCCTGCAGTATTTGAAAAACAAATTGCAGGCTGCCTTCACTGTGTCATAACAGTCAGAAAGTACATAAATAATGTGAGAAAGATATTTACGTTATGCTACCTTACCTGCCAAATTCTAGTACTGCAGACCATATGGGAAGTTGTTCCTGATTATATGTTAACGTTTTCATTTTTTTGACCATAGTGCTGAAGCCCCAAATGTGCAGTTTTTCATCTGAACACATCCAAAATTTACTCATGAGCCAATTATTATCCACTTGTGCATCTGTGAAGAAATGGCAGGTTGGAAACAAGTGATTTTGTTGCAAACATTAACCCTTTGGTGGACTCTGGGCAAACAAACGCACTGGGTCCTGGCCCCACTCTCACCACCCCCCTTCTCTAGTCCAGCATCTTTCTCCCACCTCCTCCCAATCTAGCATCACCCTATTCCCCCTCCCCCTTCTGGTCTAACAAGTCCCTAGCTTTCCAAAAATACAAGGACTAGGGGGCATGCGATGAAGCTACAATGTAGTAAATTTAAAACGAATCGGAGAAAATGTTTCTTCACTCAACGTGTAATTATTAAGCTCTGGAATTCGTTGCCAGAGAATGTGGTAGAGGTGGTTAGCTTAGCGGAGTTTAAAAAATGTTTGGACAGCTTCCTAAAGGAAAAGTCCATAGACCATTATTATTAAATGGACTTGGGGAAGATCCACTATTTCTGGGATAAGCAGTATAAAATGTTTTGTACATTTTTGGGATCTTGCTGGGTATTTGTGACCTGGATTGGCCACTGTTGGAAACAGGATGCTGGGCTCGATGGATCTTTGGTCTTTCCCGGTATGGCAATACTTATGTACTTATGAGGCTTACTAGCTTTGTTTCTCGCTACTTACCTATTTGTCTTGAGTGGGCTGAGGGAGAGAAAGCACAGAAAACGTTACTGTACATACGCATCCTGCCCTGGTGACCACAGATGAGGAGATATTAGCCAGCCCAGAGCAACGTTTCCAATGGTTGCCACCTCATGCAAGGTAAATTTTGCACACATCTGATGACATCACATTGTATTGATACCAAAGGCTGAATGCAGCAATGTGACCTCATCAATACACACATGTTGAAGAAGTCATACATTAGTCTAAATACCACTCAGAAGCTTGTAGATTATCACTTCGTTCATGAACCAATCAAAATATAAGATATCTACAGTTGACGATGTAATAGAGTTTACTAACGAGGAAAAGCCTTAAATAAACGTTGGGACATTCCGTTGTTAATATAGTTAATTTGAAGGAGGCCAACACATTCATCACCGGCTGAAAAACCTCCTGCTTATACTAATACCAACTCTAGATATGAAAAAAGACTTATCTTTCCAGTCACCCAGGAGTCTGCTGCATCTCTAACCACTAACCACGGCCCTACCAACTCTTCAAAAAAGCTGTTAGGTTTAGATATGAAAAAAGACTTATCTTTCCAGTCAACTTTGGCCAAGGTTTCGACTCCTGCATCAGGGTCCGCGGTGTACAAAAACTGGAAAATTACAAGAGGACCTTACGAGACTGGGAGACTGGGCGGCTAAATGGCAGATGACGTTTAATGTGAGCAAGTGCAAGGTGATGCATGTGGGAAAAAAGAACCCGAATTATAGTTACGTCATGCAAGGTTCCACGTTAGGAGTTACGGACCAAGAAAGGGATCTGGGTGTCGTCGTCGATAACACGCTGAAACCTTCTGCTCAGTGTGCTGCTGCGGCTAGGAAAGCGAATAGAATGTTGGGTATTATTAGGAAAGGTATGGAAAACAGGTGTGAGGATGTTATAATGCCGTTGTATCGCTCCATGGTGCGACCGCACCTTGAGTACTGTGTTCAATTCTGGTCGCCGCGTCTCAAGAAAGATATAGTAGAATTGGAAAAGGTGCAGCGAAGGGCGACTAAAATGATAGCGGGGATGGGACAACTTCCTTATGAAGAAAGACTAAGGAGGCTAGGGCTATTCAGCTTGGAGAAGAGACGGCTGAGGGGAGACATGATAGAGGTATATAAAATAATGAGTGGAGTGGAACAGGTGGATGTGAAGCATCTGTTCACGCTTTCCAAAAATACTAGGACTAGGGGGCATGCGATTAAACTACAGTGTAGTAAATTTAAAACAAATCGGAGAAAATATTTCTTCACCCAACGTATAATTAAACTCTGGAATTCGTTGCGGGAGAAAGTGGTGAAGGCGGTTAGCTTAGCAGAGTTTAAAAAGGGGTTGGACGGTTTCCTAAAGGACAAGTCCATAAACCGCTACTAAACGGACTTGGAAAACTCCAAAATCCCAGGAATAACATGTATAGAATGTTTGTACGTTTGGGAAGCTCACCAGGTGCCCTTGGCCTGGATTGGCCGCTGTCGTGGACAGGATGCTGGGCTCGATGGACCCTTGGTCTTTTCCCAGTGTGGCATTACTTATGTACTTATGTCCTCTACTTGGCTCACTTTTATTACATAGAGCAGTGATTTAACCTATTGTGATGTCATAGTGGCTCATTCCACCAATAAGAGCCAACCTCATTAGTGATGTCACAATGGCTTGATTGTATAGAATGTTTGTACGTTTGGGAAGCTTGCCAGGTGCCCTTGGCCTGGATTGGCCGCTGTCGTGGACAGGATGCTGGGCTCGATGGACCCTTGGTCTTTTCCCAGTATGGCATTACTTATGTACTTATGTACTTATCCAGCACTGAAAATCCCAGTTTTTGTACACCGCGGACCCTGATGCAGGAGTCGAAACCTTGGCCAAAGTTGACTGGAAAGATAAGTCTTTTTTCATATCTAAACCTAACAGCTTTTTTGAAGAGTTGGTAGGGCCGTGGTTAGTGGTTAGAGATGCAGCAGACTCCTGGGTGACTGGAAAGATAAGTCTTTTTTCATATCTAGAGTTGGTATTAGTATAAGCAGGAGGTTTTTCAGCCGGTGATGAATGTGTTGGCTTCCTTCAAGTTAACTATATGAAGAAGTCATACAACCATGTATGACCTACAGTGATGTCATCAAGTGCAAGCATAACTTAACCTAAACAAGGCGGCCATCACCAGAGCTGTTGTGTTGGTATTAAGGTAAATAGCTGTTGCTCTGGGCTGGCTACCATCTCATTCATGGTCACCAGGGCATGAACTTCACAAAGGCAAAAAGTGTTTGAAAAAAAAACAAGGCTGAATCATGTGCCTAGTCTTCCTATGTTTAATCTGGCCCTGGTTTAGTTTTGAGTTTCATACCGAACCCTTGTTAGAATACTATCAGGAAAACTGGATACCTAGAGGGCTGAGCATTTATAATTTCCCATGACTCTATCATGAGAAGTCAGAGTTTTTGAAGTTCCATTCTGAATAAAAGTTCTCTTGATCTAAAGATCTTTAATGTAGATACTGCTGACATAGAAACCAATAATGTAAACAAGCAGGCAATCACTGAATTCAAGGTCCAGAAGATCAACCTTAGATTCTCTGCCAAGCCGCCTCCTCCTCTTCTTCCCTTAACCCACTCCCTTAATCACCCAACCAATGCCTCCTTCTCTTCCTTTCCTGATATGACCGAAGAGGAAATCGCACACCTCCTTTCCTCCTCGAAATGCACTAAACATAGTAAACATAGTAGATGACGGCAGAAAAAGACCTGCACGGTCCATCCAGTCTGCCCAACAAGATAAACTCATATGTGCTACTTTTTGTGTATACCTTACCTTGATTTGTACCTGTCCTTTTCAGGGCACAGACCGTATAAGTCTGCCCAGCACTATCCCCGCCTCCCAACCACCATCCCCACCTCCCACCACCGGCTCTGGCACAGACCGTATAAGTCTGCCCAGCACTATCCCTGCTTCCCACCACCGGCTCTGCCACCCGATCTCGACTAAGCTCCTGAGGATCCATTCCTTCTGAACAGGATTCCTTTATGTTTATCCCACGCATGTTTGAATTCCGTTACCGTTTTCATTTCCACCACCTCCCGCGGGAGGGCATTCCAAGCATCCACCACTCTCTCCGTGAAAAAATACTTCCTGACATTTTTCTTATTTATTTATTGCATTTGTACCCCACATTATCCCACCTTTTTGCAGGCTCAATGTGGCTTACAGGGTGTTAATGTGATATAGTCATTACATAATCTTAGATACAGTCGATAATAAGCTGAAGATAGATGAGGATTTAGATGGAAAGGTGTTAGGTAAGGTCGTGTGAGAGGTGTTTTAAAGCACTTGGGTGGTATAAGGAGTGATTTGTAGGCCTTGTTGAAGAGATGTGTCTTCAAAGATTTGCGAAAGCTGGTTAAGTTGTCCGTGGTTTTCAGGGCCATGGGCAGTGCGTTCCATATCTGTGTGCTTTTGTACGCAAAGGTAGTAGCGTATGCCCCCCTTCAATCTCATTTCATGTCCTCGATACTGGCACTGAAATACTTCAGAAGGATAATAAATAATGCACTAATGACAAGCGTTCATACAGATGAAAGGATGTCTTGGATATGGGGTCACAAAGTGAAGTTGGGAGGAATACATATTAAGGATCAAATCCTACACAGCATGTGACAGAAAGGATGCTAAACGGATAAAAACTTCCTCTCAAAAAGGGTGATGCAAGTAGACAAAATAATGGAATTCGACATGTTCACAGGGAAACTAGTAAATATGGAGACCAAGTGTTACGATAAGAACAGTCAGACTGGAAAGGGCTTTGCAGTTGTCATCTGCCATCAAATTCCCTGTCAGCATATATGTCTAGATTATGACAGTGTATATCTCCAGTAGGTAATCAATAGAAATAAAACAAAATAAAACATGGAAAAGAAAATAAGATGATACCTTTTCTATTGGACACAACTCAATACACTTCTTGACTAGCCCCCGAAGGCTGCCCTTCTTCGTCAGATCGGATATAAGCTACCTGTCCCTCTGATCCCATTCCCACCAACTTACTTAAGTCCATTTCTCCCACTATCATCCCCTCTATCTGTCACATCCTCAACCTCTCTCTTTCCAGTGCAACTGTCCCTGATGCCTTTAAACATGCTGTGGTCACACCGCTCCTCAAAAAACCATCATTAGACCCTTCCTGTCCTTCCAACTACCGTCCCATCTCCCTCTCCAAGTTACTTGAGCATGCTGTTCACAGCCGCTGCCTTGATTTTCTCTCCTCTCATGCCATCCTTGATCTGCTTCAATCCGGTTTTCGCCCTCTACATTCGACTGAAACAGCGCTCACTAAATTCTGTAATGATCTATTCCTCGCCAAATCCAAAGGCCATTACTCCATCCTTATCCTGCTCGATCTATCCGCTGCTTTTGACACTGTCAATCTTAGTCTTCTTCTTGCCCCACTGTCCTTGTTTGGATTTCACGGCTCTGTTCTTTCCTGGTTCTCCTCTTATCTCTCCCACCGTACCTTCAGAGTGTATTCTGGTGGATCATCCTCCACCCCTGTCCCACTCTCAGTTGGAGTTCCTCAGGGATCTGTCCTTGGCCCGCTTCTTTTTTCCATTTACACTTCTTCCCTGGGCTTTCTGATCTCATCTCACGGTTTCCAGTACCATCTTTATGCCGACGACACTCAGCTCTACCTCTCCAAACCTGACATTACTGCTGAAACCCAGGCCAAAGTTTCAGCCTGTTTGACCGACATAGCTGCCTGGATGTCACACTGCCACCTGAAACTGAACATGGCCAAAACTGAACTTATTGTCTTTCCCCCCAAGCCCACCTCGCCCCTCCCCCCATTCTCTATGTCAGTAGATGGCACCCTCATCCTCCCTGTCTCATCTGCTCGCAACCTAGGAGTCATCTTAGATTCCTCCCTCTCCTTTTCTGCTAACATCCAGCAGACAGCCAAAACCTGTCGTTTCTTTATCTACAACATTAGCAAAATTCGCCCCTTCCTCTCTGAATACGCTACCAGAACCCTTATCCAAACCCTTGTCACCTCTCGCTTGGATTATTGCAATTTGCTTCTCACTGGTCTTCCGCTCAGCCATATCTCTCCTCTCCAGTCTGTCCAAAATTCTGCAGCACAACTTATTTTCCGCCAAAATCGTTTTACCCACACTAGCCCACTCCTCAAGTCACTTCACTGGCTCCCTGTCCGCTTCCGCATACAGTTCAAAGTTCTCTTACTGACCTTTAAATGTATCCATTCTGCAGCCCCCCATTACCTCTCCTCTCTCCCTACATTCCTCCCCGTAATCTCCACTTGCTGGACAAATCTCTCTTGTCGTCCCCCTTCTCCTCCACTGCTAATTCCAGGCTTCGTTCCTTTTCCCTCGCAGCACCTTATGCCTGGAATGGACTTCTTGAGCCTGTACGCCTAGCTCCATCTCTACCTGTTTTCAAATCTATGCTAAAAACCCACCTTTTCACCACTGCTTTTGGCTCCTAACCACTACTCAATTCCCCTATCCTTGTTCCTTCTCACCCAGTACTTCCCTCGCTCTTAATTGTCTTGTCTGTCTGTATTTTTAGATTGTAAGCTCTACTGAGCAGGGACTGTCTCTCTGTGTCAGGTGTTCAGCGCTGCCTGCGTCTGGTAGCGCTATGCAAATGTTAATAATAACAACATTTCCTGTAGAAGCCTGCCCTTGCAGATGAGCAACGCGGCCCCGCAGGCTTCTGTTTCTGTGAGTCTGACATCCTGCACATATGTGCAGGACGTCAGACTCACAGAAACAGAAGCCTGCGCGACCGCGTTGCTCATCTGCAAGGGCAGGCTTCTACAGGGAATGTTGCTAGTGGAGGAGTAGCCTAGTGGTTAGTGCAGTGGAACATGGAATGTTGGCTACTGTTGGAGATTCTACACGGAATGTTGCTACTATTGGAGATTCTACACGGAATGTTGCTACTATTGAGATTCTACATGGAATGTTGCTACTATTGGAGATTTTAGATGGAATGTTGCTACTATTGAGATTGTAGATGGAATGTTTTGGCTCCTAACCACTACTCAATTCCCCTATCCTTGTTCCTTCTCACCCAGTACTTTCCTCACCCTTAATTGTCTTGACTGTCTGTATTTTTAGATTGTAAGCTCTACTACTACTACTATTTAGCATTTCTATAGCGCTACAAGGCATACGCAGCGCTGCACAAACCGCCTTGATCTTGTAAAGCTAGTCAGTATATCAAATTCAATAAATGATAAATGAGAAGGGACTGTCTCTCAGTGTCAGGTGTTCAGCGCTGTGTGCGTCTGGTAGCGCTATACAAATGTTAATAATAATTGAGATCCTCTTTCTATGAATTAAAAATGAATAGTACTAAACTACACACTCGTACACTTGACTCTGGCTTAAAATTCCCTAACATCCGAAATGTTAATGCAGAAGTTGTCCTGCCAGTGGTTGACTAAAGCTACATATTAACGTCTTATCAGAAGAGTTACATTTGATTTTTCAGTTGAAAATCATTTCGGTGATGAAAGATACCACAAATCTCCAGATGCTGTACTCATACTTTTTCCATTTTACAGAGAGAGACAACAGAAAATGAAACAGATGTTAAGATAAAGACAAAAAAAATGATCTTGTCCAGCAACACAAGACTCTCCCGTTAACAAGTAGTCTTTCCCTTATGATTGATTTTTTAAAATCCTATTTGTTGCCCCATCGGGCTTCAGCTATCGTTTATCATTTATTGAATTTGATATACTGACTAGCTTTACAAGATCAAGGCGGTTTACAGCAATACAAATAAACATAAGAAAGGAACTCCACGTATAAAATAGGAAAGACCTAAAGAATACAAGAAATATTCTATCATGCCAGGAGTGGGCCCTGCTAAATCGATTTAGATTGGTCAAGAGCTGTGTACTGTATATTGCTTCCTCTGCTTATTGTGAACTCCTGTTGTAGTTGTGACAAGTTACATACCCTATGGGGGCAATTCTGTAAGGATCCTATTCTATAAAAAATGAAGGTACCTAGTTTCCTTTAGAGAATACTAGCCTGAGCAGGTATTAAGGCACCTCAGAATCAGGCACAAGGCACTTATGCCAGCCATAGAGCTGATGTCTCAGCTCCTAAATGCTGCAAACATTTATGTAAGTTTGGGTCTTACCCATAAGAAAATAATAGCCATAAAGGGTCAGACCAATAGCCCCTGTAGCCCAGTATCCTGCTTCCAGCAGTGGCCAATCCAGGTCACAAGTATCTGGCAGAAACCCAATTAGTAGCAACATTCCATATAGAACTCCAAAGAATAGCAAGATTCCGGAATCCCAAAGAGTAACAAGATTCCATTCAGAATCTCAGAGTAGCAAGATTCCGGAATCCCAAAGATTAACAAGATTCCATTCAGAATCTCAAAGAGCAGCAAGATTCCGGAATCCCAAAGAGTAACAAGATTTCATGCAGAATCTCAAAGAATAGCAACATTTCTATGCTACCAATCCTAAGGACAAGCAGTGGATTCCCTCATGTCCATCTCAATAGCAGACTATAGACTTTTCCTCCAGAAACTTGTCCAAACCTTTTTTAAACCCAGATACACTAACCTCTGGCAACGAGTTTCACAGCTTAACTATTCACTGAGTGAAAAAATATTTCCTCCTATTTGTTTTAAAAGTATTTCCATGTAACTTCGAGTGTCCCCTAGTTTTTATACTTTTTGAAAGAGTAAAAGATCGATTCAAAACCAGTTTTTAGACGTTTTTCTATGAAGTCCATCAGAAGTGCATTTAAATCAGAAGGGGCATGTCAGGGTCATCTCAAAGGCAGGATCTGTGCATTCCTAACACTTGGATGTTTTTCAGCCATAATGGAACAAAACAAAACCATCCAGGACTAAAACTAAGACATTCGCGGGAGGTGGTGGAGATGAAAACGGTAACGGAATTAAAAAATGCATAGGATAAACATAAAGGAATCCTGTTCAGAAGGAATGGATCCTCAGGAGCTTAGCGGAGATTGGGTGGCAGAGCCGGTGGTGGGGTGGGGCTAGTGGTTGGGAGGCGGGGCTAGTGGTTGGGAGGCGGGGCTAGTGCTGGGCAGACTTCTACGGTCTGTGCCCTGAAAATGGCAGATACAAATCAAGGTCAGGTATACACAGAAAGTAGCACATATGAGTTTATCTTGTTGGGCAGACTGGATGGACCGTGCAGGTCTTTATCTGCCGTCATCTACTATGTTACTTACTATGTTATTTTGAGATAGACATGTTTTTATAAAGAATAAGGCAAAAAAGGGTGCCCTAAATGACCAGGTGACCACTGGAGGGAATCAGGGGTGACCCCCTTAATACCTCCCCATTAGTCACTGACCCCCTCCCACCCCCCACCAATGTGAATACAAATATGATTTAGCAACCTCTATGACAGCCTCAGATGTTAGAGCCAGGTCTATTAGAGCAGCCTGCTGGTCCCTGGAGTAGTGTCGTGGTCAGTGCAGTGTACCATGGCGTGGGGAACTCTGGTCCCTATCTCCCTCTACCTGTCACATTTGTGGTGGAAACTGTGAGCCCTCCAAAACTCACCAGAAACCCACTGTACCCACATATAGGTGCCCCCTTCACCCATAAGATCTATTGTGTACAGCTGTGGGCAGTGGTTTTGATGGGCTCAGCAGACAAGCTAAGGGAGCAACGGTGAGATGGGTACCTGGGAGCATGTTTTTGAAGTCCACTAGGGTGCCCCATTTATCTCCTGAGATGGCTGGGGGACCAGTCTACTAAAAATGCTGGCCCCTCTTACATCCATCCCATTGGCTTGATTATCTAGGTTTTTCACTTGGGACATTTTTTTTTAATGGACCAGAAAACAAAACGTCAAAGCACAAAACCTTGTTAAAAACAGTATTTTCAAAAACAAAGGATAGACATTTTCTTTTTGGAAAATGAACTTCTTTCTTGTTCAGATTTTGGACATTGTTTTGCAAAATGTCTAAAGTCAGACTTAGACGTCATATTGAAAATGTCCCTCATTGTCAACTAAATAAAAACAGTTTATAAAAGGTCTCAGACTCATGCAGTGGCGTACCAAAGGGGGGGCGGGGCGGTCCGCCCCGGGTGCACGCCGCTGGGGGGTGCCGCGGCGCGCGCCTGCTCTGAGTTCGCTGACTTCGCGTGTTCACTGCAGCTCCCTCTGTTCCGAGTCAGAGGGAGCTCCAGCGAACGCGCGAAGTCAGGGAACTCTGAGCAGGCGCGCGCTGCGGCACCCCCCCCCAGCGGCGTGCACCCGGGGGGTTCCGCGCTGCATCGGGGGGGGTGCTGCACCCTGGGGGGTCTGCGCTGCATTGAGGGGGGGTGCTGCACCCGGGGGGGCGGGGCGCCGCCCCGGGTGTCCGCCCCCCTAGGAACGCCACTGGACTCATGTTGTGCGAATATGGGCGTCCCTAGCCATGCAATCAGTTGAGAAGTCCATCGGAAACAAAGGGGTGCAAAATTGAAACCAAAGAGTGGAGAAAAGGTCCTGAGATGTTTGCCTTTCCATAATCACCAAAATTGCTGTGAAATTGTGTCTAAAAATATCGCAAAACAGCTTAAAATCTTTTAAAACGTGGTGGAATGCATTGAGACTATAATAAGGTGTAATTAGAGTCCACTGGATCATTAATGATAAGGGGTAGTTCTGATTATGTTAAGCCTGAGGTATAAGCCTTCTTAAACAATATTGTTTTCAATGATTTCCTAACGTTTAAGTAATTCTGGGTAGTTTTTGTTAATTTGGGCAAGGCATTCCACAATTGAGTGCCAATGTAAGTGAAGTTTGTGGCATAAATTGATTTCTATTTTAATCCACCGCAGTCTGGGTAGTGCAAATTCCGATATGACCGTGAGGAACTAGTTCCGTTTCTGGGTGGTAAGTCAACCAATTCGAGTATATATTCTGGTACCTCACCGTAGATTATTTAATTGTGGAATTTACTTGTTTTAATTATGTCTTGGGTTTTGTGGTAGAAATTATATTGTAATTAAGGCCTCTTTATGCATTCGTACTACACCCCCTCCCCCAACACACACACTTTTCTTTTATTATTTTTAATTGATTTTGTTCTTGTTGAAAACCACTCGAATACCTCTGACAGGCAGTACAGTGATACCTCGGTTTTCGTCTATAATCTGTCCGAAAACAGTCGGCGAAATCCGAAACCGATGAAAACCGAGGCAATTATTTCACAATGAGAAGCAACGCCACACTGAGCAGGAGAACGCGTGGGTCGCCCTTTGTTTGCGCAAAATTAGCACCGAGTTCACGTGGGAACGCCAACAAAATCCGAGACAAATTTTTTGTGGAAAAATCGACGAAAACCGACGATAACCAAAGTCAACAAAAAACGAGGTATTACTGTATATCAAATAAAGGCAACTTATGGATTATGACTTAAAATACCTTAAAAATACATATCATCACTCATCCCTAATATATGTATTTTTCAGATTGTTTGGATTAACTCAGGAATCATTTATCTCTAACACAATTTTCACGTGCAATTCATCCAGAATTTGATTAATTGACAATGAAGATTTTTTTTTATTTGGCAAGAAATTAGTCTAATCAATTTACTGTAGCATTTGATTAACTGTACTTAAAGTGATATTGATTGATAGTTTTCCCAGTTCACTTTAATTCATTTGATATTGTTTTTCTAATCATCCAAGAACTCTGGGGGTTCAGTTCTTTCATAGCTGGAACCAGTTCCCTAGCGAGCAGAAACCATTTGCAGTAGTAAAGATGGCATTTGGCTATTCTCTCTCTTGAACCATGGGGCCTATTTCCAAAAGTGCATTTGCTATTTAAAATGAGTTTTCTTAATGTGCCTGAGCAATCGGTAACACTTATTAAATACTATTAAAGCATGTGTAACCCTTTCTTGCCTGGTGAGCATCAGGTTGTTACTTTTTAAATAATTTAAAGCTTGTAGGGCAGTGATCAGCATGAGCTGGAAGGCCAATGGCACAAGAAAATCCACTCACTCCGCACTCTCCTTTCATCTAATAAGTCAGTCCAGGCCAGAATTTGTGTTCTGAACCTTTTACTTAAATTTGGATCCTTCAGGCAGTAGTATACCAAGGGCAGGATGGTGGGGGTGGTCTGCCCCATGTGCAGGCAGCAAGGGGGTGCACAGAGCAGGTACACTGAATATTTCTCTGTCCCAGGAGAGCTCACAATCTAAGTTTGTACCTGAGGCAATGGAGGGTTAAGTGTCTTGCCCACGATCATAAGGAGCAGCAGTGGGATTTGAACCCACCACCTCTAGATTGCAAGACTGGTGACCTAGCCACTCCTCCACCCTGGTTTGGCTTCAGGTGAAGTTCACAATGTGCCCTCTTAATCTCATACAAGGGTTGAGTGCAGAGGTTCTGGAAAACATTTAAGTAACAGTTGGTGAGCGAAATCTCATACATTTGAACCCTCCAAGCCTTCGGGTTCCCCAACAAGTCTCAAATTAGATCTTCTAGCCTGATTTTCCTGGTCTCCAGCTTATCGCATAACTGATCCACTTGCCTTCTGAGAGTTTCAGTTTGATCCCGCGTAATGCATTTGTGCTTCTTCCATCACGTGAAGATGGCTCTCTACCTCATCCAAATTTTCCCGGAGAGCCACTAATTTTTCCTCCTATTTCAATACCACCACATCTGTGATTTCTGATTTGGCGGTCCACAGTTCTTGCAAGACTTGATTCAGCACATCATTGTTGCTACGGCTTGCCAGGAGACCTGAGGTGCTCGTCAAACTCCCCACTGGAATGGCACTTCCAGTCACTTCCTGCTCACCGCACACGGCAGGTTTTGCAGTCTTACCAGCATACAAGTCCTTGATGCGGGAGTTGATTTTTGCTTCAACACTCGTGGCATCTCGCACAGGAGTAACAAGTGCAACTGTTCCAGAAGGTATTGTTTCTCTGGGAGCCGTCCAAGTACAAAATCTAGTGCGAGCTCAGGGAAATTTTGGTGAGGGAAGGAAGAGCACACTTAAGCGCATCTACACAGCATGGTCACCACACCGGAAGTCATTCTTTTTTGACTTTGACACAAATGTTGGAATTGCATAAAACACGTTCTTCTATGAGCTGTATTGCCTAATGGTTAATGCAAAATAAGCTAGCCTTAAACATTGGCGAACTAAAGTGATAGTGGTTAGCTGTTCACAATCTCTTAATATTGGGGATCAGGTGGTTAGCTGTTGACAAACTCTTGATATCGGGGATCAAATGATTAGTATAGTTCAACACGTTTGCAAACTAGGCAAGATTCTAGATGTAGGATTGACACTAAAACCTTGAATGTTCTTCGAAGTCCTCTTATTAATCTTTAAAAGGTACGTCAGGCCAGTACTTCCCTCTACGTGTCTAAACTGTTAATCCCATATTCCCCCATCAGAGCCCTATGTTCCTCCAAGCGCAACCTCCTCAATGTTCTGTCATTTCATCACATCTGTCTTGATTCCATTTGACACAAGATCATTAGTGTAACTGTCCCAATCGTGTGGAATGCCCTAACCCTATCACTCAAGTTGGAGCAATCAGCCAAAAATTTTAAATCAAGCCTAAAAACATTCCTCTTTTTAGATGCATATGGTCACTGATTGACGTTGCCTGGCCTACTGTCCTGGATCATTGGGATTGGGGACAACTGTCCTACCTCTTTTCAGCCCAAATCTCTGCCCCTCCCCCTACCTGCTTTCCATTTAATTAGTAAATTTACTTTCTTCAGTTATTGACTGTACTGGCAATGCAGGAAAATGTCTCCTGTCTGCCGCTAATTTGGCGATTTGTTTTTGAGGAAAAAGTATGGTCTATTCGAAACACCTTACCTAATACACAAGATATTGAATCCTACTTGATTAATAATGATATGGGTATACCATCTGATTGGTTATGAGAAATTTATGAACCTACGACAGCTGTAGAGGTTACTAGGTTATTAAAAAAGTTTGCATCATCTTATTGTTCTTTGGATAGTCGTCCCTCTTATCTTATGAGGTCTCCCAGTCCTAGCGTTATATGTTTTTTTACTAATTGGTTAAATATACAGTTACAACTTGGCAGCTTTCCTAATTTTTGGAGTGGTATTGTTTTGACACCAATACTAAAAATACTACTACTACTACTACTTAATATTTCTAGAGCGCTACTAGGGTTACGCAGCGCTGTACAAATTAACAAATAAGGACAGTCCCTGCTCAGAAGGACGAAATGTCAAGTTGGGGTAGTTTAGATTTCCTGAGAAAAGGTGTAGTGATTAGGTGCCGAAGGCGACATTGAAGAGGTGGGCTTTGAGCAATGATTTGAAGATGGGTAGGGATGTATCTGATGTGATAAACTATACACCTGTGGCATCCATCCCTTTGTTTATCAAGGTGATGGAAGACTAGGTAACTGAGAAGTTGAATCTTTTTTTTTGGATACGTTTCAACTACTGCATGGACCTCAATCAGGTTTTTGTCAGGGCTTTAGAACTGAGACCATGGTCTGCTCTTTGGTTACATCTGGCCAGAAATTACTGAGCCAAGGTCAAAGTTCTATTATCATTCAATTCGACGTCTAGTGCCTTTGACCTAGTAGACCATGGTATCATGCTGTTGCTCCTTGACTCGTTAGGGATTAAGGGCCCAGTATTATCTTGGTTTCAAGGTTTTCTCACTAGATCATATAGGGTGAAAATGCGGTGTGTGGCGTTCCTTGGGGGTTCCCTCTCTCGTTCTCACTGTTCAATATTCTAATGAAACTTTTAGCAGAGTTACTCCAGTTGCAGTTTTACATATAAGCAGATGACATCACAGTACTAGTACCTTTTATGCCAGGCAATTCTTCTCATGAGCTTAATATGTTGCATTGCTTACAGGTGGTTGAGGATTGGGTACATTCATTTAGGCTGAAGTTAAACAAAAAAAACTTGGTTTTTCTTGGATTGGTCCTTTAGCCTTTCATAGAGATAATCCTATCATTAAGTCATGCAGTTCTGGTATAACCCTTGATTTAGTCTCAAGAGTCTAAGGGGCCCTTTTACTATGCTGCGTAAGCGTCTATGCATGCCCGATGTGCGCCAAAATGGAGTTACCTCCTGGTTACCACGTGGCTCTTGCGGTAATTTCATTTTTGGTGTGCGGCCGATACACGCGGGCGAAAAAAAAAGGATTTTCAGATGTGCGTATCGGACGCACGTCAAGTGGCATTTGACACGCATAGATCATTACCACCCGGTTACTGTGTGATACTTTACCATTAGATCAATGGCTGGCGGTAGGTCGCAGACCAAAAATGGATGCGCGGCAATTTTGATTTTGCCGCACATCCATTTTCGGCAAAAATGAAAAAAGGCCTTTTTTTACAGGAAAAATGGATTAGCGTGCCCCCCCAAACCATCACCTACACTACCGCAAGCCATTTTTCAGCACACCTTAGTAAAGGGTCCCCTTAGGCTTCGAACTAGACAGTCAACTTTAATGCCCAACTTAACAAGGTGGTTAGTAAATCTTTTTATTTAGTAGTGTAGGTCTTTAATTTTGCCATCATTGGATTATTGGAATTCCATCTATATTGGCTGTACAAAATCTTTAATTATGAAGTTACAGAGAGTACAAAATGCTGGAGCTGAGTCATTCTTTTTGGCAGGCAATTAGGATTCCATTTCTCCCTTCGTCTCATAGTTACGTTGGTTGCCAGTGGAAGCCAGATTGCAATTTAAAGTTTTGGTTTTCATCTTTAGGGCTTTTCACGGAGATGTTCCGAGTTATTTAATAGATCATTTTGTTCTCAACAGGAATCACGGGAGAGTTACCATCAATCTTTTTTTTGTTAGATTTCCCTTCTGTTCATCCTTTAAAATCCTCTCTGACTCATCAAGCAGCCTCTAGTTGGTATTCTTGTCCATCTTTTTTAAAGACAAAAATTACAGATCTGCAGTCAAAAAAAGGTTAGACCCTTGCCGCACTTAATAGCAGTGGAAAAAGCCTCAAAGTCCCTTTAAATCTTGAATTGATTCAAAAAGATATAACGGGTCAAATGACCTCTTTCATCATCACTGGCATAAAAAACCACTGCTTGTGCAACTATTCATTTATGATTAACCGTGATTATGTTATGGTAAACACCTAATTCCACACTTATCTTTAGGGTGGATGCTTCTATAAATCTAAACACTGAAAATCATAAAGAACTACCACACTCACCGAGTTGAGAGGACAGCTTCGTTAAACACTTCCTTACTGCTTAACTTTTCAATCAAAGATGGCTTCTCTATAAACAGTTCACTGACGTCAGACGCTGTTAAAAGCATCGACGATCCAGGGGGGTGTTTACAAAAAATGTTTCCATTCTATACGATGGTTTAGTCCTGTCGGATGCAGAGACCTTAACCTAAATATCCACTTTTGCTCGTTTTGTAGAAGGAGCTTTTGATATTCACCTCCTCTCTGGGACTGATAAATGAAGATTTGAAGATTTAAGATGTGTAGTACTTCAAACCATTTATCAGTCCCAGAGAGGAGGTGAATATCAAAAGCTCCTTCTACAAAACGAGCAAAAGTGGATATTTAGGTTAAGGTCTCTGCATCCGACAGGACTAAACCATCGTATAGAATGGAAACATTTTTTGTAAACACCCCCCTGGATCGTCGATGCTTTTAACAGCGTCTGACGTCAGTGAACTGTTTATAGAGAAGCCATCTTTGATTGAAAAGTTAAGCAGTAAGGAAGTGTTTAACGAAGCTGTCCTCTCAACTCGGTGAGTGTGGTAGTTCTTTATGATTTTCAGTGTTTAGATTTATAGAAGCATCCACCCTAAAGATAAGTGTGGAATTAGGTGTTTACCATAACATAATCACGGTTAATCATAAATGAATAGTTGCACAAGCAGTGGTTTTTTATGCCAGTGATGATGAAAGAGGTCATTTGACCCGTTATATCTTTTTGAATCAATTCAAGATTTAAAGGGACTTTGAGGCTTTTTCCACTGCTATTAAGTGCGGCAAGGGTCTAACCTTTTTTTGACTGCAGATCTGTAATTTTTGTTTTTGTATTATTAGTCGATCTGCGTTCGAGCACATATATATTATAGTTGATTCTAATTTAGTTGGTTCGTTTTTGAAGAATGACTTCTCAATCTCACACACAATCCTGGAAGACAGGACATGGCTTCACTACTGATCACATCTCAGACACTCTTAAAGGCGTGTCTCTAATGCAAATGCAAGAATCATCAAGTTCTACAACGTCTTGGAGTGCTTTATCCAATGGAATGAAAAGATTAATTAAATCAGAATTACATAGTGCCACGTTAATTGAGTATTGTAAAAATGAAATAATACCACGTGGTTTACGAATTGTAAAAGAACCAAAAATATTTTTGAATGATAAAGATTTTCTACAGAAATGGGCGGGCATATTAAACAAATGTTCATTGGACCTAATGGTTTTGATTATAGATAAGACCACAGAAATTACTTCAAATATTAAAGTTGAAATCAATATACTTACAGAAGGTTTAAAAGGGAAAGAAACTCTTGAAACTTTTCAAAGGCAGCATGACGATCTTCAATATAAGATTGATTTGTTTAGATCGGATCTACAGAAGCTCAAAGTTAAGAAATTTCAAAGAGATACGAAAGATCATGAAAAAAATATTTATTCCTGGTTAGATAGAGCAGATGAAAGTACCTCGATACCCTTCGATGAAGATGAGAGAGATATTTCTGAAGATAGCTCATCCAGTGTAGAGAGGCCTTTTTTATCGAGAGGCAGAGGGAGACGAGGCAGAGGACGAGGAGGCAGATCGAGAAGAGGTGGGCGGACGGTAGATTATCCCACACAAGAGCCCATTCAACAGAGGCCAACTACTCGGTCCCGTCCTCAATAGAAGAAACTGTAGTGGTAAATTTATCAAATCATACACTATCGGAAGATGAGATTAAGTTATTATCCAAGGGTCTTTCTTTTGTTCCCGCAAAATTTGTAGATTCCTTTCAAATAAGAATGGAACTAGAAAAGTTCATAAGGAAACTGCAATTGAGAGTATTTTTTGGCGAGGAAGAAGATCAAAGACCGGATATTTCTATTGTTAAAAGAGAATCCAAATGGGTTCCTCCTGAACCACTGCATCCGGTTTTGTCTGCGTTCCGTACATTAGTGTTACAAGATTTTGAAGTTATTGAACGGAGTCCAAGAAGTAACTTCAAAAATAATTTGACAAGAAAAGAAAGGGACGCTATAGAGTCCCTAAAAAGTAACAAAGAAATTGTTATTAGAAGAGCAGACAAGGGCGGAGCTATAGTGGTCATGAATCGATCACAATATAGAGCTGAGATTTTGACTCAACTCTCAGTATCTACTGATTATTTACCTTTGCAAGTAGATCCTACATTACAGCTCCAGGAACACATTTTTAATGTTACTAAGAGAGCATATGCAGCCGGAGTCTTGACACAGAAAGAATTTCACTTTTTGAATACAATGAATCCCAAGATACCGGTTATCTATGCGCTACCTAAAATTCATAAAAGACTTGTAGATCCACCAGGCAGACCGATCATATCGAGTAGAGGCTCAATTTTAGAGCCTTTATCGATGTTCGTCGATTGTTTTTTGCAACCTTTTGTAAAAAGTGGGGCATCCTATTTAAAAGACACAACACAATTTTTACAACTATTGGATTCACACAATGGTAGAATTAACGGTATGTTGATGGCTACATTAGATGTGTCTTCTTTATATACAGTCATACCACAGGATGAAGCCTTGGAAGTAATTGAGATGTTTCTAAATGAAAGAGAACAAAGTAGGTTTCCTACCTCTTTTGTTTTAACTCTTGCTGAGCTAGCAATGAAAAAAATTTTTTTCTTTTTGAGGAGCAAATATATCAGCAAGTGTCAGGAGTAGCCATGGGTGCAAGTATGGCACCCTCTATAGCGAATTTATACATGAGAGCTTTTGAGGAGAAATTTATATATACCACTGAGCTTTATCGGTATGTAGCCCTCTGGGTTAGATTTATAGATGATATTTTTTTATTATGGACTGGTCATGAAGAACTTTTAATGCAATTTGTATCAGTTTTGAACAGTAGTCATCCACGCATTAAATTTACAGCACAGATAAATGCGATACAGATTTCATTTTTAGATGTACTTATTACTAACAACAATGGAGACATCAGTACATCTGTATTTCATAAACCCACGGATAGGAATACATTCCTTAATTATACCAGTTGTCATCCTAGATCTTTAAAAGATAATTTACCGTTCTCGCAATTTTTAAGACAACGGCGGATTTGCTCCACTGACATTGAATTTAAAAAACAATCCAAGAGATTAATGCGTAAATTAGCATTGAGGGGCTACCCTGATTATATACTTCGGAAAGCATACAATAGAGCAAGATGGAATACTAGAGAATTATTATTGACTCCAAATGTAAACGATCAGTCTGACTCTGATACATATATTACATATGTTACTCAATACAACGTGAATTCATTTGAATTAACAAAGACTTTAAAGAAACATTGGTCTTTGATTAAAACACTACCGAATTTTGAAAATATTAAATTGAGGTTAGCGTACAGTAGGAGTTCTAATCTCAAGGAACAACTTTGTCCATCTGTATTGCCTTTAACTACTTTGCTCAATAATGGACATAAAGGGCACCAGAAATGTGGAAGCTGCAGTTATTGCTCCATTATGGAAGAAACCCAGGAATTTATTAACCCTGTAGACAACAAGAAATACGTATTGAGACACAGTACGAATTGTAAAACTAGTGGAGTGATCTACAGTTTACGATGCCCATGCAACAAAATTTATATTGGGCAAACTAAAAGGTTGCTAGCAGTGAGACTGAGTGAACATAAAAGTTCTATTATAACCAATCGAATTGGTCTCCCATTGGTAACACACTGTAACATTCAACAACATTCTTTTGAAGATTTAAGATGTGTAGTACTTCAAACCATTTATCAGTCCCAGAGAGGAGGTGAATATCAAAAGCTCCTTCTACAAAACGAGCAAAAGTGGATATTTAGGTTAAGGTCTCTGCATCCGACAGGACTAAACCATCGTATAGAATGGAAACATTTTTTGTAAACACCCCCCTGGATCGTCGATGCTTTTAACAGCGTCTGACGTCAGTGAACTGTTTATAGAGAAGCCATCTTTGATTGAAAAGTTAAGCAGTAAGGAAGTGTTTAACGAAGCTGTCCTCTCAACTCGGTGAGTGTGGTAGTTCTTTATGATTTTCAGTGTTTAGATTTATAGAAGCATCCACCCTAAAGATAAGTGTGGAATTAGGTGTTTACCATAACATAATCACGGTTAATCATAAATGAATAGTTGCACAAGCAGTGGTTTTTTATGCCAGTGATGATGAAAGAGGTCATTTGACCCGTTATATCTTTTTGAATCAATTCAAGATTTAAAGGGACTTTGAGGCTTTTTCCACTGCTATTAAGTGCGGCAAGGGTCTAACCTTTTTTTGACTGCAGATCTGTAATTTTTGTTTTTGTATTATTAGTCGATCTGCGTTCGAGCACAATTATAGATATTATAGTTCATCTTTTTTAAAGACCTACAGTATAGATCATCTCCCTGAGTTTCTGAAATTACTTATGACTTTTCTTTTTTTTAAAAAACTATGTCTTACGTTTTATAGACATTGTGCTTGGGCTTTCAAGTTTGTGATTGCTCAACTTTATTATTATTATTATTATTATTATTATTATTTATTGCACTTGTATCCAGTGGTGTGCTGGAGCAGGCTCTCACAGGCTCTCGAGAGCCGTTTGTTTTTAAGAATTTTGGGAGCCGGTTCTCCATGGCTACTTTAACAAATGGATCCCAAAATGTGGGCTTGGGCCCCTCCTGAATTCTCTTTTACTTTGCTGGCGAGAGAGAGCCCCCTGTTAACAATTTACCAGCACACCCCTGCTTGTATCCCACATTTCCCCACCTGTTTGCAGGCTCAACGTGGCTTACAAAGACCTGTTATGGCATCGCCATTTCAGGGTACAAAAGATACAATTGGTGTTACAAATATAACAAGGATAACAAGACGATCTGTTCAAGTAATTATAGAAAGAAGATACTCAGAATAAGGGAGGAGTGGTGATGTACTGTAGTTAGTTATGGATTCTCGTGGTAGGCTTTGTTGAAGAGATAGGTTTTCAGAGATTTGTGAAAGTTAGTTATTTCGTTAATTGTTTTCAAGTGATTTGGCAGTGCATTCCACAACTGCGTGCTCATATAGGAAAAACTGGACGCGTGTGTCAGTCTGTATTTTAGTCCTTTGCAGCTGGGGAAGTATAGATTAAGAAAAGTGCGGACAGATCTTTTAGCGTTTCTGGGTGGGAGGTCCACGAGGTCTAACATGTATGGTGGGGCGTCTCCGTAAATGATTTTATGAACAATTGTGCAGATGTTGAACGCGATACGTTCTTTGAGTGGGAGCCAATGTAATTTTTCTCTTAGGGGTTTTGCACTTTCTGGCGTAGGCTCCTTTTCTTGTTGTTAATGTAGCTCTTTTCATTTACTATATTAAACCTAATTTGGACGCTAAAAATAGGCCTATGCTAAACGCTAAAGACACTCATACACGTTGGCGTCTTTAGTGTTTAGCGCACGCCTGTTTTTAGCATGCACTAAAAACGCCAGTACGCCTATGTAAAAGACCCTATTTGACTATTTGTAAACCACCTCAACAGCCCCCTCTAGGGTGGTATATCAGATTTTATTAAAAACTTGAACCTACGATCTCGTCAGAGGATTTCAGAATAGTGATGCAAAGTAATGTGTTATCTAAATTGGACTACTGCAATGCGTTATATTTAGGCCTTCTAGTATAAAATCTTTACAAATTGTCCAGAATGCAGCAGCTTGTATCATTACAGGGTCTTCTCATTACCAGCCTATTTGTTTTAAAAGTATTCCCATGCAACTTCCTCGAGTGTCCCCTAGTCTTTGTACTTTGGAAACGAGTAAAAAAAAAATCGATTTACTTCTACTCGTTCTACACCACTCAGGATTTTGTAGACCTCAATCATGTCTCAATCGTGGAACCAAGCACAAAAGTGAATTCCTTCGCTGGATGCAAAAACTATGAGTAATCAGTTTTGTAGTTGTTTAACTAGTTATTTCACTGATATTGCCTGGGACCTGCATAAGCTCTGGTGGCCAGTGTACTTTGATTTCGCCCCAGATATTCCGCGTTTGCGTCCAGACATGGCCTGGCACTGAGTATCCCTGGCTAATTAATTCTATCTGTGTTTAAAAAAACCTCCGACTGCCGCAGGCTGATTATCAACCGGAATAAAAACAATTCTATGAAATCAAAACAAATAACATTCACAATCTACATAAGAGCCTCAAAATCCAATTAATTACCCCAAATCCACCTATATCAAATATCAAACATATAAATGGCAAGTGACCGACTCACCTGCAAATGCGCAGTAGAGATTTCCCTCTCTGTCCCGCCCTCGCATCAAGACGTGATGACATCAGAGGGTGGAACAGAGAGGGAAACGGAGTCGGACTGTCGGACGCTGCCGCTGAAGCCTGCAAATGAACATCACGCGCACCTACCTCCACCCTCCCCCCCATCCCCGCTGCCGCTCCCGCCCCCCTCTGTATCGGGCCCCCTGCACTGACCTGACAGCGCCTCTCACCTCCGTGTGGAAGTGCTGCAGGCAGCAGCAGAGCGATCTGCTGCTGCCTGTAGCGCTTTCACACGGAGGTGAGAGGCGCTGTCAGGTCAGTGCAGGGGGCCCGGCACAGAGGGCGGCGAGGAGGGCTGCTGGAAATCTCACCCGTTTTAACAGGCTTAACGGCTAGTACTATATAAAAGTGAATGCACTCACTTGAATCCTCTCTTACTACAGCCAGAATTTTGCAGTAAAAATACATGCAAACATTTGAAAATACAAATACCTCTCTCGACCTAAGCATGCCCTGGAAATGCCTCAATGTGCCTGAAAGTATATATAGGCAATTTAAAGGTCATTCCAAAAACCACTCTACTACTAAACATTTCTAGAGCGCTACTAGGGTTACGCAGCGCTGTACAATTTCACAAAGGACAGTCCCTGCTCAAAGGAGCTTACAATCTAATAGATAAGAGTGAGACAAATATAGGACAATCAAGCCATTGTGACATCACTGATGAGGTTGGCTCTTAGGCATTGGTGGAATGAGGCATTATGACATCACAATGTCAGCTCTGGTTAAATCACTGCTTTGAGCCAAGTATAGGACAGTCAAGCCATTGTGACATCACTGATGAGGTTGGCTCTTAGGCATTGGTGGAATGAGGCATTATGACATCACAATCTCAGCTCTGGTTAAATCACTGCTATATGTAATACTACTACTACTACTTA
Source organism: Microcaecilia unicolor (assembly GCF_901765095.1). Lineage (NCBI taxonomy): Eukaryota > Metazoa > Chordata > Amphibia > Gymnophiona > Siphonopidae > Microcaecilia > Microcaecilia unicolor. The sequence goes on from NC_044033.1 coordinate 14,164,957, forward strand.
ACATTTCTAGAGCGCTACTAGGGTTACGCAGCGCTGTACAAAATAAACAAAGAAGGACGGTCCCTGCTCAAAGGAGCTTACAATCTACTCTAGCAGTAGAATAGTGTCTATATTGGATGGGGGGAAAGTCTCAACCAGCTGTGGCAAAAATTACAATCGTTCATTGCACACAGTAAAAAGTCATCATAGACTAAAAAAAAAACCCCTTCTTCGTCTATCGAGTCTCTTTGCTATCTATTATTTCGTATTATTTTTTTAATTTTTTGTTTTTTCAAGAATCGAGCATCTTCCTGCATCAAGTTTTTCCAAGTCTCATTTGAATCAAAAAAAGATAACTTTAAATGAACTTATCTTGATATTATAGACTCCAGCTTGTATAATGATTCACATGCGTTCCCAACGGTCCCGTTTCGCGTTGCTTCCTCAGGGAACCACACCGCAGAGCATCATAGCTTACGATTGCTGTTTGTGCAGCGCTGCGTACGCCTTGTAGCACTATAGAAATGTTAAATAGTAGTAGTAGTAGTAGCAGGAGAACTTACTCTCTTCTGGGTTTTTTTAGTCATAAGTACATAAGTATTGCCATACTAGGAAAGACCAAAGGTCCATCAAGCCCAGCATCCTGTTTCCAACAGTGGCCAATCCAGGTCACAAGTACCTGGCAGAAACCTAAACAATAGTAACATTCCATGTAGAACCCCAAAGAGTAGCAAGATTCTAGAATTCTAAAGAATAGCAACATTCCATGCAGAATTTCAAATCATAGCAACATTCCATTTGGAACCCCAAAGAATAGCAAGATTCCATTCAGAATCCCAAGTACATAAGTATTGCCATACTGGGAAAGACCAAAGGTCCATCAAGCTCAGCATCCTGTTTCCAACAGTGGCCAATCCAGGTCACAAGTACCTGGCAGAAACCTAAACAATAGTAACATTCCATGTAGAACCCCAAAGAGTAGCAAGATTCTAGAATTCTAAAGAATAGCAACATTCCATGCAGAATTTCAAATCATAGCAACATTCCATTTGGAACCCCAAAGAATAGCAAGATTCCATTCAGAATCCCAAGTACATACAGTAAGTTTTGCCATACTAGGAAAGACCAAAGGTCCATCAAGCCCAGCATCCTGTTTCCAACAGTGGCCAATCCAGGTCACAAGTACCTGGCAGAAACCTAAACAATAGTAACATTCCATGTAGAACCCCAAAGAGTAGCAAGATTCTAGAATTCTAAAGAATAGCAACATTCCATGCAGAATTTCAAATCGTAGCAACATTCCATTTGGAACCCCAAAGAATAGCAAGATTCCATTCAGAATCCCAAGTACATAAGTATTGCCATACTAGGAAAGACCAAAGGTCCATCAAGCCCAGCATCCTGTTTCCAACAGTGACCAATCCAGGTCACAAGTACCTGGCAGAAACCTAAACAATAGTAACATTCCATGTAGAACCCCAAAGAGTAGCAAGATTCTAGAATTCTAAAGAATAGCAACATTCCATGCAGAATTTCAAATCGTAGCAACATTCCATTTGGAACCCCAAAGAATAGCAAGATTCCATTCAGAATCCCAAGTACATAAGTATTGCCATACTGGGAAAGACCAAAGGTCCATCAAGCCCAGCATCCTATTTCCAACAGTGGCCAATCCAGGTCACAAATACCCGGCAAGATCCCAAAAAAGTACAAAACATTTTATTCTGCTTATCCCAGAAATAGTGGATTTTCCCCAAGTCCATTTAATAACGGTCTATGGACTTTTCCTTTAGGAAGCCGTCCAAACCTTTTTAAAACTCCGCTAAGCTAACTGCCTTTACCACATTCTCTGACAACGAATTCTAGAGTTTAATTACACGTTGAGTGAAGAAACATTTTCTCCGATTTGTTTTAAATTTACTACATTGTAGCTTCATCGCATGCCCCCTAGTCCTAGTATTTTTGGAAAGCGTGAACTGACGCTTCACATCTACCCGTTGAACTCCACTCATTATTTTATAGACCACTATCATATCTCATCTCAGCCGCCTTTTCTCCAAGATGAAGAGCCCTAGCCGCTTTAGCCTTTCCTCATAGGGAAGTCATCCCTTCCCCTTTATCATTTTCATCGCCCTTCTCTGCACCTTTTCTAATTCTACTATATCTTTTTTGAGATGCGGCGAACAGAATTGATGACTTTTTACTGTGTGCAGTGAATGATTGTAAATTTTGCCACAGTTGGTTGAGACTTTTCCCCCATCCAATATAGACACTATTCTACTGCGAGAGTGGTTTTTGGAATTATCAGTATCGTTAAGCAGTAACATCGATTGGTGAGGTGTGTCAATTTACAGGTCAGCCAACCAATACCAATCCGAATAGGTGACTGTGAAAATGGTTAACCAGAGGATATTGTTTTGAAGATTTTTCATAGTCTTGTATTAATTTCTTTAACCAACTAACATTATAATACTGGTAAAGCAAACTTAGTTTTTCAGAAAAACGAAAGAAATATGGCAATGATGTCACTAGGCTTGAAAATTAGGAGCTCAGTAGTCGGTGCTAATTAACCGACTAGTGGGTCCTTTTACTAAGGTGTGCTGAAAAATGGCCCGCGCTAGTGTATTGAACGCACGCTGATCCATTTTTCAGCACGCCTGTAAAAAAAGGCCTCTTTTTGGGGGGCCGAAAATGGATGTGTGGCAAAATTGACTTAGTGGTAAGGTCTCATGCATTAACCAGGCGGTAATCGCCAGTGCACGTACCCTGCCAATGACCGCCTGGTTAGCGTCGCGCATTGGAAAAATCCGCGACCTAACTAACTTTTGGTGATAATTGAAGACCAGCCTGTTCCAAAAGGCATACCACAACGATACAGCCTAAATACCAGACAACGAAACTCAAGCCTGAACTAGATAAAACCCAACTCTCAATACTTGACTACCAAAGTCTACTCTACCACAAATGACCTTTAAAGCAACACCCCTCTATCTCTATTCCAAATATGAACTCTTTATACATGACTGTTTATTCTACTATGCCAATCATGATTTCTAATGTAATACCACTTGTATCTCTCACTCCGGAAATGGCGATCGCCACGCCGGACAATGTAAGCCACATTGAGCCTGCAAATAGGTGGGAAAATGTGCGATACAAATGCAACAAATAAATAAATAAAAAGAGTGAAAGTGGGATTTGAACCTGGGTCCCTTGGTTTACAGTGTGCTGCACTAACCACTAGGCTGCCCCTCTGCTCTGCGTTGGTTTGACTTTATTTGTACCCACATTTTTAGTGTACCAAGCCCTTCACTCTGGAACGCTTTCCCACTATTTTACATCTAAAACAATCTTTTATTAAATTTAAATACGGTTTAGAAGCTTTTCTATTTAATGATGCTTTAAACAACCAGCCAGCGCTGAATATCGGCTTGGCCAGTTGTTTAAACTGGCCAAAATTTAACGGGCTATTCGTGGCATTGAATATCCGTTCTCACCCGCTGACCGTGGCAATTAGCCGGGCTGTCTCTCTCACGGTCTGATTATCAGCCCTTAGTTTGCAGATGTTCGGCGCTGAACAAACGCGGTCAGGCTCCACTCCTCCTCTGTCTTTGATCCCTTGTGCATAACCATTGATTTGGGTAACGGGCATCCCTGGTTCTGGGCAACCTACCTCCCTCTGATGCAATACACACAGTCTCTCCTTTCTGGGACCTACTTCCAACCAAGTTCTTCCTCTTGTACAATCCAGGGTCGGTCTTAGGCAGGGGCATCAGGGGTGGTCGCACAGGGCCTCGCTCTCCTAGGGGCCCCGCATCTCTGGCACGTCTGTTCTCCCGTCTCGGAACACCTCCCTGCTCAGTACCTTAATGTGCATCCACGTGTCAAGAGAGAGCATCAGGCAGTGGCAGCGATTTTCATATTTTGTCAGCTGCCGAGCCCAGAGCCTTCCTCGCTGCTGTGTCCTGCCCCCTTTTGATGTCACTTCCTGCTTCCTTAAGGGCGGGATGAAGCAGTGAGGAGGCTCTGGGCTAGGCAGCTGACAAAATATGAAAATTGCTGCCACTGTCTACCGCTTTCTACTGAAACGTGGTGGAGGAGTGGCCTAGTGGTTAGGGTGGTGGACTTTGGTCCTGGGGAACTGAGGAACTGAGTTCAATTCCCACTTCAGGCACAGGCAGCTCCTTGTGACTCTGGGCAAGTCACTTAACCCTCCATTGCCCCATGTAAGCCGCATTGAGCCTGCCATGAGTGGGAAAGCGCAGGGTACAAATGTAACAAAAATAAAATAGATACTATTGGAGATTCTACATGGAATGTTGCTACTATTGGAGATTCTACATGGAATGTTGCTGCTATTGGAGATTCTACATGGAATGTTGCTACTATTGGAGATTCTACATGGAATGATGCTATTCCACTAGCAACATTCCATGTAGAAGGCTGCACAGCCTTCTGTTTCTGTGAGTCTGACGTCCTGCACGTACGTGCAGGATGTCAGACTCGCAGAAGCCTGCGCGGCCACATTGGTGATCTGCAAGGGCCGACTTCTACAAGGAATGTTGCTAGTGGAATAGCAACATTCCATGTAGAATCTCAAATAGTAGCAACAGTGGAGGAGTGGCCTAGTGGTTAGGGTGGACTTTGGTCCTGGGGAACTGAGGAACTGAGTTCGATTCCCACTTCAGGCACAGGCAGCTCCTTGTGACTCTGGGCAAGTCACTTAACCCTCCATTGCCCCATGTAAACCGCATTGAGCCTGCCATGAGTGGGAAAGCGCAGGGTACAAATGTAACAAAAGAAAAATAGATACTATTGGAGATTCTACATGGAATGTTGCTACTATTGGAGGTTCTACATGGAATGTTGCTACTATTGGACATTCTACATGGAATGTTGCTATTCCACTAGCAACATTCCATGTAGAAGGCTGCACAGCCTTCTGTTTCTGTGAGTCTGACGTCCTGCACGTACGTGCAGGATGTCAGACTCGCAGAAGCCTGCGCGGCCACATTGGTGATCTGCAAGGGCCGACTTCTACATGGAATGTTGCTAGTGGAATAGCAACATTCCATGTAGAATCTCAAATAGTAGCAACAGTGGAGGAGTGGCCGGGTGGTGGTGGTGGACTTTGGTCCTGAGGAACTGAGTTCAATTCCCACTTCAGGCACAGGCAGCTCCTTGTGACTCTGGGCAAGTCACTTAACCCTCCATTGCCCCATGTAAGCCGCATTGAGCCTGCCATGAGTGGGAAAGCGCAGGGTACAAATGTAACAAAAATAAAATAGATACTATTGGAGATTCTACATGGAATGTTGCTGCTATTGGAGATTCTACATGGAATGTTGCTACTATTGGAGATTCTACATGGAATGATGCTATTCCATGTAGAAGGCCGTGCAGGCTTCTGTTTCTGTGAGTCTGACGTCCTGCACGTATGTGCAGGACGTCAGACTCACAGAAGCAGAAGTCAGCGCGGCCACATTGGTGATCTGCAAGGGCCGACTTCTACAAGGAATGTTGCTAGTGGAATAGCAACATTCCATGTAGAATCTCAAATAGTAGCAACAGTGGAGGAGTGGCCTAGTGGTTAGGGTGGACTTTGGTCCTGGGGAACTGAGGAACTGAGTTCGATTCCCACTTCAGGCACAGGCAGCTCCTTGTGACTCTGGGCAAGTCACTTAACCCTCCATTGCCCCATGTAAACCGCATTGAGCCTGCCATGAGTGGGAAAGCGCAGGGTACAAATGTAACAAAAGAAAAATAGATACTATTGGAGGTTCTACATGGAATGTTGCTACTATTGGACATTCTACATGGAATGTTGCTATTCCACTAGCAACATTCCATGTAGAAGGCTGCACAGCCTTCTGTTTCTGTGAGTCTGACGTCCTGCACGTACGTGCAGGATGTCAGACTCGCAGAAGCCTGCGCGGCCACATTGGTGATCTGCAAGGGCCGACTTCTACATGGAATGTTGCTAGTGGAATAGCAACATTCCATGTAGAATCTCAAATAGTAGCAACAGTGGAGGAGTGGCCGGGTGGTGGTGGTGGACTTTGGTCCTGAGGAACTGAGTTCAATTCCCACTTCAGGCACAGGCAGCTCCTTGTGACTCTGGGCAAGTCACTTAACCCTCCATTGCCCCATGTAAGCCGCATTGAGCCTGCCATGAGTGGGAAAGCGCAGGGTACAAATGTAACAAAAATAAAATAGATACTATTGGAGATTCTACATGGAATGTTGCTACTATTGGAGATTCTACATGGAATGATGCTATTCCATGTAGAAGGCCGCGCAGGCTTCTGTTTCTGTGAGTCTGACGTCCTGCACGTATGTGCAGGACGTCAGACTCACAGAAGCAGAAGTCAGCGCGGCCACATTGGTGATCTGCAAGGGCCGACTTCTACAAGGAATGTTGCTAGTGGAATAGCAACATTCCATGTAGAATCTCAAATAGTAGCAACAGTGGAGGAGTGGCCTAGTGGTTAGGGTGGACTTTGGTCCTGGGGAACTGAGGAACTGAGTTCGATTCCCACTTCAGGCACAGGCAGCTCCTTGTGACTCTGGGCAAGTCACTTAACCCTCCATTGCCCCATGTAAACCGCATTGAGCCTGCCATGAGTGGGAAAGCGCAGGGTACAAATGTAACAAAAGAAAAATAGATACTATTGGAGATTCTACATGGAATGTTGCTACTATTGGAGGTTCTACATGGAATGTTGCTACTATTGGACATTCTACATGGAATGTTGCTATTCCACTAGCAACATTCCATGTAGAAGGCTGCACAGCCTTCTGTTTCTGTGAGTCTGACGTCCTGCACGTACGTGCAGGATGTCAGACTCGCAGAAGCCTGCGCGGCCACATTGGTGATCTGCAAGGGCCGACTTCTACATGGAATGTTGCTAGTGGAATAGCAACATTCCATGTAGAATCTCAAATAGTAGCAACAGTGGAGGAGTGGCCGGGTGGTGGTGGTGGACTTTGGTCCTGAGGAACTGAGTTCAATTCCCACTTCAGGCACAGGCAGCTCCTTGTGACTCTGGGCAAGTCACTTAACCCTCCATTGCCCCATGTAAGCCGCATTGAGTCTGCCATGAGTGGGAAAGCATGGGGTACAAATGTAACAAAAAAAAAGGTATGGGGTGAGGTGGGGTTTTGAGAGCTCTAAACCTCCTTTTAAACTGATAAATTATGACTTATGGTGGGGGGTGGGGGGCAGGGGGGCGGGCACAGGCGTGGGGGGGCCTGCTGAACTGGTTAGCAATTGCTCAGACCAGCCCTGTAGTCCAGTTCCAAAATGGAGCTTCTCTCTCCATGGTCCCATCATGTTTAGGCCACCCCTCTCTTACAGAATAGCAGGCAGAGGGGCAGGTAAAACTTCTGAACTGATATACTCACTTCACAATGAGCGCAAACTGAAAAGGTTAAGGGATTCTACACGAAACAGGACATAAAAAAGGCCCCAAAGGCTGAGCCTTCACACAGATTCCACTGTGGACTCCAATTCCATACAGTACCAAACCATACCATACACTCTCTAAGGGCTCTTATTTATATAGGGCAGACAGTACCATTGCAGCCATTTCAGAGAGGGGAAGGTGCTCTAACTAGATAATATATATAAAAAAAACACGAACCATGGAGAGGTTCTATGATTGAGAAGCTTGTCCACCCTTAGAGACATAAATCACTTGCGTGTAGTCTCGCTTGGGTGAGTTAATACTCTGAGAACTCTCCACTTTCACTTATCAAATTATTTAGCTACTAGTAAAAAAAAAGGCCCGTTTCTGACTCAAATGAAATGGGCGCTAGCAAGGTTTTCCTCGGCTCCCCTGCAGCCACCCATCCAGCGCCTCTCCTCTCCCCCTGCGTCCACTGCAGCTACCCATGTCCAGCGACCCCCCTGCCTCCCCTGCAGCCACCCATGTCCAGCGACCCTCCTCTCTCCCCTGCCCCCCTCCAACCACCCATGTCCAGCGACCCTCCTCTGTCCCCCCTCCAGCCACCCATGTCCAGCGACCCTCCTCTCTCCTCTGCCCCCCCTCCAGCCACCCATGTCCAGCGACTCTCCTCTGGACATGGATCAGCTGTGAGGCATGGTTCCCCCCCCCCCCCCGGGTTCTGAAGTTGACATCATAATGGCTACGGTGATGTCAGCCTGATCTACGGAGCCTAGCAGACCAACTCGGAATGAGCCATGGTCCCAGGCAAGTCAGAACGCTGGAGGTGAGAATTATGATATAGGATTTAGCTTTGAAGTGTAGGATCAATCTTCTATCTATATGTTGACTCCATTCTATAGTTCTCTGGTTCTTTTTTGGTATTTGATGATTCTTACCAGGGATTTACTCTGGGATCATTTTTTTTTTATTAGCTGGTCTAACTAGATAATGTACACCTCCTTTGTACTCTGCCTTGGTATGGTCCTGGCGGGGCAGTGAAGGACTTTGTATATGGTAACCAGGCTGAGCAGGCTTGAAGGCTTTGACTAAAAATGTTGAAGGAATCTTTGAGTCAGTCAAAAGAATTATATAGCACAGTTGGACAAATGGTGCCCGGGCCTCCCAGAACGACATTCAGCCAGTCTGTGTGCTGAAGATTTATCTAAATATTTTGCAAATAGAGCGATTAATTTGTATGCTATGACTGCTACCTTGTTGGTCCCCCGAGACTGGTTCTTCTCATTTATCACTGTTTAGAAGGCTTCGGTGGCATTTACACATGTAAATTACTGGATTACATATGCAAATGTGTATTACTGTAAGGAGCAATTTTAGAAAATGACACTCTGGTCAATATTTAAACTCCACAGACAGCATTTTACTGTAAACAGCAGCCACAGAGTTAGCAAAATTACTCCCTCATAGCAGATGCTCTCCGAAGACAGCAGGATGGATGACGTCATTTGATTGTAACCACAGAAAGGCGATATATCAAATCTCTTCCCCTTTTCCTCGGTGTTCTTCTCAAAGTTTTTGGAAGCAGCCCACCATCTCTGCATAGGACCAGCTCAGCCTAGTATAGTGGCTGATGGGCAGCAGTGGCGTAGCCACAGGTGGGCCTCACCCAACAGTAGTACATGTCTAGCGGTAGCTGGTAGGGATCCCAAGCTTTGCCAGCAGATGACTCCCCCCCTGATGGTAATGAAAACGCTACTCTCCACGGTACCGGCACCTGCACATGCTCAGTTTTCAGCGCTTGCCTGCTGCAGACTACCAAGGTGGAAAGAAGCGTTTTCCCGCCAGCTGAGATATTTTTCTGGTCGTATTGGGGGAGGGGGGGAGAACACTTGGTGCCCACCCACTTCTTGCTTAGGCCCACCCAAAAGCTGTTGTCTGGCTACGCCCCTGATGGGCAGGGCAGGGCAGTGTGAGAACATCTGCTACAGATCAGTAACTTTGCTTTTCCTGGAGGACAAACAGGTTGATATCTCCACGCCGATGGGAATCCCTAGGAACTACTACTACTACTTAACATTTCTAAAGCGCTACTAGGGTTATGCAGCGCTGTACAATCTAAAGGACAATTATGCAGTAAATCAAATGGGGCAGTTTAGGTTTCCAGAATAGAGGTAAAGGGTTATGTGCCGAAAGCTACGTTGAAGAGGTGGGCTTTAAGTAAGGATTTGAAGATGGGCAGGGAGGGGGCTTGGCGTATGGGCTCAGGAAGTTTATTATTTTATTTTTGTTACATTTGTACCCCGCGCTTTCCCACTCATGGCAGGCTCAATGCGGCTTACATGGGGCAATGGAGGGTTAAGTGACTTGCCCAGAGTCACAAGGAGCTGCCTGTGCCGGGAATCGAACTCAGTTCCTCAGGACCAAAGTCCACCACCCTAACCACTAGGCCACTCCTCCACTCCGAGCATGGGGTGAGGCAAGGCAGAAAGGGCGGAGCCTGGAGTTGGCGGTGGTGGAGAAGGGTACTGAAAGGAGGGATTTGTCTTGAGAGCAGAGGTTACGGGCAGGAACGTAAGGGGAGATGAGGGTAGAGAGGTAAGGAGGGGCTGCAGATCGAGTGCATTTGTAGGTTAGAAGGAGAAGCTTGAACTGTATGCGGTACCTGATCGGAAGCCAGTGAAGTGACCTGAGGAGAGGGGTGATGTGAGTATATCGGTTCAGGCGGAATATAAGACGTGCAGCAGAGTTCTGAACTGATTGAAGGGTGGATAGATGGTTGAGTGGGAGGCCAGTGAGTAGTAGGTTGCAATAGTCAAGGCGAGAGGTAACGAGAGAGCGGATGAGGGTTCGGGTGGTCTGTTCAGAGAGAAACTAGGCTGTTTTAAATAAAAGAGGAAAAAGAAGAGACCTGCAACTAGCAAAGCCTAACAACCAAAAAGAGAATTGTTCTTGGGATTTTCTCTCTTTTGGGGGGGGGGGGGGGGGGAACAGAAACAAATGAGCCTAGAGGGGTGGAGTTGGATTCTAGACCCCAAATAGATTTTGAAGAACTGTCTGACCAAACTGGCTATCGTGTCAGGAATCGTGTTCTAGACAGTAGTGAGAGCTGAATGTTTGAACTGAGTGTTTGTGTCACTACTCTGTAAATTGTGCAGCTCTGGAAATTTCCTCTATGAAGGCTGATCTCAAGGGCTATCAATGCGGCCATTGCTCAGATGTTATGAGCCGTGACATGACTCTCCAAGGTCAGAGCAGCCTGGGCATAGATCGGTGCAGTGGCGTAGGAAGGGGGGGGCGGTGGGGCGGTCCGCCCTGGGTGCACGCCGCTGGGGGGGTGTCGGCTCTGCTGGTTCACTACTCTCTCTGCCCCGGAACAGGTTACTTGCTACGGCACTGGATAGGTGATTCCCAAACCTGGTCCTAGAGACACCCCAGCCAGTCAGGTTTTCAGGATATCCACAATGAATATTCATGAGAGAGATTTACATGCACTGTCTCCACTGCATGCAAATCTCTCTCATGAATATTCATGATGGGTATCCTGAAAACCTGCCTGGCTGGGGTGCCTCCAAGGTGAGGTCTGGGAACCACTGGCATAGATAAAAGAAAATGCAATCTGTGAGGCAATTAGACAGAGTCCCCCTGATAGTGAGAGAAATGGTCATTTAACCCTACCCTCTGTTTTCTATCCAATAACCAATTCCTAATCCACAGAAGGACATTGCCTCCTATCCCATGACTTTTTAATTTTCTCAGGAGTCTCTCATGAGAAACTTTGTCAAAAGCTTTCTGAAAATCCAGATATACTACATCAACTGGCTCATATCAACCTGCTCACCTTTATCCATATGTTTATTTATACTTTCAAAGGAATGAAGCAAATTGACTTCCCTTGGCTGAACCCATGCTGACTCTGTCCCATTAAACCATGTTTGTCTATGAGTTCCGTAATTTTATTCTTTATAATAGTTTTCACTATTTTCCCCAGCACTAGTCAAACTTACCGGTCTAATTTCCGTGATCACCCCTGGAACCCTTTTTTTAAAAAATCGGCGTTTCATTGGCCACCCTCCAATCTTCAGGTACTACAGATGATTTTAACAACAGGTTACAGATCACTAACAAAAGATCAGCAATTTCATGTTTGAGTTCTTTTAGTACCCTGGGGTGTATGCCATCTGGTCCAGGTGATTTATTGTGCTTTACCTTGCTCATTATTATTGTTTTCTATTTGTGAATTATAAACAGCTGTACAGAATATTGTTCCTTTTTATATTCTACTAAAGATTTAAATATAAAATCATAAATGTTCGAGGATTGTGCAGATGGGGACAGAGCCCACGGGGATGGACACAGAGCCCACAGGGATGGGAACAAACTTTGTCCCCCTGTCATTCTCTATTTATCACCTCGTGCTGCATATGCTTGAACAATGTCACTCTAAAGGAAATTTGCCAGAAACTGGAAGCAGCCCAATAATGGGCCTAATGACACAAAGAAAATTGGATGGATGTCACTAAAAAGTAACTACTGTGAGCACTCTGGAGTGCTGTTGCGGGGAAAAGGGGATAGGGGTTCTTTCAGCCGTCAGCATCCCCGGTCATTTAGCCCAGCTAGGAGAGCGGTGCGCCCTCTAGGGGCCAAACTGACAGAGAAACTACACTCCCCAGAAGCCAGTGCAGGGTCAGCTGAAGTCCCAGGAGGGGGAGGGAGGAATGACTGATTGGGAGATGAGGTCTGATCCTGGAGATGGGGAACAGCTGGTGGAGCTTGGGGAGGAGGAGGAGTTGGATTGGAATAAAGAGGAGGTGGAAGGAGAAGGGGGAGAGGAGTGTATGGAAGTGTCATGTGGAAAATAGGACTGAACTTTGTCGGAAATAATGACTGTTAAGGATAAGTTGAAGTATCTGTGCTCAAGGAGGGATTGAACTATGTGACAATAATGACTGTTAATAATAAGCTAGACTATTCGTGCTGGAGGAACTGATGCAAGTCACAGCTAATACTGTGTTTAAAGAGCTTGAACAATAAAGCCTTGGATTTTTATAAGAGCTTTGAGTGTGTTAAAGTCTCTGGAAGTGGGTGGAGAAAGAAACTAAGGGCTATACTGACCCTGACCAAGGGAGGGAGAGACTGAGTGAGAGGAAGCCAGCCTGATCCAGGAGGTGTGCAGGAGAGCTCAGCTCATGAGAAGCAGCTGAAGCTAAGCAGGAACAGTCTTGGTCCCATCTGGAAGGGTGACCCGCTTACACTACATAAAGTAATTAGACATTATAGACCAGATTCAGTAAATTGTGCAACACTAGAGAACTAGAAAGAATTGTATGTTCTGTACAGTGCAAAAAAGGGCGACAGACATAAATTCTGAACACTGACATCATTAAACTGAAAATACAAAAATGTTTCCTACCTTTATACTTTTTTTTTTGTTACATTTGTACCCTGCGCTTTCCCACTCATGGCACGCTCAATGCGGCTTACATGGGGCAATGGAGGGTTAAGTGACTTGCCCAGAGTCACAAGGAGCTGCCTGTGCCTGAAGTGGGAATCAAGCTCAGTTCCTCATGGCCGCGCAGGCTTCTGCTTCTGTGAGTCTGACGTCCTGCACGTACGTGCAGGACGTCAGACTCACAGAAGCAGAAGCCTGCGCAGCCTTCTACATGGAATGTTGCTAGTGGAATAGCAACATTCCATGTAGAATCTCCAATAGTATCTATTTTATTTTTGTTACATTTGTACCCTGCGCTTTCCCACTCATGGCAGGCTCAATGCGGCTTAAATGGGGCAATGGAGGGTTAAGTGACTTGCCCAGAGTCACAAGGAGCTGCCTGTGCCTGAAGTGGGAATCCAACTCAGTTCCCCAGGACCAAAGTCCACCACCCTAACCACTAGGCCACTCCTCCACTGTTGCTACTATTTGAGATTCTACATGGAATGTTGCTATTCCACTAGCAACATTCCATGTAGAGGTCGGCCCTTGCAGATCGCCAATGTGGCCGCACAGGCTTCTGCTTCTGTGAGTCTGACGTCCTGCATGTACGTGCAGGACGTCAGACTCGCAGAAACAGAAGCCTGCGCAGCCTTCTACATGGAATGTTGCTAGTGGAATAGCAACATTCCATGTAGAATCTCCAAGAGTAGCAACATTCCATGTAGAATCTCCAATAGTATCTCTTTTATTTTTGTTACATTTGTACCCTGCGCTTTCCCACTCATGGCAGGCTCAATGCGGCTTACATGGGACAATGGAGGGTTAAGTGACTTGCCCAGAGTCACAAGGAGCTGCCTGTGCCTGAAGTGGGAATCCAACTCAGTTCCCCAGGACCAAAGTCCACCACCCTAACCACTAGGCCACTCCTCCACTGTTGCTACTATTTGAGATTCTACATGGAATGTTGCTATTCCACTAGCAACATTCCATGTAGACGTCGGCCCTTGCAGATCGCCAATGTGGCCGCGCAGGCTTCTGCTTCTGTGAGTCTGACGTCCTGCATGTACGTGCAGGACGTCAGACTCGCAGAAACAGAAGCCTGCGCAGCCTTCTACATGGAATGTTGCTAGTGGAATAGCAACATTCCATGTAGAATCTCCAAGAGTAGCAACATTCCATGTAGAATCTCCAATAGTATCTCTTTTATTTTTGTTACATTTGTACCCTGCGCTTTCCCACTCATGGCAGGCTCAATGCGGCTTACATGGGACAATGGAGGGTTAAGTGACTTGCCCAGAGTCACAAGGAGCTGCCTGTGCCTGAAGTGGGAATTGAACTCAGTTCCCCAGGACCAAAGTCCACCACCCTAACCACTAGGCCACTCACTGAGGGGGTTACTCTTTCTCCCAAGTGGAGGGCTTACCCAGGAAAATCACTCACACAACCGATTGTCAACTTCAGCAAAAATGTTCTTTATTTTATTATTATTATTATTTATTGCATTTGTATCCCACATTTTCCCACCTTTTTGCAGACTCAATGTGGCTTACAATGTATCCTAATTGGTATATAATAGACAGGTAGATGACAATTAGTGTTACATAAAGACCACGATTAACATACTAGAAATTTAAACAAGCAGATATAGGAAAAAGACAGTTCTGATTATAGGTAAGGTGGAGATGTGTTACATTTACAATTGCTGATCTTTGTGGTAAGCCTTGTTGAAGAGGGGGGAGGGTCTTCAGAGATTTGCGAAAGTTAGTTAGTTCATAAATAGTTTTTCAAGTTGCGCGGCAATGCGTGCCATGACTGTGTACTCAGGTAAGAAAAGTTTGACGCATGCGTTAGTTTGTATTTTAGATCTTTACAGTTGGGGACGTGAAGATTGCGGAATGTGCGGGATGATCTTTTAGCGTTCCTGGGTGGCAAGTCTACCAGGTCTGACATGTAGGCTGGGGCATCTCCGTGAATGATTTTATGAACTATAGTACATATTTTCTCATACTTAATTCGGCAGTCAGCAATCAGAAGCAAAAAAAACAAGCAGAGTGCAGCTAGCAAGACAAAAAGAGAAAGATTAGAAGTAGGAGCTAGGAGCAGGGGCTTAGCCAGACACCCAATTTTGGGTGGGCCTGGGCCCAAGATGGGTGGGCAGAAGAACCTCGCCCTGTCCCACAGGTGATTTGGTCTCTCCTTCTCTCGCCTGCATGCCATCTGGTCTCTCAAACATCCCCCTATCCTGCATACCTTTTAAACAGCAGATTTTCACTGGCAGCGAGCAGCAACTAACACACACTGCTCATGTTGGCCCCACAGCCTTCCCTCTGATGTAACTTCCTGTTCCCGCATAGGCGGGAATACATCAGAGGGAAGCAGTATGTATCAGTCGCTGCTCATTGCAGGCAAAGATCTGCTAATTAAAAGGTATGCAAGGAGGGACAATTGTTGAGAGTTTTCGGCTGGTGGGACTTGGGGATCCATGCCAGCCACATCAAAGGTGTGCTGCTACTGGGTGGGCCTGAGCCCAAAGTGGGTGAGCCTGGGCCCACCCAAGCCCACCCTTGGCTACGCCACTGCCTAGGAGAAAGCTCAGCTTCCCAAATTTTCACCTAGAACTCCCTCAACCCTATGTGCTTGTTTCCCTTTTAATACTATATCTGTCCCACCCCTCCCCACAAAAGTTCCTTTCTGTCCCTGCCTCCACCTTCTGGCTGTTTGTAGTTAGCTAGCACAGTGGCATAGCCAAGGGTGGGCCCGGGTGGGCCCAGGCCCACCCACCTATGAAGTGTCTGGCAGGGATCCCCAAGCCCCAACAGCCGAAAAAACCCAACAACTGGCCTTCCTGCATACCAGCCTTCCCTCTAATGTATTCCCGCCTATGCAGAAACAGGATGTTGCATCAGAGGGAGGGCTGTGGGGCCAACATGAGCAGTGTGTATTAGTCGCTGCTCGCTGCCAGTGAAAATCTGCTGTTTAAAAGGTATGGGGGGAGGAGGATGTTTGAGAGACCATATGGCATGCAGGTGAGAGAGGGAGAGACCAAATCACTGGTGGGACATGGCGGAGGTCTTCTGCCCACCCATCTTGGGCTCAGGCCCACCCAAAATTGGGTGTCTGGCTACACCCTTAGCATATCCTGTCTCCAATGGTCAGAACTTCCCTTTCTATAACAAACGGAAGCAAGCTAAAATAGGCGTTTACAGCTATTTTCTACCATTTGCAATGCTCAGGGTGCCCCACCCTTTCTTCACAAGCAGCAGCTGCTATACTGGTCACATACGCTATTTGAGGTCATTTTTTTCTCATGTCTCTGGTATGGTTGACCACACCAGGTCTGCACTGAATCTCCTATCTGATTCTTCTTAGTTATTGGACTGACCGCCCTCTAACAATAACATAGTCTGGTGATTTTATTATTCCAATCATCTTGTTCTCAATCTTTGTTTCTGCTTTCCTCTGTCTGTGCTTGTAACTCTGTTTCCAGAGCTTCCTTTCCATTTTTGCAGTTTCTTTTCTAACCTGCTGCCCTGTCTGTTTGGTTTTGATCTTTCACATTCAGCTTTCTTCAATTTCTCTACCTCCTTCTCAAATCTATTTTGTTTTCCCTCTCTCTTCCCTTCATGTGCAGCCTATCTCCCATTTTCTTTTCCCTTCCACACATGTGCAGACTGTCTCCCCTTCCCTCCCACACATGTGCAGCCTGTCTCCCCTCTCCCTCAGGCCTAATCTCTTCTCCTACTTTCCTCCCCCACCCTTTGGGCCTCTGTCTCCACTACAATTCCTTGCATCGCCGTCAGCTTTTAAAACAGACCTTCCTCTGGCCATTACCAAGCTTTCCCTCTGCCATGTCCCTCCTGCACAGCAAAAGGAAGTTGGGTCAGAGGAAGACATCTTGGGCTGGCCAGAGGAAGGCCTATTCTAATAACTGCCAGCAACTGTAAAGTTTGAAGATCGCAGCGGACAGGAGAGAGACCCGAGGGGTGGGAGGAAGAAGATCATAGGCATCGCGAAACTTGCCGGGTTATTTAGAGGGTATTTCCAGACTCCTCCTGGCACACCAGTTAAAAATGCTGCTCTTAACCCTCTAGTCCTAGAGGTTACAGGTTCTGTATTCCTGTGTGCATCCTCTGAACACTCTAGTCCTACAGGTGGCAAGCTCTCTATCCCTATATCCATTCCCTGTAGGGACAGGCTGTCATTTGCAGCAATATAGAAAAAGTCAACAATATATATTACTAGTAAAAAAGGCCCATTTCTGACACAAATGAAACGGGCACTAGCAAGATTTTCCTTGGAGTGTGTATGTTTGAGAGAGTGTATGTGAGAGTGACTGTGTGTGAGAAAGAGAGTGAGTGTGTGTGTGTGTGTGAGAGAGAGTGAATGTGCGAGTGTGTGTGTGTGTGAGAGAGAGTGTGTCTGTGAGAGAGAGAGTGTGTGTGTGAGAATGAGAGTGTGTGCAAGTGAGTATGTGAGACACAGTGTGTGAGAGAGTGTGTTTCACACAGATACAGTGTGTGCGAGAGAGAGAGTGTGTGTGTGAGACACAGACTCTCTGTGAGACTGAGTGTATGAGACCAAGAAAGTGTGTGAGTGACTGTGTGACACATAGAAAGTGAATGTGATACAGTGTGAGACATAGAGTGTGTGAGAGACAGCGTGTGAGAGTGAGAGAGAGAAAGACATTGACTGTGAGAGTGTGTGTGACAGAGATACCTCCCCCCTCTCTCTGGTGTCAGGCCCCCCTCCCTCTCTCTGGTGTGTGAGCGTTACTGTGCAGGACGCTGAGCTCTGGCTGTGCTTCAAGGAACTGACCAATCCTATTTAATAGAATGCACCTCCAACATTCTGAAGCCCAGAAACCTCGTGTGGTTGGTCACTTCTGCTTGTGACGAACCCGGAAGTAGGTGATGTCAATTCAGGAGATGGATACAGAGAGCAGGAATGCTTCAGCCATGTAGCCAGCTTCAGAATGTTGGAGGTGCCTTTTATTATATAGGAAAGGAACTGACCAATCCTATTTAATAGAATGCACCTCCAACATTCTGAAGCCGAGAAACCTCGTGTGGTTGGTCACTTCTGCTTGTGACGAACCCGGAAGTAGGTGATGTCAATTCAGGAGATGGATACAGAGAGCAGGAATGCCTCAGCCATGCAGTCAGCTTCAGAACGTTGGAGGTGCCTTTTATTATACAGGATTACATTTCTTTGAAGGGGGTGAACAAACATGTGGATAAAGGTGAGCTGGTCAGTATTGTGTATCTGAATTTTCAAAAGGCGTTTGACAAAGTACCTCATGAAAGACTCCAGAGGGACTTGGAGAGTCATGGGATAGTGTTCTATTGTGGATTAAAAACTGGTTAAAAGATAGATAACAGAGAGTAGGATTAAATGATCAGTATTACTGTGGCTCACCTACGCTACGTTATTTCTATAACAGAACAAAATTAAATGGCATAAATATTCTGAACATTTACATGCATTCGTAAGCAGATCTTTTGTAGTCTGTTTGGGACAAACGCTGCTCCCTAAGAAACGTGTGTTGATTGCCTTTACGCTCTGAATAATCGTTACTTTTTCTGGCTCTTTTTCCTCCCCGCCTCCTGTCATTAGAAGAGAAGAAAAAGCACCGACCGCAACAGTATCCAATAATGACCTTATACCCTTTCTTCCTTCTGTGTTTCAGAAGCCGCCAGAGGAACAGCTCTTATCCCTTTCCATCATCTACACCGTTGGATACGCCCTTTCTTTCTCGGCACTTGTCATAGCAACGGTTATCTTACTTGGATTCAGGTGAGTGCGGTGTGTTTTACAAAAAAGGCAAAACTTTTCATTTAACCCTTCAGCAATATCTCTCACAAATACATCCAGCAGAATCTGCCCCTGAGACACTCCACTGCTCACCTTCCTTTCCTCCAAGCGGATTCCATTTACCACCACCCTCTGTTGCCTGTCGGTCAACCAGTTTCCAATCCAGTTTACCATTTTCGGTTCTAAAATCAGCCCTCTCGGCTTATTCAAGAGTCTTCTGTGAGGAGCCGTATCAAAGGCTTTACTGAAATCCAAGTAGATTACATCTAGTGTATGCCCTTTATTCATTTCTTTGGTCACCCATTGAGGCAGGGCTGGCCCTAGGGTTTCTAGCGCCCTCCTGCAGTCTATTAGTCGGCGCCCCTACCCATCCAGGGACGGGATCACTATGGCTCCGCCCCCACAGTAGACACACCCCTTTCACCAGCCATGGCATCATTGAAAATATTACACCAGTATAGAAGAAAAATAACTTAGCACACAGACCAGGAATTAGGAGAACAGACAGTCTTGCCAACTCTGAAAGACAATGTGTTATCAAAATTTCAGAATCTAACAAACAGATCCCTATTCAGACACTTGGCCTTGCAGTCACACATGTAGAACAGAGATAGCCCCTCTTCAAATTCTTCAAAAATGAACCTGAAATCCTAAGAAGTTAGACTCTGCATGCAGCTCAATAGCCTTCCCATCGAGCACAGCTTAGGATCTAGCTAGGACAGACTTAATCAGCATAAACTAACATATTCTACAATCTGAGTTGGACAGACTAACAGGAGTTACTGAAGTGGGAATGAGAGATAGGTGATGGTTAGGAATTGAAAGCAGGCATCTAGCCCTCCTGTCCTGTGAGTTGCTGTGTTGGGGGTGGGGGTGGAAAAGGGTAGGTCAGGTGCAGCACTAAACAGCAGTCTCTGACAAAACAAGGGTCCAGGCTCTGCTGTGCTGTCTCTGAGCCCTCTCTGGGCTGGATTCCAGCTCCTGGTTTCACTCTCAATCCCAATGTGTTGAAGGGGTGGCTGCAGAGAATACTATGCTGCTGCTTACAGTGCTTACCTCCTGAGTTCAGCCAGGCATAGTGAGTGCCTGTGCTGGAGCCTCCTCAGGCTTTACTTCTTGCCCTGAAGCCCCTTGTCACCAGGGGGGGGCAGGGGGCAGAGGTTAGCTGAGCTCCCACAAGTTATTTCGGAGCCAGATTCAGTTGGAGCAGTGGCATCCTCTGACAAACACAAGGAGGATATTTCTCTGCTTGGGAGGGGGGAGGGGACGGGACGCTTTGGAGCCAGACCGAGATGAGCTGCAGAGATTAGATACTGAAAAACAAATGCCTCAGCAGAGCTTGCTGGCGCCCTTGAAGGCAGGCGCCCCCCTGCAGTGCTTACCCTGCTTACCGGGTTTGACCGGCCCTGCATTGAGGGGCATAATCGAACGACGCTGGCCATCTATTTGGCCGGCGCCGTACAGAGCAGTCCCGAACCGTATTATCGAAAAAGATGGCTGGCCATCTTTCGTTTCGATAATATGGTTGGGGCCGGCCAAATGTCAAAGATAGACAGGTTTGAGATGGCCGGCATCAGTTTTTACCGATAATGGAAACTAATGCCGGCGATGTCAAACCCAGCCAAATCCAAGGCATTTGGTCGTGGGAGGAGCCAGCATTTGTAGTGCACTGGTCCCCCTGACATGCCAGGACACCAACCGGGCACCCTAGGGGGCATTGCAGTGGACTTCAAAAATAGCTCCCAGGTGCATAGCTCCCTTACCTTGGGTGCTGAGCCCCCCATATCCCCCCAAAACCCACTCCCCACAACTGTACACCACTATCATAGCCCTTAGGGATGAAGGGGGGCACCTACATGTGGGTACAGTGGGTTTTGGGGGTTTTTAGAGGGCTTAACATTTACCACCACAAGTGTAACAGGTAGGGGGGGATGGGCCTGGGTCTGCCTGCCTGAAGTGCACTGCAGTACCCACCAGGGGCGTATCTGGAATCCGGCGGTAGGGGGGGCCACAGCCAGAGAGGGGGGGCACATTTTTGCCTCCCTCCCCCCCCCCGCCGCCGCCGCCGCCGCCGCCTCTCTCCACCCCCTCCCCGCCGTCAACCCTCCCCCGCTGCTTACTTTTGCTGGCGCCGAGGTCCGACCCGCAATCTCCGTTTTTCGTCTTCCTCCGTGGCCATGCTTCCAGGAAGTAACGCTGCAGTGCTGATTCGTTGAATCCAGTTCGACGTCTGACGTCAGACGCCGAACTGGATTCAACGAATCAGCACTGCAGCATTACTTCCTGGAAGCATGGCCACGGAGGAAGACGAAAAACGGAGATTGCGGGTCGGACCTCGGCGCCAGCAAAAGTAAGCAGCGGGGGAGGGTTGACGGCGGGGAGGGGGGCCCAGGCCCCTGTGGCCCCACGCAGATACGCCCCTGGTACCCACTAAATACTGTGCCAGGGACCTGCATACTGCTGTCAGGGAGTTGGGTATGACATTTGAGGCTGGCATAGAGGCTGGCAAAAAATTTTTTTTAGGGTGGGAGGGGGTTGGTGACCACTGGGGGAGTAAGGGGAGTTGGGACACCTTTTTGAAGCTTGGTCCTGAAGAATAGGGACCAAGTGAAGCCAGCGAAATGCTCGTCAGGGCCGGCTTTCTTTTTTTCATTATCAGGTGAAGCCACGCCTCTGTCCTGCCCCCATCCCGCCTTCTCTACCCTACCGACACGCCCCCTTGAAGTTTGGCTGGCTCCGCGACGGAAAGCAGTTGGCGCCGGCCAAAATCGGCTTTCGATTATACCGATTTGGCCGGGTTCAGGAGATCGCCGGCCATCTCCCGATTTGTGTCGGAAGATGGCCGTCGATCTCCTTCGAAAATAAGCTGGCCAGTCAATTAGATTCGTTTGGCAGGATTTTCCTTTGGAAAAGCCACATTGCCTCGGATCCTGCAACCCGCTGGATTCTAGAAAGTTAACTATCTTTTCTTTCAGCAATGCGAGGTTTACAGGCCTGTAGTTTCCCTCTTCCTCCCTGTCTCCGCTTTTTTTAAAGAGGGACATCTGCTCTTCTCCAATCTCAAGGAACCTCTCCCATCCAGTGGCGTAGCCACAGGTGGGCTTGGGTGGGCCAAGGCCCACCCATTTGTGGCTCAGGCCCACCCAACCGTAGCACATGTTTAGTGGTAACTGGTGGGAATCCCAAGCTATGTAAGCTGAAGATTTCCCCCTGATGGTAACAAAAACGCTACTGTCCATGACACCGGCACCTGCGCATGCTCAGTTTTCAGTGCATTCCTGCTGCCAAGGTGGAAAGAAGCGTTTTCCCACCAGCTGAGATTTTTTTTTTTTTTTGGAGAGGGGGAGAACACTTGGTGCCCACCCAGTTCTTGCCTAGGCCCACCCAAAATCTGTTGTCTGGCTACGCCTCTGCTCCCATCTCTGAAAGATCTATTAAATATATCCCTAAGAGGTGCCACCAAGATCTCTCTGACCCCCCTCAGTATCCTGGGATGTATCCCATCCAGCTGCATAGCTTTGTCCATGTATAGAATGTTTGTACGTTTGGGAAGTTTGCCAGGTGCCCTTGGCCTGGATTGGCCGCTGTCATGGACAGGATGCTGGGCTCGATGGACCCTTGGTCTTTTCCCAGTGTGGCATTACTTATGTACTTACGTACCTTCAGATTTTCAAGTTGTTTATTTCCCAGATATACTCTCAGCAGCCAACCATGGTTCTTCTCCAGGATTTTCTTCTGCGAACACCGAAGAGAAGTATTTAATTAGCACGTTTGCTTTATCTTCACCACTCTCCACATAGCCATTCTCAACATCTTTCAGTCTTCCAATTCTATTCCTCAGTAATTTTTATTTATTTATTTTTTATTTATTTACTGCATTTGTATCCCACATTTTCCCACCTATTTGCAGGCTCAATGTGGCTTACATTGTTCCGACATGGTGATCGCCAATCCGGAGTAAGAAATACAAGAGGTGTTACATAAAGATCATGAATGACGGTAATAGATTATGGTATAAAGAGTTCATATTCAGAATAAGAGAGAGAACGGTATTCCATTCATAGGATGGGTTGTTGGAGTATGTCTTGATGAGGACATAGTAGATTCAAATTTGGAATGGGAGATAAGATGACATAGCTTGAGGAAGACTGCTCCTAGGGGAGGTGGGAGAGTATGGGAGAATACTTGGCCTGCGGTCTTCAAAGAACATCTACCACAAGTGAAGTGAGTAACTTCACTTTCTCCAAGAACAAGCAGGCCAGGGGTATTCTCACAGGTGGGAATCCCTAGCTACCAGGCTCACTGAAAACAACAGTGCTTGGACAATAGGGACTCGAAACATTGAGACCTCAAAGTCAATTAGCCTTAAACTATTTGGTTGTGAAGGTGCAGTATGGAACAGAACAAAATTAGGCCTAGGAGGGTGGAGTTGGCTTCTAGACACCAAACAAATTCACTATCTGGCCGAACTGGCTGTCGGTATCCTGCTCAAGGCACTAGTGAGATGTGAATGTGTGGACTGAAGACAACATCGCAGCCTTGCAAATCTCCTCGATGGAGGCTGACCTCAAGTGGGCTACCGATATTATGAACCGTGACATGACCCTCAAGACTCAGTCCAGCCTGGTGCATAAGCGAAGGAGATGCAATCTGTTAGCCGATTGGAAAGTGTGAGTTTGCTGATGGCTACCCCCCATCCTGTTTGGATCTAAAGAAGCAAAAAGGTGGGTGAACTGTCTATGGGCTTTATTCCACTACATATAGAAGGTTAAGGCTCACTTGCAATTTAATATATGCAGTGCACGTTTGCCAGGATAGGCATGAGGTTTTGGGCATAGGCGCCCCGTATAAGAGGCTTGGGGAGGTTAAGCCTTCCCAGCCCAGCTGTGACCTTCCCCACCTGCTTTCTTCTCAAATGTGGCCCCACCGGTACAGCCAAGAGCAAATTGTATCTTCCACCTCCGCCCCCTGGCTGAGCCCGCCCTCAACTCCCCGACAGCCCTCCATTCCGTTCCTGACGCAGCCGCCCTGCGTTTAAACCTGTTATTTTAAGTTGCAGCTGCAGCTCGAGTCCAGTCTTTTCCTTCCCGCTCAGTGTCCCGCCTTCCTGTGATGAGGTATTTCCTGTTTCTGCGAGGGCGGGACATTGAGCAGGAAGGGAAAGGCTGGAGCCTGGAGGCGAGCCACCATTGCAACTTAAAATAAAAGGAACTTCCTGCCCTTCTTCTGGCCGATGTAGTCAAGTCTGTTCAACCAGGGCAGGAGGGGCAGGGTTCTTCTAGCATAGTCAATTGTTTCCTGAATTATGGGGAGAAGGGTGCCCAGGGAAACCATCCTGAACTTTTCTTTGACCAAATATCAGTTCAGGGACTTTAGGTCTAGGATGGGACAAAATCCTCCCATCTTCTTGGTTACTAGGAAGTACCTGGAATAGAACCCTGCCCCTCCTGCCCTGGTTGAACAGACTTGACTACATCGGCCAGAAGAAGGGCAGGAAGTTTCCCTAGAATAACCTGCTCATGCTGAGTGCTGAGAAAAGACATTCGTGGAGGACAATTTGGAGGTGTTAATTGCCAATTGAGAGTGTACCCTGCTTGGACCATTTGGAGAACCCACTGGTTGAAGGTTGCAAGGGTCCACCTTTCTTGGAAAGCATTCAGCCTTCTCTCTACTGGCAGGTCATCTGGAATGGATACTTTGATAGTTGCTATGCTCTCCTGGAGCCAGTCAAAAGCTTGCCCCCTTTTTTGCCTGGGGAGCAGGTTGTGACTTCCATGAATGTTGCTGGCAGGCCTGAGGGCACTGAGACTGGGACTGCTGTTGAGTATGGATGGAAGAGGTAAACCTACATATTTGAGAGTAATAGGAACTTCTTTGAGACCTGCCAGTGAACCTCCTAGTAGTAAAGGCTGTAGGAGGTCACCAGGAGAGGGACTGGATGGTCTATTCCTGTGGGAATGTCTTCAAAGTCTAACATACTATGAGCCAAGGGCTGCAAGTATATATTGTGTAGAGCTGGTAGTCCTGGATGTGGGAGACTAGCATCCAGGCCTGATAAACCTTCCTCCCAAAAAAGACTAGGTCTCTCTGCTTGGGGGTGCCGAGGCATGAGACCTGGAACTCCTAGCCCTTTCAACAGTAGATTTGACCACCAAGGAGTGGTGTGGCAGCTGGGCCTTCTCGAATCCAGGAGCCTTCTGGATCTCTTACATGGAATCCACCTTCTTGGGTGCCACTTGTACAGAGAGGGGGGTCTCCTAGTTCATCATCTGTGCATCCCAAAGAATCTTGTGCAGAGGGACTGTCACAACATCTCTGGGTGAAGAATCAAAATCCAGGACCTGAAACAACTCAGCCCTAGGTTCGTCCTTTGTTTCCAACTTAAAGGGAATCGCTTCTACCAATTTTCTTGACATAAAGGGTGAAGGAGAGAGGCTTAGGTGGAGACTTTCTTCTTTCATCAGCTGGAGATGGTCTGAGGGTGTGCTTTACAACCCCTCCTCTGAGAGGTCATCTAGCTCTTCCTCAGACTCCCATGACTAGTCTGTCAGACTCATTGAAATAGTCCTTGGACTTCTGAGGATGCACCTGTCTCAAGTGACTGGAAGAAAGTCCAGGCTTTGGGGCTAGGCGCTGAGGTTCCTGCTCAAGTCTCGACTTCAAGAAAGCTTCCTCTCCTGCGGTTGTGTTACCATGCACAGAGAGTCACCATCATCGATGCCTCTCGAGGCAATGGAGTCAAAGACCGCTCCACAGGTGAAACAAGGGCCTCAAGTTCAGAGTGACCGAGTGCTGCGGCTGGTGCAAGTGCCCTCAATGCATGAGCACTTTCTAGGCATCAGTAAGGCTGGATCAGAAGCAGGGTCCCAGCTGCATGGGGGCTGAGGTAATGGCACCAGGATAACAGATGGGGAGTAGTCCTCACAGCACCAATGCTTTCGAATGCTGGCGATGCCGATGTCCCAGAGCTCCTGGCGCCCTGCGTCGAAGGGGATCGATATCAATGCTTCTTGGCCTTCGCCCGATGCCTGACATCAGGGGTCTCTTGGTGCCCATGAGGACGGTGTCGAACCTACACATGTCCTCGATGTTAGGTCCAATGCAGATCAGTCCTGGGGCCTGCTAGCAGTGCCCAACGCTGAGAGAGGTGGAGACCTCCTCAATGCCGGCGCACTCCCAGCGTTGGACACCTGCTTTCCCTCGGAGAATCCATTTACTCCTGGGTTGTTTGATTTTTTTTTTTTTTGTGGAAGTGGGGATGAACAGGCTTCCTATTGAATTACGGGCGAGGCTTCTTTTATTCCCTCAGCAGAGAACTGGAGACATCTGAGGCGAGCTTTAAGTCTCCAAATTGATTCCCTAGAATTAAGGTGCTGCAACTATTTCACATAATAATGTCATTTTGATTAATTGATGCGATATAGAGAAGTTATTTTTAAAAAGGCAAAATCACAGAGAAAGCTAATTGAAGGGAATGCTCTATGGATTAGGCAAACTACGTAAGAAAATCGGCCCTGGGGTGAGTTTCTTAAACATGCAAGCCCTGTAGACCGTGTACAGACTGGAAGCAATCCCTAATCCCTTATTTATTAAAAGCCAGTACAGAAAATAGAAAAGCCAGAGACTTTACAGCTCAGTGTTTAGCAGTTTATCAATAGATTAGAGCCCTGTTCTCTGTTGAGAAGGCAAGGCAGAAATGGAATTTTTTTGTTTGTGCAGGCAAATCACAATAAAAGCAACACAGACAGCAGAATATCTGAAAAATATATTAAAAAAGAAGCCAGAAATTGCTTAGCTGAGGGGGAATCTGGAATCTGCAGTGAGCCACAGCACATGTATGTGAAAACAGCTTCCCTGTGATTTAAGCCTTTAAGAACCGCAGTATTCAAATCAAAACTAAACGATTGCTTTTTCTTCAATAGCTGCTGATTGATATTCCCGGTTTCCACCTCGACAAAAGCCCTGTAGGGCTGAATCTTCTTTCCCTTTTGCAAAGAGCGTTCCGTCGTTTTATCTGTCATCTCTCTCTTAATGCAACTTTTCTGCTCATTAACTCCAATTCTAAATTTCCTCTTGGTTTTACTGATATAAATTAAATCGCAAGGGCAAATCACTGAACAGAACACTTTCTCATCGTTGCAATTAAGAAAACCATTAAAGAACATATTCCAGATCGGAAAAACCCTTTTATATTTAATGAAACCTCACAAACAGGATAAGTCGCACATTTGAAATGTCCTCTCTCTCTTCCCTTATCTCTTCTGCAATTTGTAGAAGGGGCTACAATGTACTTAATGTTTCTCCCCCCTGGTAAATGCTGTAGTAAATTTTTTTTTTTTGGCTGCAAAACACTCTAAGCTTTGTAAAATTTGTCAATTTTGTCTTGATGACTTTTATAATTTCAAGGCATAAGTGAATCTGTCACTGCTGCTTTTTATTTTATTCCTTTATAAGTCTATCCTTTTTCAGATAAACATAGCATATTTAAATGAGATTAAATGAGATGCTTATCTAGATATTAATTTGGAGATGTTTAAATTAGTGTTTTGTTATGGCAAGGATGGAGTGGCCTAGTGGTTAGGGTGGTGGACTTTGGTCCTGAGGAACTGAGTTCAATTCTCGGCACAGGCAGCTCCTTGTGATTCTGGGCAAGTCACTTAACCCTCCATTGCCCCATGTAAGCTACATTGAGCTTGCCATGAGTTGGAAAGCGCAGGGTACAAATGTAACAAAAATAAAATAGATACTATTGGAGATTCTACATGGAATGTTGCTACTATTGGAGATTCTACATGGAATGTTGCTATTCCACTAGCAACATTCCATGTAGAAGGCTGCGCAGGCTTCTGTTTCTGTGAGTCTGACGTCCTGCACGTGCAGGACGTCAGACTCACAGAAGCAGAAGCCTGCGCGGCCACATTGGTGATCTGCAAAGGCCGACATCTACATGGAATGTTGCTAGTGGAATAGCAACATTCCATGTAGAATCTCAAATAGCAGCAACAGTGGAGGAGTGGCCTAGTGGTTAGGGTGGTGGACTTTGGTCCTGAGGAACTGAGTTTGATTCCCACTTCAGGCACAGGCAGCTCCTTGTGACTCTGGGCAAGTCACTTAACCCTCCACTGCCTGCCACATTGAGCCTGCCATGAGTGGGAAAGCGTGGGTTACAAATATAACAAAAATAAAATAAATATCCTGTTGCTGACACCTATTGATGTCCGAGCGATTCCCCTGTTTCTTGGTTTTACAGAATCATTTAATAAACATCTGTTGTTTTTTATTCAGTTGTTGTTATTGAGACTTTCTTGCCCTCTTGGGGTCTATTATTTTTGTTCCTAGCCATTAGTTGTGGATTCTTGCCTCTCTCTCCCCCCCCCCCCCCTTCCCCCAAGCCAAAATTCCGCCTATTCTGCTGAGAGCTTGCATTTATTTTTATAGTAAGGATACACATGGGCAGAGTCAGGCCCCCTCCCTGCCCATCTTCAAATCCTTGCTCAAAGCCCACCTCTTCAAAGTCGCCTTTGGCACCTAACCACTATTCAAGAAATCTAGACTGCCCCAACTTGACATTTCGTCCTTTAGATTGTAAGCTCCTTTGAGCAGGGACTGTCCTTTTTGTTAAACTGTACAGCGCTGCGTAACCCTAGTAGCGCTCTAGAAATGTTAAGTAGTAGTAGTAGTATTACATATAGCAGTGATTTAACCAGAGCTGAGATTGTGATGTCATAATGCCTCATTCCACCAATGCCTAAGAGCCAACCTCATCAGTGATGTCACAATGGCTTGACTGTCCTATACTTGGCTCAAAGCAGTGATTTAACCAGAGCTGACATTGTGATGTCATAATGCCTCATTCCACCAATGCCTAAGAGCCAACCTCATCAGTGATGTCACAATGGCTTGATTGTCCTATATTTGTCTCACTCTTGTCTATTAGATTGTAAGCTCCTTGAGCAGGGACTGTCTCTCTTTGTTAAACTGTACAGCGCTGCGTAACCCTAGTAGCGCTCTAGAAATGTCAAGTAGTAGTAGTAGTCTGCGCAGAAACATGGGTGAGATGTTTAATAATCTAGACAGTGGCGTAGCCAAGGGTGGGCCCAGGCTCACCTACTTTGGACTCAGGCTCACCCAGTAGCAGCACACCTATGAAGTGTCTGGCAGGGATTCCCAAGCCCCACCAGCTGAAAGTTCCTATCCTTCCTGCATACCAGCCTTCCCTCTGATGTATTCCCGCCTATGCGGAAACAGGAAGTTGCATCAGAGGGAAGGTTGTGGGGCCAACATGAGCGGAGAGTATTATTTGCTGCTTGCTGCCAGTGAAAATCTGCTATTTAAAAGGTATGGGGGGAGGGGGATGTTTGAGAGACCATATGGCATGCAGGCGAGAGAGGGAGAGACCAAATCACTTGTGAGACAGGGCGGAGTTCTTCTGCCCACCCATTTTGGGCCCAGGCCCACCCAAAATTGGGTGTCTGGCTACGCCCCTAGAAGTTACGCATGTAAGTGTAAGTTATATGTGTACCTCTGGCACTTAAAGCTGGCATAAGTTCGCACACCCTATGGCTGGTGCAAGTGGTCATACCTAAATTATACCTCCCCAAAACACTAAGGGCCCCTTTTACTAAGCCGCGTAGGCGCCTATGCGCGCCCAACTCACACCAAAATGGGAGTTACCGCCTGACTACCACATGGCTCTTGCAGTAATTTCATTTTTGGCGCGTGTCCACTACGCGCATCTGGAAAATATTTTTTTTAGTTTCTGGCGCACGTAGTGGACGCGCGCCAAGTGGCATCTGGCACCACCCAAATTCTTTACCGCTAGGTCTATGGCCGGCGGTAAGGTCTCAGAGCCAAAATGGACAATGTAGATTTGGCTGCCCAGCCATTTTCGGCAAAAAAAAAGGCCTTTTTTATAGGTGCGCTGAAAAATGACTCTGAGCGCGCCCAAAACCCACGCCTACACTACCGCAGGCCATTTTTCAGCGCGCCTTTGTAAAAGGACCCCTGAATTCTTTTGGGGAGCTGTCATAAACTTCAAAATCTATTACTTTCCCACAGGAAATGAATATACCGCATACCTCATGTTTGTGGTGTATTCATTTCCTATGGGAGAACAATAGATTTTGAAGTTCGTACCTAAATTATAAGCATGTATTTTTGCTGGTATACTAGTATTCTAGAAATGAAGGTGGGCATTTGGGTTCCTTTTTGGGATGGGCTCCTACTATGTGCCCAGTTGCAGAATTACCCCCTTAAAGAACCGAGCCCAAGTTATTTATCCAAGTCATTAATTCTGTGTTCTAAGGTCCTTAAAGCCAGCAAATTCTTGTCCCTTCACTTTCAGAGGCTTGCAGAACAAGAGCCTTTTTAGATATTGCTCCCACCCTCAGAGCCCTTTGCTAAAGGATGTGGAACTAGCCATAAGTTCTTATCTTTTATTTATTTGGATTTTGCTGAAACCTTTTTCAGTAGTAGCTCAAAGTGAGTTATATTTAGGTACTCTGGATATTTCTCTGTCACAGGAGGGCTCACAATCTAAGTGTTTGTACCTGAGGCAATGGAGGGTTAAGTGATTTGCCAAAGATCACAAGGAGAAGCAGTGGGATTTGAACTGGCCACCTCTGGATTGCAAGACTGGTGTTCTAACAACTAGGCCACTCCTCCACTAGCAACATTCCATGTAGAAGCCTGCCCTTGCAGATCAGCAATGTGGCCGCGCAGGCTTCTGTGAGTCTGATGTCCTGCACATACGTGCAGGACGTCGGACTCACAGAAACAGAAGCCTGTGTGGCCGCGTTGCTGATCTGCAAGGGCAGGCTTCTACATGGAATGTTGCTAGTGGAATAGCAACATTAACATTCCATGTAGAATCTCAAATAGTAGCAACAGAATCTCAATAGTAGCAACATTCCATCTAGACTCTCCAATAGTAGCAACATTCCATGTAGAATCTCAAATAGTAGCAACATTCCATGTTCCACTGCACTAACCACTAGGCTACTCCTCCACTAGCAACATTCCATGTAGATTGTCACATATTTATTTATTTAGATTTTACTCACACCTTTTTCAGTAGGAGCTCAAGGTGAGTTACATTCAGGTACACTGGATATTTCTCTGTCCCAGGAGGGCTCACAATCTAAGTTTGTACCTGAGGCAATGGAGGGTTAAGTGATTTGCCAAAGATCTCAAGGAGCAGCAGTGGGATTTGAACTGGCCACCTCTGAATTGCAAGACTGATGCTCTAACCACTAGGCATAATGTAAGCCTGGCATTGCAGCCACCATTTTAAAAGTTTGATCTTGTTTTTCACTTTTCTATTGTTTTAAGGGACATTGTTGCCAAAGTGTGGTAAGTTTTTGCATTCACAGCACCTTAAGTCCAAAATTAAAGCAAACACTAGAGAGTTGCACGGGGACAGAAATCTTACCCATACCCGCCCATCCCTGCTGGAATCTTACCCGTCCCCACCTGTCCCCACTGGAATCTTACCCGTCCCCACCCATCCCCGCAAGAATTTAACCCATCCCCACCCATCCCCGTAAAATTTAATGGTACATAAAATAAAATTCCAGTCAGCTCCCTCAGTCTGTCTGTGGATTTGAGCCACAGCACTGTAGGCAAGGACGGACCGGAAGTTGGAACACTCTGGTGCGCACATGTAAGATTTGTCTCTGATTCACTGGCATTGTGTGCTGAGAGGTCGCCACATGCACGCACCAGTAGGTCAGGTGACATCTGATTCTCGTGCCTGTGTCAGAGCTGAGGTCTGTGCACCAGCCTGGGAGCAAAGAGGATTAATAGTAACATAGTAAGTGACAGCAAATAGACCTGAACTCTGCCCAATAGTCACACTCATTATCAATTCATCATTAAATCAACGAGTGTGATATTATATACCTGATTATGGTCTTTCTTTCGTGTTTCTGGAACAAAGACCACAGAAGTCTATCTGGCCCTATCCTTATGTTACAACTACTGGAGTTGCCGTTGAAGCTCACTCCAGTCTATTCGTCTTCTCATTTGTGGGACACAGACTGTAAAAGTCTGTCCAGCACTGTCCTTATGTTCCAGCCACTGAAGTTGCTGTCTAAGCCCTTTCCAGCCCATCCTAAACCAGATTGCCATGTATGAGACACAGACCATACAAGTCTGCCAGGTATCAGCTCTAGTTCATCACAGCCAGAGTCGCCATCTAAGTGTCACTTGACACATCCACACACATGCAGCCATTTAAGGTTAGGTTTTATATAACTTCCGCTTTCTAATTAGAGAGCCTTTGTGTTCATCCCATGCCTTTTTGAATTCCGACATCATTTGAGTCTCTACCACCTCCTTAATGGAAGACTTTCCACGTTTGTGCTGTTAAAGCAAGGATGAAGAAGAGGAGGAGGAGACAGCACTCAAAGAACTTGGTATTCGGTAGATGAGAGGCTGGTGCAGGTGCAGCTTATACTTTCACGGGAATCCCGCTGACCTGCTTCCGTCCCCGCGGGAACCCTGCAGGAACCGCCTCCGTACCTGCGGGAATCCCGCGGGTCGAACCCCGTTCCAGTGCAGCTCTCTAGCGAACACCTGAGCTACTTGCTTAGTGCAGCTTATAAACATCCCCCCCCCCCAAAAAAAAAAGCAAGAGGCTCAATTCAATGAAACCGTCCTTCCCTCACTCTGTGGAGGTGAAAGAGTTAGTATTTAAGAATATTTGGATGAAAAAATAAATGTTAATAAGAGGAAGGAGGGGAAGTGGGTGCTTAAATGCAGCATGTTCTGTCCCTTTTGCCTAACTGGATGTAAATAAAAGTGGATGTTTTGGTTGCAGTGATGGTTATGGTTCATTCCCACCCGCTGCCTCCCTGACACCATGGCTGCAAGAAAACTGAAACGAGGCTTAAGACACAGAGGAAATGCTGCATGGCTGTGTAAAGGGAGAGAAAGAGAGAGAGAGAGGCACACACACACACACAGAGAGGCAATGCTGTGTTGCTGAGGAGACCCCCCTGGGAGACCTCCCCACACACACACACAACACACAGAGGAGATGCTGTGTGGCTGAGGATACACACACACAGAAGAAGCTGCGTGGCTGGGGAGAGAGAGACACACACACACACAGAGGAGATGCTGCATGGCTGTGCAGCCACACACACACACACAGGAGATGATGCGTGACTGGGGAGACCGACCCCTCCCCCCCACACACACACAGAAGAAGCTGCGTGGCTGGGGAGAGAAAGACACACACAAAGAGGTGAAGCTGCATGGCTGGGGAGACCCCCCCCACACACACACACACAGGAGATGCTATGTGGCTGGGGAGACTGACCCCTCCCACACACACACACACAGAGAGGACATGCTGTATGGCTGGAGAGACACCCCCCCCCCCCACACACACACACACACAGAGAGGACATGCTGTATGGCTGGAGAGACACCCCCCCCCCCCCCACACACACACACAACACAGACGAGATGCTGTGTGGCTGGGGAGACACACACAACACACAGAGGAGATGCTGTGTGGCTGAGGACACACACATACACACAGGCAATGCTGCATGGCTAGGGAGACTGACCCCTCCCCCGCACACACACACAGAGGACATGTTGTGTGACTGGAGAGACACCCCCCCCACACACACACACACACAGAGGAGATGCTGCATGGCTGTGCAGCCACACACACACACAGGAGATAATGCGTGACTGGGGAGACCGACCCCTCCCCCCCCCCCCACACACACACAGAAGAAGCTGCGTGGCTGGGGAGAGAAAGACACACACAAAGAGGCGAAGCTGCATGGCTGGGGAGACCGACCCCTCCCACACATACACACAGAGGTCATGCTGTGTGGCTGGGGAGACCCCCCCACACACACACACAGGAGATGCTATGTGGCTGGGGAGACTGACCCCTCCCACACACACACACACACACAGAGGACATGCTGTGTGGCTGGAGAGACACCCCCCCCCCACACACACACACACACACAACACACAGACGAGATGCTATGTGGCTGGGGAGACACACACAACACACAGAGGAGATGCTGTGTGGCTGAGGACACACACATACACACAGGCAATGCTGCATGGCTAGGGAGACTGACCCCTCCCCCGCACACACACACAGAGGACATGTTGTGTGACTGGAGAGACACCCCCCCCCCCCCACACACACACACACAACACACAGACGAGATGCTGTGTGGCTGGGGAGACACACACATACACACAGGCAATGCTGCATGGCTAGGGAGACCGACCCCTCCCACACATACACACAGAGGTCATGCTGTGTGGCTGGGGAGACCCCCCCCCCCACACACACACACACAGGAGATGCTATGTGGCTGGGGAGACTGACCCCTCCCACACACACACACACACACACACAGAGGACATGCTGTGTGGCTGGAGAGACACCCCCCCCCCCACACACACACACACAACACACAGAGGAGATGCTGTGTGGCTGAGGACACACACATACACACAGGCAATGCTGCATGGCTAGGGAGACTGACCCCTCCCCCGCACACACACACAGAGGACATGTTGTGTGACTGGAGAGACCCCCCCCCCCCCCCCACACACACACACAACACACAGACGAGATGCTGTGTGGCTGGGGACACACACATACACACAGGCAATGCTGCATGGCTAGGGAGACTGACCCCTCCCCCGCACACACACACAGAGGACATGTTGTGTGACTGGAGAGACACCCCCCCCCCCCCCCCCCCCACACACACACACAACACACAGACGAGATGCTGTGTGGCTGGGGAGACACACACATACACACAGGCAATGCTGCATGGCTAGGGAGACTGACCCCTCCCCCGCACACACACACAGAGGACATGTTGTGTGCCTGTGGAGATGCCTCCCCTCCCCCCCCCCCCCCCCCCCCCCCCCCCACACACACACAAGAAGCTGCGTGGCTGGGGAACCTTTTAGTCTGGAATATTTATGCTGGCAACTAATTAGTTACCCTAGCAAATTCCTTTGAAAATTGCCCCTCCCTATCTGTATCCTTTCAGAGGATCATATTATATTGCTTTTTTTTATTTGCAAACACTCAAAAAAACATGCCTTTAAAGAAAATATAAGACTATTCAAACAACATATATTTGTTTGAAATAGTTTATATGGGAAATAAATCTTTTTGCAAAGCAATATGACACTTACATCTCTCTAGATTTTTATGCTGGCCACACCGTCTGAAAAAAAAAATCTCTCTTAAGGATGATAAAGGTCACTCTGGGCTGGTTTCCCTTTGGTGTCTCTGCACACATTACTAGTAACTAGGTCCCATTACAAAAATTGGGACCTGCAGTAAAATAATAAATGAAAATGGTGATATCATCTGCCAACACAGAAGCACGCTTTAGGGTTGTGCAGCCCAAATACATTCATTTTCTTTCGTTTTCTATATTATTTACTGGGATTTTTATGTTGGGTTTTTTGTTTTTTTTTTCATTTCAGGAGCTATATTGTTAACGGTGCGTATTTAAACTGAGCACTTTTCTGAAAAAGCATCAGCTATGGAAACTGTGCACTACTCGTGAAAAATGTACATACAATCTGAGCCCTGTGTTCGAGGGATGAAAGTCCAGGCCCCAAGGGGTTAAGATTTGTGTACCCATATTGCAAGACACCCCAGAGGCGCTTCTGAGTGCCCTTCCCAAATTAACCTTGTTGTTTTGGTTTGATCGTGTTAGCAGTTCCGTGAAAGGCACAGAATCAGATTAGTGGTGGATGAGAACAGTGAGCTGAACTGTGTGAACTGACCCATTAATAGTGCTGGAAATTTTCACAGCAGAAACCCTGTCCTCACGTTTGAGCACTTTAATGGGCACATTTTAATTTTGTGCAGAAGTATTGGAGAACTGCCTGTGCCCAGCCGATGACCAGAGTTTAATCCGTTCCCCTTTTGCCACTTCTTTCACCTTTTAACCCTCGCTGACAAGTGCTAATTAGCCCAGCCTATGGGTGGAGTTCGGAGACAGCTGGCACGCGCCGCCACACAGTTCGTTTTGAGCATTGCGGTCAGAGGCACGGGAGTTGCCAGATGGTGAAATTTTTCCAGCCCAAAAGCAGTCCAAAACTAGCCCCAAAATACTCCAGTATTAATATAAATATGAGTAAGGTCAATATCAGGTGAATTTTCGAAAGAGAAGGGCGCCCATCTTCCGACACAAATCGGGAGATGGGCGTCCTTACTACTACTTAACATTTCTAGAGCGCTACTAGGGTTACGCAGCGCTGTACAAATTAATAACTAAGGACGGTCCCTGCTCAGAAGAGCTTACAATCTAAAAGACAAAATGTCAAGTTGGGGTAGTCTCGATTTCCTGAGTAGAGGTGTTGTGATTAGGTTCTCTCAGGGTCGCCCAAATCGGCATAATCGAAGGCTGATTTTGGCCGTCCTCAACTGCTTTCCGTCGTGGGGATGGCCAAAGTTCACGGGGGGGTGTCGGCAGTGTACCGAAGGCAGGACGGGGGCGTGGTTAAGAGATGGGCGTCCACGGCCGATAATGGAAAAAAGAAGGGCGTCCCTGACGAGCATATGGCCGACTTAACTTGGTCCCTTTTTTTCCTCGACCAAGCCTCGAAAAGGTGACTGAACTGACCAGATGACCACAGGAGGGAATTGGGGATCACTTCCCCTTACGCTCTGGCTCCCTCCCTCCTCCGTCCCAGACTCACGCGCTTTCTTCTGCCTCCTCTGGCTCCGTCCTTCTCTCTGGTGGCAGCCGCAGGTCCCCCTCTCCTGATGATCTGCTCTGACTCCGAAAGCAGATCAGGAGGGGGACCTGCCACCGGAGCCAACATCGTCCACAGTCCGTCTGTCTCCTGTCCTGCCCCTCACTTCCTTCAGCTGGTTGCTGCCAGGGTGCAGGCCACGTGGAGGATCCACGGTCGGAGGGAGGACGCAGAGACCAGACCACCACACCACCATTCTGAAAGAGAAAAAAGGTACGCAGTCATGAGACCCAAGGAGGAGGTTTAATAAACAGGAGTGGAAGTGCCAGTCCACTGTAAGAGCTGAATCCAGTAGGCAGAGCTTGCCACGGTTTTAGTACACCCAAAACAACAGCAAAAGACTATTAGAAATAAGGGATTGCCTATGCGTGGTCCATCTGTAACAAGTCTGAAGCTGTTCCAGTTGGATAGGGAGTGCCTTAAAAGATGGAGGACTAAAGTTTTTAGTTTTGTTTTACTTATTTGAAAGCTTTTTAATTTATTTGAAAGCTTCCCATATGTAGATATAAATATCATGAAATAGAATTACATAAGTACATAAGTAATGCCACACTGGGAAAAGACCAAGGGTCCATCGAGCCCAGCATCCTGTCCACGACAGCGGCCAATCCAGGCCAAGGGCACCTGGCGAGCTTCCCAAACGACAGGTAGACGTGAATTTCTTGTTTACTGTTTCCAAAAATACTAGGACTAGGGGGCACGCAATGAAGCTACAAAGTAGTAAATTTAAAACGAATCGAAGAAAATATTTCTTCACTCAATGTGTAATTAAACTCTGGAATTCAATGCCAGAGACTGCGGTAAAAGCAGTTAGCTTAGCGGGGTTTAAAAAAGGTTTGGCTAATTTCCTAAAAGAAAAGGCCTTATGCCATTATTAAAATGAACTTGGGAAAATCCGCTTCTTATTTCTGGGATAAGCAGCATAAAATGTATTGTACTGTTTTGGGATCTTGACAGATACTTGAGGCCTGGATTGGCCACTGTTGGAAACAGGATACTGGGCTTGATGGACCTTCAGTCTGTCTCAGTATGGCAACACTTATGTACTTATGTAAGTGTCAAAATATATACAGTAACAAGGAGATGAAAACAATGAGACAAATGATCCCCCGCATCAGGGGAAATCCTACACTGTGCCCTACAGAACAGGGAGATCCTGACGGGAATTGGATTACAAATCTCTACCATTTACAGTCTTCAAGGAATCTTTTGTAAGTGTGCTGTTCTGGATTGGGTTACATTAAAGATAAGTCTTTTTGGACTATTAAACGAAATCTGTAGCTGAGAGTAATTGAGTGCTGTTCCTTGAGGCCTTATATGTTATCAAAAATATTATAAAAATTGTCAGAGTTATGAAAGTGGAGGGTTTTTTTTCAGTTGACCTTTGTTGGTGGATATCTCGCTCTTGTCGTGTGGTAGAGCTGAGTGTTCATTCTCAGG
Source organism: Microcaecilia unicolor (assembly GCF_901765095.1). Classification (NCBI taxonomy): domain Eukaryota; kingdom Metazoa; phylum Chordata; class Amphibia; order Gymnophiona; family Siphonopidae; genus Microcaecilia; species Microcaecilia unicolor. The sequence goes on from NC_044033.1 coordinate 14,202,802, forward strand.
TTTTTTTTCCCTCCACTTTTTTTAGCAGTGTTCTAGTCCCTTATAAATGTCTATTAGTTGATATTAGAGGCAAGAAAACACAGCGGAGACAATGAAGATTACTACTACTATTTAGCATTTCTATAGCGCTACAAGTCCAATGGACTGAAACAGTTAACATCAGAAGTTTATTTCAGAAAAAATACTGGACTCGACACTAATCGTGTTTCGGCCACAGAGGCCTGCTTCAGGAGTCCCTGTAGTTTGCATGTGTTACAAATTCTGAAAGTACTAGAACCAGGGGCGTAGCCAGACCTTGACGGGATGGGGGGACCAGAGCCCAAGGTGGGAGGGCACATTTTGGCCCGCTTCCCCACCGCTGCCCTCCTGCAGCCACTTCCTCCCCCCCCCCCCCCCCCACCATGGCTGCTATCGCCTCCCTGCCACCGCCCTCCTGCTGCTGCTTCTCCCCCCCTGCCGCTGATCCCCCCCCCCCCCCCCCACTGCCACTGCGAAGGTACCTTGGCTGGTGGGGATCCCAAGCTAAAGCATTTGCCCACGCTGGTCTCACATTGCCTGGCGCCCACAGGGGCCCCAGAGCCAATTTGGGGAGGCCCAGGCCCCCATGCCCCCCCTTAGCTACACCACTGACTAGAACATCTGTGAATGGTGAACCGATAAGAAATGTAAGGCAGAAACATACACTGAGTCGTCTCAAATGCACAGCATCAGTACGTGTACGTTTGTGCCTTATATCTTATCAGTTCACTATTCATAGATGCTCTAGGCGTTTCAGGAATCGCAACACTCACAAACTACAGGGACTCCCGAAGCAGCCCTCTGCGGCCGAAACACGATTCGTGTCGAGTCCAGTATTTCTTTGTGAAATAAACTTCTGATGTGAACTCATCATCTTGTCTCCTTCGCTGTGTTTGCCTGCCTGTTTTGACCTGTGCCAAGGTTCCTTGTTCTTCTGTGCTTGTTGATTTTAGAGACAGTTTTGATTAGAGACAGAAGCCTGTGCAGGACGTCAGACTCACAGAAACAGAAGCCTGCCCTTGCAGATCAGCAACGCGGCCGCGCAGGCTTCTGTTTCTGTGAGTCTGACTATGAGTAAATGCCAGCGTCTGATCCCACAACATCGTTCCTTGTGTAACTCACCTTGAGCTACTACTGAAAAAGGTGTGAGCAAAATCTAAATAAATAATTGAGATTCTACATGGAATGTTGCTACTATTGGAGATTCTACATGGAATGTTAATGTTGCTATTCCACTAGCAACATTCCATGTAGAAGCCTGCCCTTGCAGATCAGCAACGCGGCCGCGCAGGCTTCTGTTTCTGTGAGTCTGACGTCAGACTCACAGAAACAGAAGCCTGCGTGCCCGTATTGCTGATCTGCAAGGGCAGGCTTCCACATGGAATGTTGCTAATGGAGGATTAGCCTAGTGGTTAGTGCAGTGGACTTTGATTCTGGGGAACTGGGCTCAATTCCCACTGCAGCTCCTTGTGACTCTGAGCAAGTCACTTAACCCTCCATTGCCCCTGGTACAAATAAGTACTGTATATACTATGCAAACCACTTTGAATGTAGTTGCAGAAACCACAGAAAGACACTATATTGAGTTCCCTTTCCCTATTTGAGATTCTCCATAGAATGTTGCTACTATTGAGATTCTGTTGCTACTATTGGAGATTCTAGATGGAATGTTGCTACTATTGGAGATTCTACATGGAATGTTAATGTTGCTATTCCACTAGCAACATTCCATGTAGAAGGCTGAGCAGGCTTCTGTTTCTGTGAGTCTGACGTCCTGCACGTACGTGCAGGACGTCAGACTCACAGAAGCAGAAGCCTGCACAGCAACATTGGTGATCTGCAAGGGCCGACTTCTACATGGAATGTTGCTACTATTGGAGATTGGAGATTCTACATGGAATGTTGCTACTATTGGACATTCTACATAGAATGTTGCTACTATTGGAGATTCTACATGGAATGTTAATGTTGCTATTCCACTAGCAACATTCCATGTAGAAGCCTGCCCTTGCAGATCAGCAACATGGCCGCGCAGGCTTCTGTTTCTGTGAGTCTGACTATGAGGAAATGCCAGCGTCTGATCCCCCAACATCGTTCCTTGTGTGCAGTCTCATTTCTAAGAGCGCCAGGCTACTGTCCACCTACCTCAACAATACCATTGATCCCAGGCTCGATGTGTTACAGGCATTTGCACTGCACCAGGAATTACATCCACCTGAACCTCTTCAGCTCTTTCATTCTGAGGGCGGTTTCTGTCTTCATCAAAGACTCGGTGATGAAGTGGATGTACAGCACAGCGATGTATCGTAACCAGTGGGACGGAGTGTTCTTCTATCAGGTAATTTGTACTACTCTACAGACACATCTGGGGGGGGGGGGGGGAGGGGGCAGGCTGGGACTGGAACTCGCCCTTCCCAAACAGTCCTGTGCACATCTTTTGCTTTCGGTCTGTTCCCAGCCTCCATTTACCAAATTAATGACCAGTCTGGGTCTCCTTCAAGAACAGACCATACAAAGGGAGATGTGATGGATCTGGTGCAGGTGGTCTCAACCCAGTCCTCAAGACACATCCAGCCAGTCAGCTTTTCAGGATATCCACAATGAATATGTATGAGATAAATTTGCATTTGAATGTCTTTCATGCATATTCAGTGGTGTTCCTTGGTCGGCTGCCTCCCGGGGCGGTTGCTGCTGTGCCCCCTTCCCCCTCAGGTGCAGCATCATCCGTCCCCCCCGGGTGCAGCATGAACCCCCCCCCCCCCCCCGACGCATAACCTCCAAGCCCCTCCCCTGGGTGCATTCTTCTTGCCTGCTGGGGTTCACGGAGCAGCCACATGGCTGTCGGCTCCGCTGGTTCCCTGCTCCCTCTGCTGTTTCTTCCTGTTCTGGGGCAGAGGGCATTCAAATGTAGTCAAGCTCCTGTAAATGAGGTCCTGTTGTATTCCTTCCCAATGCTCAGAAAAGAGCGCCCAAAACAAAACTGCCTTACCGCTGCAAAAAATAACGCCAGGTTAGAGTGTCGGATTTCCCAATTAATTCTCATGATTCTCTCTTGAATCTTTCTGCAAAAATCTGCCGGTTGCGATTACTTTTTGGAAACGGAAGGAAGCCTGTGCGAGCCCTTAAGTGCTGGTCATGAGCAACGGCAGACCCGAGCAAAAGCACACACTGGCGATTATATTTAGGCCGTAGAAAACAGACGCCAATGCGTACTTTACATTTGGGTTTTATCAGACACATGCGCGCAGGAGCCGAGCTTATTGCGGAACTGTTCTCCGCACGGCCAAGAGCAATCCTCCTGCACCAAAGCACAACTCCCTAATGCTCGACGCAATGAGCGTACCTATATTTGCAATTCTTTAGCACTGAGCATTAGGGCGTTGAACTGCGCTGTTCTGATGGTATTCGGAACAGCGCTGGAGTTTTGAGCATTGGGGTGTTAATGTTTTTGTTTTCTTAGATACTCAGTGTTAGATTTAAAGTTTAATATAAGGGACCTCTTTTCTCAAGTCGATTGCGCTTGCAGGACCAGTGTTAAAGATTTAGCAGTAAAATAACTAAGGGGCCCTTACAAAGCGGTGGTAAAGCCCAACTCGGGCTTACCACTCACTAAAAAGGAAGTACCACTGGGCTACTGCAGCAGCCCAGCGGTGGTTCCCACCCCCAACGTGCCGTCCTATCAGTGACGTAGCTACATGGGGCCAGGGGGCCTGGGCCCCCATAGATTTGGCCCTGGACCCCCCTGCCGACGACCCTCTCGACCCCCTCCTCCCACCGCCAACCCTCCCCCGCTACCTTTGCTGGCGGGGGACCCCAATCCCCGCCAGCTGAGGAGGTCCTCTTCTTCCCGCGAAGGCTTCGTTCTGTTTCTGACGTCCTGCACGGACGTCGGACTCACAGAAACAGAACGAAGCCTTGCAGATCAGCCAGCGAGGCCCTCTTCTTCTGGCGCAAGGCTTCATTCTGTTTCTGTGAGTCTAACGTCTGTTTCTGTGGCTGATCTGCAAGGCTTCGTTCTGTTTCTGTGAGTCTGACATCCTGCACATAATGTGCAGGACGTCAGACTCACAGAAACAGAACGAAGCCTTGCAGATCAGCCAGCGAGGTCCTTTTCTTCCGGGGCAAAGCTTCGTTCTGTTTCTGTGAGTCTGACGTCCTGCACCTATAACATGCAGGACGTCAGAAACAGAACGAAGCCTTCATGGGAAGAAGAGGACCTTGGCTGGCGGGGATTGGTGTCTCCCACCAGCAAAGGTAGGCGACGGCGGGGGAGGGTTGGCGGCGGGAGAGGGGTCGAGAGGGTCGTCGGTAGGGGTCATCAAAGTTGGCGGCGGTGGCGGGGGGGTCGGCAATGGCGGGGGCTCGGCAGCGGTGGGAGGGATCAATAATGGCTGGGGGTCGACGGTGCCAGGGGGACTAAAATGTGCCCCCTCACCTCGGGCTCTGGACCCCCCTCCTGCCAAAGTCTGGCTATGCCCCTGCGTCCTCTCCAGCACTACAAAAATATTTTTATTTTTGTAGCGCCGGTGTGTATTTGGCTGTAATCGGGCAGTGCCGTGCACTGCCTGGTTACCGCTAGGTTAGCACGGTAGCCCTTACCACCACCTCAATGGGTGGGGTAAGGGCTCCCCTCTGAAATGGCCACGCGGCAATTGCTTCACTTGCCACGTGGCCATTTCCTGAAGCAAAGAAAGACTGACCTTCAAAAGCACGTCCCGACGCCAGCGCAGGCCCCCTTTTGCCGCAGCTTGGCAAAAGGGGCCCTAAATATTTTAAAATTTTGCTTGGAGCTTAAATTTTTTTAAAAAGTGAGCTCCAAGCAAAAACCTCATGTCATGTTTATTGTTCTGCGAGCAAAACATTGCACAAGAATAATGTGAGAGAGATTTGGTTTGCACAGTCCTGAAGTAACAGCAGCTTGGCCAACATAATAAATTTAACTGTAGGGAAGAAAAACGTGTGCAGAAACACTGTGTGTGTGGGGGGGGGGGGGGGGGGGGGGGGGGATTCTGTACTGGTTGCCCAAAGTGAGGTGCTCGATTTTGCTCACGGATCCAAGATCCGCCCACAGAATAATTGGCTCAATTGATGGTAATCAAAAAATTGTCGTTAACAAGCACTTAATTGGCAGTCATTAGCAGTTACGCATGGATCTGCCCCTACACCCTACTCTATAAAATACGTGCCTAATTTTCATAGCCCGCAACTCCAAAGGGGGTGTGGCCACGGCAGGGGTGTATCTACGTGGGGCCACGGGGGCCTGGGCCCGCGTAGATTTGGCCCTGGATCCCCCCTGCCAACGACCCTTTCGACCCCCCCTCCCACCGCCAACCCACCATCGCCTACCTTTGCTGGCGGGGGACCCCAACCTCCGCCAGCCGAGGTCCTCTTCTTCCTTCGTTCTGTTTCTGTGAGTCTGACGTCCTGCACGTTGTACGTGCAGGACGTCAGACTCACAGAAACAGAACGAAGCCTTGCGCTGGAAGGAGAGGACCTCGCTGGCTGATCTGCAAGGCTTTGTTCTGTTTCTGTGAGTCTGACGTCGTGCAGGACGTCAGACTCAGAAACAGAACGAAGGAAGAAGAGGACCTCGGCTGGCGGGGGTTGGGGTCCCCCGCCAGCAAAGGTAGGCGACGGTGGGGGAGGGTTGGCGGCAGGAGGGGGGGGTGAGAGGGTTGGCGGCAGGGGGGGTCAAAGTTGGTGGCGGCGGCGGCGGCGGTGGGGGGGTCGGCGGCTCCGGGGAGGGCTAAAATGTGCCCCATTACCTCAGGCTCTGGACCCCCCTTCCGCCTAAGTCTGGCTACGCCCCTGGGCCACGGGAAGGTCTTGGATGGGTTAGGGGCGCTCTCAGAATTTAGGCGCGCCTCATTTACGTGACTAAATGCATTACTTGGACGTGAGCATTTCCAGCAGCCTTTGGCAGGCGTAAGCGTGCCCAAAGGATGGCGCAGAATGCACATGCTAAGCTAGTTTTCTATAAAGGTCTTTCTGCGATGGAGTTGAGAGTCGAGGAGAGTACAGTGCTGGGCCACATTGGATGCCCTGGTTGCCCTTACCAGAGCAAGCCCACGCCGGTAAAACTGTGTTGCCCGGAGTGCAGAGCCGGGTTTTACAAGAAGGAAGGGGGCAGCAGCCCTGCACCACTGCCGAGGGAGAAGAGTGAGGACTGGGCCAAGTCAGGTCAGACCCCGAATCCAGGAGCGCCCAGTAGAGGGGCGTTACATGAGCATAGTGAAGTTGTGAAGATAAATTTTGAATATATACTGAATTCATTCTTAATGCGATTCATCCCGGCACCTAACTTTGGGCAAATTATACAGAATTTCCCTGTGTATGGACTCGGAGAATGCCATGAGACTTTCTCCCGTTCCCTCTTAACCTGGATCTTAGGAACTCCACTCTGTAAATATTCTCTCAGATTTTGAACTCTGCCTTCTCCTTGTCCGGGGTCCCTCTGTATTAAAACCAGGGCTTTTTTTGAGGGGGTACAAGGGGGTACTAAGTACCGGCACCTTTTCCAGTGTCTGCTAAAATTGACCCATGGACCCCAAGTTTTAATGAAAGAGCTCAGGCTCTACACACCAATTCTGTCTTGTCATAGATTCTATGACTGGTTGTAGAGGGCCTGGCTATTGTGGGGTGGGTCCCTCAGTGATCACCCCACCCCTGAAGGGTGACCCGGCATTTGAGTACCGGCACCTTTTCCATTGTCTGCTAAAATTGACCCATAGAACCCAAGTTTTAATGAAAGAGCTCAGGCTCTACACACCAATTCTGTCTTGTCATAGATTCTGTGACTGGTTGCAGGGGGCCTGGCTATTGTGGGGTGGGTCCCTCATGATCACCCCACCCCTGAAGGGTGGCCTGGCATTTGAGTACCGGCACTTTTTTTGCTAGAAAAATTGCACTGATTAAAACACATTCTTCGTTCCTTCAGGAATCCATAAGCTGCCGGCTGGTCTTTGCCATGATGCAGTACTGTGTGGCTGCTAATTACTATTGGCTTCTGGTGGAAGGTGTGTACCTTCACACTCTTCTGGTCCTCTCCGTCTTCTCAGAGCAGAGAATCTTTCGGCTGTACCTCTGCATTGGTTGGGGTGAGTATTACCTGTTCTGCTGTGTACAGAATAGTTGTTTACATGAATTCCAGTCTTCCGAAATAAGAAGGGTGAGATGCAAAATACTGCCATAAAGCTGCTCACTAATTCAAGGAAATTCGATCATGTCATTCCCTCTTCTGCAAGAGGCACATTGGCTTCCTGTCTCCCATTGGGCGATTTTTAAAATGTTGACCCTAATTTATAAGTTGTACGCTCTGGATCCCCCACTTTATCTGTTGCAGCACCTGACCTCATATGTTCTATCCAGAACCCTACGTTCATTGCTTTCTAATATGTTGCAGGTCCTTTTGCTCCAACAATTACATCATAACCCTGTTCATTCCAAACTTTTTTCTGCCATTGGCCCCTCCCTTTGGAATGCGCTACCCTCCCAATTACGGCTGGTGCCTACATACCCAGATTTTCAGTTTGCTATTAAAAACCCACCTCTTTGGGGATACCGATACTCAGTAACTCTCCCACATGGGAGTGGAGGAGTAGCCTAGTGGTTAGTGCAGTGGACTTTGGCCCCTGGGGAACTGAGTTCAGTTCCCACAGCAGCTCCTTGTGACTTTGGGCAAGTCACTTAACCCTCCATTGCTCCTGGTACAAAATAAGTAAAACAGTTTCCACAGAGTTCAAAATCCAAGCAGTTCATGTAAAGCAGTTTCCACAGGGTTCAAAATCCCAGCAGTTCATGTAAAGCAGTTTCCAAAGGTTCAAAATCCCAGCAGTTCATGTAAAGCAGTTTCCACAGGGTTCAAAATCCCAGCAGTTCATGTAAAGTAGTTTTCACAGGGTTCAAAATCCCAGCAGTTCATGTAAAGCAGTTTTGAAAGGTTTCAAAATCCCAGCAGTTCATATAAAGCAGTTTCCACAGGGTTCAAAATCCCAGCAGTTCATGTAAAGCAGTTTCGAAAGGTTCAAAATCCCAGCAGTTCATGTAAAGCAATTTCCACAGGGTTCAAAATCCCAGCAGTTCATGTAAAGCAGTTTCCAAAGGGTTCAAAATCCCAGCAGTTCACGTAAAGTAGTTTCCACAGGGTTCAAAATCCCAGCAGTTCATGTAAAGCAGTTTCCAAAGGTTCAAAATCCCAGCAGTTCACGTAAAGCAGTTTCCAAAGGTTTCAAAATCCCAGCAGTTCATGTAAAGCAGTTTCCACAGGGTTCAAAATCCCAGCAGTTCATGTAAAGCAGTTTCCAAAGAGTTCCAAATCCCAGCAGTTCATGTAAAGCAGTTTCCAAAGGTTCCAAATCCCAGCAGTTCATATAAAGCAGTTTCCACAGGGTTCAAAATCCCAGCAGTTCATGTAAAGTAGTTTCCACAGGGTTCAAAATCCCAGCAGTTCATGTAAAGCAGTTTCCACAGAGTTCAAAATCATCATCCACTGGGCCAGCACTACTTCCAGCCAACTCAGCCCATTGGACCCTCCTGGAAAAACAGCTTCTCAGCTCCCCTTTGGAGAAAACCACCTTCTTCCTTTTTTCATCCAGCTCCCATACCAAGCTCCCAACTGCTGCTTTATCTCACCTTTTAGTTTAGCTAGAGCTGAGGTATCCATCAGCTGCTCCTGTTCTCTTTCCTCTCCCTTTTCTGCCCCTCCTTTCCTTGATTGGGCAGATTCAGGACCTCCTCCCCTAGCCTAGTTCTCTGTGTCAGGGTTTTCCAATGTCCTTCTCTCAACCTCCTCTGGGAGGGATGGGAATGGAAGTCCCTGCTGCGATGGTATGCCTCCCTTCGGGGCTGCTGGGAAACGTAGTCCTGCATTCTAGGTTGCGCTCCTCTTGGGGACTGGTGGGAGTCTTTCTCCTTTCTCCACTTCTCTGGGGAATAGGATCTGCTCCTTTCTCTAGACCTGTCTTCCCACCTATCCCCCTCATATTCCTTACAACAATTGTTTTCAATTCATTGGTGTACAACCGTATTATTTGTTTGTAAACTATTGTAATCCCCTGTTAGGTTGGGGATTACTAAGTAAAGTCCCTGTGGAGTTGTCACTGAGGGGAGTGACTGGGAAGTGCCTGGGTGGGAGGAAGCCCAGCCTAAGGGGAGTACTTTTCAAATAAAGTACAGAGAGATAGTGCCCTGGGACTGAAGAGTGACGGGGGGGGGGGGGGGGGGGGGAGATTGGAAGGAGATAAGGAGGCATGTTTGCCCTTTGAAGGGGTCTTTGGTTGTCTGATGGTCCCCTGCCTCTGACCTGGAGGAGTAAAGGGGAATCCCAATTAGGAGAAACATGGCCATTGGATGTCAAGGGGATCTGTGGCTCAGCAAAGCAGCAACTGTGGATGAGGAGAGATACGGGTGGGCAGAGGAGAGACCCAGCCTTGGAGCGTGGGATCAGAACCAGGGAGAGTCAATCCTAAGACCAGGATGGATCCGAAGTAAAGGTCACCCTGGAGGGAGGTCAGGTCACAGGGGGTCTGGACCTGTGAAACTTAGAGGAGCACAGCCTGAGACACTATTCTATGGGATAGGCAAGGAGCCTGTGAAAAAATGTACGTAGTCCTGCTGAGAAGAAGTGGTACAGGAGTTCCCTTGAAGAACAACGCAAGGATTGTGGATTTTTAAAGCATTATGCTGAACGTTTGGACAGTTCATACCATTTGATGTTCCTGATTTTGCAGAGTTTGAAGAATAAACAGTTTGAGTTTGCATTCCTCGGATTTCAGAGAATATAAGTGTCTCCTATACCTGCCTAATCTAGCAGCCAGCTTTGTTCCCCACAGTTTTCATTTGAACTTTTTTTGTTGTTGGTTTCCTGGGAGGAGAATAGGGTAATTCCACCCGCTAGCACTTCTTTTCCCCAGGTGGAGGTACCCAGCACCAAGCAAGTGTAGGGAACCAACAGAAACTGCCTTCGGGAGGCTCCAGCCAGGTTAGACCCCGAATCCAGGAGTGCCCATTAGGAGGGCATTACATTAAATTGTTGAGGCACCGCTGGGATTTGGAAGAGTTTGAAAAAATGCTTTTATTTTAAACTGCAGAAAGACTGGCCTTGAGAGAGCGAACTACACTTTGTGGAATACAACAAATATCTCATGTTTGTGGATTACAAATTCAAGTGTTGCAAGGATTACAAAATTTGGCATCTGAGAATATCGGAGGGACTATTGGCACAGACCCGGTAAAGTTTGAAATTTCCAGAAAAAGCCCACCAAACAGAAAGCATGCCAAAGCTGTGAGTACCTGGGTAAAGGTCGGGAAGAACTTGCTGAACCATAATGGCGGCTGTTCCTGCGCCAGCCAGGGAGGAGGAGGATAGAGTGATCCAGTAATAACACGCTGCAGAGACTTTGGGAGCGATCTGTCATTGGACAGATAGGTTGTGTGACGTCACTCGTAAACCCCAGAGAGCATAGGGCAGGCACGTGGGTCGACCGTGCAATACCACCCTATAAAGAGAGGAGAATCTGCATAGCCATGTGGGACTTTTGTTTGGAAATGTGACCAATGAAGTGGAGAGGCATTCAGAGAGAATGGAACACCGACTGCGGGCTATCGTGGAGTTGGGAGTCGAGGCAAGAACGGTGCTGGGCCACATTGTATGCCCTTTCCAGAGCAAGCCCGCGCCGGTTAAACTGTGTTGCCCGGAGTGCAGAGCCGGGTTTTACAAGATGGAAGGGGGCAGCGGATTGTCTGGCAGTGTGAGCCCCACTCCACTGCTGAGGGAGAAGAGTGAGGACTGGGCCAAGTCATTTGGAGGCTCCAGCCAGGTCGGACCCTGAATCCAGTAGTGACACTGGAATATAAATTGTGCAGATAAATTATGAATATATTGAAGGGGAAAGAGAGAATTCAGTGGGAGACTTGTGCAAAGAGAAGGTTGCAATAGTCTGAAAGGTGTTTTTTGATATTTTGGTAGTGTGTTCAGAAAGGGGGTGGGATGACTTCCCTATGAGGAAATGCTGAAGCATCTAAGGCTCTTTAACTTGGAGAAAAGATGCCTGAGGGGAGATATGATAGAGGTCTATAAAATAATGAGTGGAGTGGAACGGGTAGACGTGAATCGTTTGTTTATTCTTTCCAAAAATACTAGGATTAGGGGGCATGCGATGAAGCTACAAAGTAGTAAATTTAAAACAAATCGGAGAAAATCTTTCTTCATTCAACGTGAAATTAAACTCTGGAATTCGTTGCCAGAGAATGTGGTAAAGGTGGTTAGCTTAGCGGGGTTTTAAAAAGGTCTGGACGGCCTCCTAAAGGAAAAGTCCATAGACCACTTTAAATTGACTTGGGGAAAATCCACGGCTTATTTCTAGGATAAGCAACATAAAATGTACTGAACTTTTTCAGGATCTTGCCGGGTATTTGTGACTTGGATTGGCCACTGTTGGAAACAGGATGCTGGGCTTGATGGACCTTTGGTCTGTTCTGGTGTGACAATACTTATGATTTTGGTGATATAGAGAAAGAAAGATGTGGTTTTAACAGCAGAGAAAAAGAGAGAAGTCAAAGATGACCCTAAGGTTGCAGGATGAAGGGACCAGGAGGATGATAGTATGATCAACAGAAAGGGAGAAAGGAGAAAGGACAGAGGTAGGTTTAGGGGGAAGATACGAATCTCTGTCTTGGCCATGCTAAGTGATACTACTACTACTTAACATTTCTAAAGTGCTACTAGGGTTACGCAGCGCTGTACAATTTAACATGGAAGGACAGTCCCTGCTCAAGTAGCTTACAATCTAGAAGACAGGTGTACAATCTAAAGACAATCTAAACAATCTAAAGACAAGTGTAGAGTCCGTCTGATAGGGCATACTATATTTCACGAAAGGTTAGGTGCCGAAGCAGCATTGAAGAGGTGAGTTTTAAGCAGAGATTTGAAGATGGGTAGGGAGGGGGCTTGGCGTAGGGGTTGAGGAAGATTGTTCCAAGCATAGGGTGAGGCAAGGCAGAATGAGCGGAGCCTGGAGTTGGCGGTGGTGGAGAAGGGGACTGAAAGGAGGGATTTGTCCTCTGAGCAGAGGTTACGGGCGGGAACATAGGGGGAGATGAGGGTAGAGAGGTAGTGAGGGTAGAGTATCAAGGAGTAGGTGGTGATCAATAGTGTTGCAAGCAGCAGGTAGGTGAGGAAGGATGAGGATTGAGTAAAGGCCCTTGGATCTGGTCAGGAATCGGTCACTGGAGATTTTCTGTAGAATATACAGTAGAGAGCGAAAGCCAGATTTATCAAAAATGGCTTGAGATGAAAGAAGTCAAGACAGTAGAGGTGAACAGCACATTCAAGTAACCTGGATAGGAAAGGGTGGGAGTGGGGAGATGGGACAATAGTTAGCAGAGCAAATAGGTTCCAGGGAAGGTTTTTCTGATATGATCACAGCTTGTTTAAAGACATCAGGAACAGTTGCTGTAGAGAGCGATAGATTGAGGATATGACAGACGGAAGAAATAGCAGCAGGAGACAGGGCTGAATAGATTGGTGGAAATGGAATCAGAAGAACCAAGTTGTGAGTTTGGAAGAGGAAAGAAAACGCACTGTTTTCTCCGCTGTGATTCTAGAAAGGGAAGAAAGGGTGGCAAAGGTATTAGCTCTCTTCTTACGGTCCCCCCATTCCAGCCTCCTCCCCCCAGATTAACTCTTTACACAGTGGCAGAAGACCACACGCGCCTATTCTGCCATATTAAAATGATACAGTGCCGTCGGCAGCACTGGCAGAAGCACGGCACAGTCATGGGAGTGAAGGAATAAGCCCTTGTCTCTGCGAAGGGCAAGCTAGTGAGGCTGGCTGTCAGTCAGTGGTGTTCCTTGGTCGGCTGCCACCCGGGGCGGATCACCTCTGTGCATCTCCCCCGGGTGCAGCGTGTCTCCCTCCTCCCAGCCCCCCCCCCCCCCCCCCCACCGGGTGCATTCTTCTTACCTGCTGGGAGCAGCCGCATGGCTGTCGGCTCCACCGGTTCCCTGCTCCCTCTGCCCCAAAACAGGAAGTAACAGCAGAGGGAGCAGGGAACCGGTGGAGACGACAGCCATGCGGCTGCTCCCTGCACCCCTCCTGCAGCGTGCACCCGGGGCAAACTGCCCCCACTGCCCCGCCCTCGGTACGCCGCTGCTGTCAGTGCCCTTAAGCTTATTTGACCTGTGCCTGTGTTTCACTGATTCACTCCGCAAGCTGGCCCTGGAACTCATCTACACACGTACAAAACAACCACATATATATACAAACCTTAGAGGAGACAAGAGACAATGATACAAACATTTAAATAACATAGTAACATAGTAGATGACGGCAGAAAAAGACCTGCACGGTCCACCCAGTCTGCCCAACAAGATAAACTCACATGTGCCATTTTTTGTATATACCTTACCTTGATTTGTACCTGTCTTTTTCAGGGCACAGACCGTATAAGTCTGCCCAGCACTATCCCCGCCTCCCAACCACCAGCCCCGCCTCCCACCACCGGCTCTGGCACAGACCGTATAAGTCTGCCCAGCACTATCCCCTCCTCCCAACCACCAGCCCCGCCTCCCACCACTGGCTCTCGGCACAGACTGTATAAGTCTGCCCAGCACCATCCCCACCTCCCAACCACCCGCCCCGCCACCCAGCACCGGCTCTGGCACAGACTATATAAGTCTGCCCAGCACTATCCCCGCCCCCCCCAACCACCCCGCCCCGCCTCCCACCACCGGCTCTGGCACAGACCGTATAAGTCTGCCCAGCACTATCCCCGCCCCCCAACCACCCGCCCCGCCTCCCACCACCGGCTCTGGCACAGACCATATAAGTCTGCCCAGCACTATCCCCACCTCCCAACCACCAGCCCTGCTTTCAAATGCTTGAAAGGTATAACTGAGTTTCAAGTTTACGCATCACACTTGGTTTCATTTTATTTTTCTTTCCACACGTAGACAACACAGATACATATACATGTGCATATAGAAGCAACACGAACACACGTGTGTGCCCACATACACACATTGAACGTGCAGAGGGGTTGAATGAACCATGCTCCGCATGCTTTCCCCACTTGTTATCTTGAGCATCGCTTGCTTTCATGTAAACCATGAATCTTCCTCAAAATAACTTCCATTTATGTCCAAAATTTCCTGGAAATGTGTTTTCTTGAGACATTTTAGCTACTGCACTTTTGCGTGATGTCCTTTACCTTACAGCCAAGGCCAGTCTTAGGCAGGGGTGACAGGGGTGGTCGCACAGAGCCCCACGCTCCTAGGGGCCCCGCATCTCTGGCACATCTGTCCTCCTGTCTCAGAATACCTCCCTACTCCGTACCAGGTGCCCTTGACCTGGATTGGCCACTGTCGGTGACAGGATGCTGGGCTAGATGGACCTTTGGTCTTTCCCAGTATGGCACTACTTATGTACTTATGTACTTATGTACCTTAACGTGCATCCACACGTCAATAGAGAGCATCAGGCTGTGGCAGCGATTTCCATATCCTGTCAGCTGCCGAGTCCAGAGCCTCCTGGTTGCTGCGTCCCGCCCCTTTTGATGTCACTTCCTGTTTCCACAAGGGCGGGATGCAGCCAGGGCCGGTCTTAGCAAGTGCGTGGCCCTGTGCAGACCAATTTGATGGGGCCCCATCCTAGCCTCGCCCCACCCTAGCTCCACCCCTCTGAGCTCCAGGGCCCCCCTCCCTCCGAGGCCTCCCTCCGAGCTCCAGGGGCCTCCCGCCCTCCCTCCGAATTTTAAAAATCATCTTACCTCATCGGGTTACAGCGGCAGGCAGCAACAGTGAAAAGCATGCGAGCTCGGCGCTTCAGGAGCCTTCCTTTCTCTCTCTCAGCTTTGGTCCCGACGCCCGCCCTCATTTCCTGTTTCCGCAAGGGTGGGAGGGCAGGACCAGAGCTGAGAGAGGTAAGGGAAGGCTCCTGAAGCGCCGAGCAGCTTGCACGCTTTTCAGAGGGAGGGGGACTGGAACTCGGGCGGTTGGGGCAGAGTTCAGGCGCACCGTGCGGGGCCCCCTTGAGTGCGAGGCCCTATGCGGTCACCTCGCCCTAAGACCGGCCCTGGATGCAGCAGTGAGGAGGCTCTGGCCTCGGCAGCTGACGGGATATGAAAATCGCTGCCACTCTCTACTGAAATGTGGTGGATGCACATCAAGGTACGGAGTGAAGTGGGGTTCCAAGAGCTCTAAACCTCCTTTTAAACTCTGATATATTATGGCTTATGATGGTGGGCGCAAGTAGGGGGGTGCAGGCGGGGGTGGGGGGGGACGCAGGCACGAGTGGGGGGCCTCACTGAACTGGTCTGCACGGGGTCCTGCAGTTTTGTTTTTACATTTGTACCCTGTGCTTTCCCACTCATGGCAGGCTCAATGCGGCTTACATGGGGCAATGGAGGGTTAAGTGACTTGCCCAGAGTCACAAGGGAGCTGCCTGTGCTTGAAGTGGGAATCAAACTCAGTTCCTCAGGACCAAAGTCCACCACCCTAACCACTAGGCCACTCCTCCACTGTTGCTACTATTTGAGATTCCACTAGCAACATTCCATGTAGAAGTCGGCCCTTGCAGATCACCAATGTGGCCGCGCAGGCTTCTGCATGGAATGTTGCTAGTGGAATAGCAACATTCCATGTAGAATCTCCAATAGTAGCAACATTCCGTGTAGAATCTCCAATAGTATCTATTTTATTTTTGTTACATTTGTACCCTGCACTTTCCCACTCATGGCAGGCTCAATGCGGCTTACATGGGGCAATGGAGGGTTAAGTGAGTTGCCCAGAGTCACAAGGAGCTGTCTGGGCCTGAAGTGGGAATCAAACTCAGTTCCTCAGGACCAAAGTCCACCACCCTAACCACTAGGCCACTCCTCAGAGGAATGTTGCTACTATTGGAGATTCTACACGGAATGTTGCTACTATTTGAGATTCTACATGGAATGTTGTTATTCCACTAGCAACATTCCATGTAGAAGTCGGCCCTTGCAGATCACCAATGTGGCCGCGCAGGCTTCTGCTTCTGTGAGTCTGACGTCCTGCACGTACGTGCAGGACGTCAGACTCATAGAAACAGAAGCCTGCGTAGTCTTCTACATGGAATGTTGCTAGTGGAATAGCAACATTCCATGTAGAATCTCCAATAGTAGCAACATTCCATGTAGAATCTCCAATAGTATCTATTTTACCTTTGTTACATTTGTACCCTACGCTTTCCCACTCATGGCAGGCTCAATGCGGCTTACATGGGGCAATGGAGGGTTAAGTGACTTGCCCAGAGTCACAAGGAGCTGCCTGTGCCTGAAGTGGGAATCGAACTCAGTTCCCCAGGACCAAAGTCCACCACCCTAACCACTAGGCCACTCCTCCACTATAAGTTGCCAAGACCGGCCCTGCTTAGAGCTGTTTTTTAAAATGTATTTGTTTTATGTAATCCTTCTGGATATGTTACTCCTGACGTTGTGTGTTTGGGTTAATAAATAATTTAAATTGTTGATAAATTTCCTTTAAGATAAATATGCCTCCAAAAAAATCTCAGAAAGAAATGCATCAGGTTTTTGTGCTCGTGTTTCAAACATTGCCAGTGGAAGAACCCTTTGAGGTCCTTTCCTGAGTGCCTCGATCTTCAAACATCTGTCAACCTTCTCAAAGTATTAACCTCATTTTATTCTCGGCAGAGTAGCTTTACATTTTCTAATACTAAACAAGATTCACTTATCCAAGGCCTAATCCTGTAATGCAAACTCAGTGGCAGGCGGAGGGGGGGGGGGGGGGGGTCCTCAAAATAGTTCAACATCTGTCAAAAAAGTGATGAGCAGAACTTATCCTGCAGATGAATTCTCATTTAGCTGGACAGCTGATTCTGCTTCTTTAGTCAGCCTGTTTCTCCAAACATCTGTTTAGTCATAGTTTACTGAGCCATTAAAGAACCACTTGCTTCTTTCAGCATTTTTTTTTAATTCCTTTCGACACGTTCACTCTCTGTAGAGTTACTGCAAAAGTCTCAGACAATTAGTGACTTTGGTATCAAAACAAAATTCATCAAGTTCTACTTTAGCAATCACCAAAAGACCTTTAATGTGATTTCAGAAAACACCTCTTGAGGAAGTTATATGGAAATACTTTTAAAACAAATAGGAGGAAATATTTTTTCACTCAACGAATAGTTAAGCTCTGGAACTTTTTGCCAGAGGATGTGGTAACCTTAGTAGCGCTTTAGAAATGTCAAGTAGTAGTAGTAGTAGTAACAGGGATTAGCGTATCTGGGTTTAAAAAAAGGTTTGGACAAATTCCTGGAGGAAAAGTCCATAGTCTGCTATTGAGGCAGACATGGGAAGCAACTGCTTGCCCTTGGTTTTGTAGTATGGAGTGTTGCCACGATTTGGGTTCCACATGGAATGTTGCTACTCTTTGAGATTCTTCATGGAATCGTTACTCTTTGAGATTCTGCATAGAGTCTTGCTATTCTTTGGGGTTCTACATGGAATGTTGCTACTCTGAGATTCTGCATGGAATCTTGTCACTCTTTAGGATTCCAGAATTTTGCTATTCTTTGGGGTTCTACATGGAATGTTGCTACTCTTTGAGATTCTGCATGGAATCTTGTCACTCTTTAGGATTCCAGAATCTTGTCATTCTTTGGGCTTCTACATGGAATGCTGCCTCGATTTGGGTTTCTGCCAGGTACTTGTGACCTGGCTTGGCCACTGTTTGGAAAACAGGATACTAGGCTAGATGGACCATTGATCTGGCCCAGTATGGCTACTCTTATATTCTTGTGTTATGTTCTTATGAATATAAATATACTGTAAATGAAAGAACAAAGGTCCATATTGCAAATGCATCTGAGTAGGAGCAATTCTTATCCACAGCAAGTCTGTTGCCAAAAGTACTGTATAGCCTTCCCTTAAAAGGTCTTCTTTAATGATAATATGGCATCATAAATACCAGCTTTTACCTCAACATAACTACTTAGATATGACACACGGTGAAAAAGGATTACTCATCAGTGTAAGCTGAGCTCTTGAGTCCTAAAGAACTTTGTTTTAATTCTTTTCAATCCAACAGAAGTCGGAAAGAATTATACACAAGGAGTACATAAGTACATAAGTAGTGCCATACTGGGAAAGACCAAAGGTCCATCTAGCCCAGCATCCTGTCACCGACAGTGGCCAATCCAGGTCAAGGGCACCTGGCACGCTCCCCAAACGTAAAAACATTCCAGACAAGTTATACCTAAAAATGAGGAATTTTTCCAGTCCATTTAATAGCGGTCTATGGACTTGTCCTTTAGGAATCTATCTAACCCCTTTTTAAACTCCGTCAAGCTAACCGCCCGTACCACGTTCTCCGGCAATGAATTCCAGAGTCTAATTACACGTTGGGTGAAGAAAAATTTTCTCCGATTAGTTTTAAATTTACCACACTGTAGCTTCAACTCATGCCCTCTAGTCCTAGTATTTTTGGATAGCGTGAACAGCCGCTTCACATCCACCCGATCCATTCCACTCATTATTTTATACACTTCTATCATATCTCCCCTCAGCCGTCTCTTCTCCAAGCTGAAAAGCCCTAGCCTTCTCAGCCTCTCTTCATAGGAAAGTCGTCCCATCCCCACTATCATTTTCGTCGCCCTTCGCTGTACCTTTTCCAATTCTACTATATCTTTTTTGAGATACGGAGACCAGTACTGAACACAATACTCCAGGTGCGGTCGCACCATGGAGCGATACAACGGCATTATAACATCCGCACACCTGGACTCCATACCCTTCCTAATAACACCCAACATTCTATTCGCTTTCCTAGCCGCAGCAGCACACTGAGCAGAAGGTTTCAGCGTATCATCGACGACGACACCCAGATCCCTTTCTTGATCCGTAACTCCTAACGCGGAACCTTGCAAGACGTAGCTATAATTCGGGTTCCTCTTACCCACATGCATCACTTTGCACTTGTCAACATTGAACTTCATCTGCCACTTGCACGCCCATTCTCCCAGTCTCGCAAGGTCCTCCTGTAAACGTTCACATTCCTCCTGCGACTTGACGACCCTGAATAATTTTGTGTCATCGGCGAATTTAATTACCTCACTAGTTATTCCCATCTCTAGGTCATTTATAAATACATTAAAAAGCAACGGACCCAGCACAGACCCCTGCGGGACCCCACTAACTACCCTCCTCCACTGAGAATACTGGCCACGCAATCCTACTCTCTGCTTCCTATCTTTCAACCAGTTCTTAATCCATAATATTACCCTACCTCCGATTCCATGACTCTGCAATTTCTTCAGGAGTCTTTCGTGCGGCACTTTGTCAAACGCCTTCTGAAAATCCAGATATACAATATCAACCGGCTCCCCATTGTCCACATGTTTGCTTACCCCCTCAAAAAAATGCATTAGATTGGTGAGGCAAGACTTCCCTTCACTAAATCCGTGCTGACTTTGTCTCATCAATCCATGTTTTTGTATATGCTCTGCAATTTTATTCTTAATAATAGCCTCCACCATCTTGCCCGGCACCGACGTCAGACTCACCGGTCTATAATTTCCCGGATCTCCTCTGGAACCTTTCTTAAAAATCGGAGTAACATTGGCTACCCTCCAGTCTTCCGGTATTACACTCGATTTTAGGGACAGATTGCATATTTCTAACAGTAGCTCCGCAAGTTCATTTTTTAGTTCTATTAATACTCTGGGATGAATACCATCAGGTCCCGGTGATTTACTACTCTTCAGCTTGCTGAACTGACCCATTACATCCTCCAAGGTTACAGAGAATTTGTTTAGTTTCTCCGACTCCCCCGCTTCAAATATTCTTTCCGGCACCGGTGTCCCCCCCAAATCCTCCTCGGTGAAGACCGAAGCAAAGAATTCATTTAATTTCTCCGCTACGGCTTTGTCCTCCTTGATCGCCCCTTTAACACCATTTTCGTCCAGCGGCCCAACCGACTCTTTGGCCGGTTTCCTGCTTTTAATGTATCTAAAAAAGTTTTTACTATGTATTTTTGCTTCCAACGCTAATTTCTTCTCAAAGTCCTTTTTTGCCCTCCTTATCTCCGCTTTGCATTTGGCTTGGCATTCCTTATGATCTATCCTGTTACTTTCAGTTGGTTCTCTTCTCCACTTTCTGAAGGATTGCTTTTTGGCTCTAATGATTTCCTTTATCTTACTGTTTAGCCACGCCGGCTGACGTTTAGTCTTTTTTCCCTTTTTTCTAATACGTGGAATATATTTGTCCTGAACCTCCAGGATGGTGTTTTTAAACAGCATCCACGCCTGATGCAAGTTTTTTACTCTGCGAGCTGCTCCTTTCAGTCTTTTTTTCACCATTTTTCTCATTTTGTTGTAATCACCTTTTCTATAGTTAAACGCTAGCGTACTTGATTTCCTAGTTTCACTTCCTTCAATGCCAATATCAAAACCGATCATATTATGATCACTGTTATCAAGCGGCCCTCGTATCGTTACCCCCTGCACTAGATCATGAGCACCACTAAGGACTAAGTCTAGTATTTTTCCTTCTCTTGTCGGCTCCTGAACTAGCTGTTCCATGAAGCTGTCCTTGATTTCATCAAGAAATCTTATGTCCCTTGCGTGTACAGATGTTACATTAACCCAGTCTATATGCGGGTAATTGAAATCCCCCATTATTATTGTGTTGCCCAGTTTGTTTGCGTCCCTGATTTCCTTTAACATTTCCGCATCCGTCTGTTCGTCCTGGCCAGGCGGACGGTAGTACACTCCTATCACTATCCTTTTCCCCTTTGCACATGGAATTTCAATCCACAGTGATTCCAAGGAGTGTTTTGCTTCCTGCAGAATTTTCAATCTATTTGATTCAAGGCTCTCGTTAATATACAATGCTACCCCTCCACCAATCCGATTCACCCTATCACTACGATATAATTTGTACCCCGGTATGACAGTGTCCCACTGGTTATCCTCCTTCCACCAGGTCTCAGAGATGCCTATTATATCTAATTTTTCATTTAGTGCAATATATTCTAACTCCCCCATCTTATTTCTTAGGCTCCTGGCATTCGCATATAGACATTTCAAACTATGTTTGTTGTTCCTAAGTACATCATGCTTAGTACTTGACAGTATTAATTGGCAATCTTTTGTCTGATTTTTATTGTTATTTAAAGATACCCGATCTACTACAATCTCTTTTGCAACCTCACTATCAGGATACTCTATCTTCCCTGTTATGGTGATATCTTTGAAAGATACCTTATCCCGAACCATGCTCTTTTGAGCGACTGTCGGCCTTCCCCCCATTTCTAGTTTAAAAGCTGCTCGATCTCCTTCTTAAACGCCGATGCCAGCAGCCTGGTCCCACTCTGGTTAAGATGGAGCCCATCCTTTCGGAATAGGCTCCCCCTTCCCCAGAATGTTGCCCAGTTCCTAACAAATCTAAAGCCCTCCTCCCTGCACCATCGTCTCATCCACGCATTGAGACTCTGGAGCTCTGCCTGTCTCTTGGGCCCTGCGCGTGGCACAGGTAGCATTTCAGAAAATGCTACCCTGGAGGATCTGGATTTCAGCTTTCTACCTAAGAGCCTAAATTTTGCTTCCAGAACCTCTCTCCCACATTTTCCTATGTCATTGGTACCCACATGTACCAAGACAGCGGACTCCTCCCCAGCACTATCTAGAATCCTATCTAGGTGACACGTCTGTCCATCTGGGGGCAAAATAAACTCTCAGAAAATTTAGTGGAATGGGTTGAAAATTGTGATGGGGGAAAAGTGGTGAAACAACACATTGAATCCAAAAGTGGGCCAGATCAGATTAGTAGGTCAGTCCAGAGAGATGTCCCCCAAAAAGTAACCCAGTGCATTTCTATAGGAGAAGCAGTTCCAATGGCTGTCGCATACTGTGAAGAGGAAGAAGTGAGGAGGGTCAAGAGAAAAGGGAGACAGAACAGAGCCTTGCCCTTGCTACTTCCCCAGAGAGAGAAAAGAAAAGGGTTCGCCCCACGGGAAAATGGAGGGGGAGAAAGACTACACTACCCAGCAGCCCCGTGGAAAACCCTGGTACAGAAACTATTTCCCCCAGCAGCCTCCAGGGGAGAACCTAGACAAGGCTAGGGAGTTGTCTCCCAAGAGTAATCAGGAAAAGGAGGAACAGCTGAGGAGTGGGTGGGACGAGGAACCCATGGAGTGGCAAGAGGCTGAGGAGAGAGTGAGAGAGGAGAACCTGGAGGAGCCAATGGACATAGCAGCATGGGCCCAATCATTGGGGAAAAAGCTGAGAAAGCAGGTAACCTCGTGGTATGGCAGCTGGGCTGAAAGGGGAAAGAAGAAGGGTCATGCAGGAGGAGGGTCAGTGATATTGAAGGTGTGACCCAGAAAGGGGGGGACCCTTTGCATCTCCCCAGGGAGAGTTCAGGCTGTTTTTTGAACTGTGGATTACTGAACTGTTCAGAGTAAAAAAGTGTGTTGTTTTGAGGAGGGATTATTGTTTCCCCCTATGTGAACTGCTCACAGCAAAAAGGAAACTGTTTGCCAGTGCACCTGGAGAAGACAGGTAGCAGTGGAGTCTTTCTTTGTGGGTTTTTTTTTACTGCAGCCTGGCCGTGGCTCTCCCCCCAGGGGGGGAAGGGGAGCACTGAACTGTAGGTCTGTTTAAGGTGAAACAAACTCAGTTCTGGAAGCAGTGGGGTTTATGTTGCTTTCACCCCTGCTGTGCTTCTGCCCTGAGAAGGGAAAACAGTGGGGCTGTGTTTTGGATTCCTGTTTTGTTTGGAACTGCTGAACTGTGAACTCCAAGGAAATAAAAACTTGCTGATTGTGGTTTGGAGCTTTGATTACCTGAAGTCCGGCCCTGTGGATTACAATGGGGCTATGAGGCTGGACATGAATACTGGTCTCTAGCTGGAGTCTCCAAGGTAGAGCAGCACAGATCTTTTCACAAACTTACATACAGTGAAACATAGCAGTTAGGGCAGTGGTTCCCAAAATGTTTTGCTTCACGGCACCCTTAGTGTCCAAGCAATTTTTTGTGGCACCCCTCCCTGGCCACATAGGTCTCTGCACCCCCCCAGCCACATAATTCTACACCTCCCCCCCCCCCCCCCCCGGCCACATAGGTCTCCCTTTCCTGCAGCCCCATCTTCTCACTCTAGCACAGCCCCCCACCACATAAGTCTTCCTTTTCCTGCAGCGCCCTCCTCTCACTCCAATACACTTCTCCTCCCAGAACGTCCAGCACACCTCTCCAGTCCCTGCAGATCCCATCCTCCTAGAAAGTCCAGCACACCTCTCCCTTCCCTGCAGCCCCCTTCCTCACATAAATCCAGCACAGTTCAGCCTTCCCCAAATCCAGCATCACTCACTACCTTCCTTCCTTGAGGTCCAGGATCACTGCTCCTTTGTTCTCCTGCTGCTGCTGTCACGTTCTCGAGGGCCTTGGCATCCTGTCAGATCCTCGAGGCAGGACTGGAGTTCTTGAGCCCTTGGGCCACTGCTGAGGAGTGGCAGCGGCAGGCAAGACCACCTTGGAACTGGATACCCCGAAGAGCAGTACTGGAACTCTGGACTGGAGTAGTACAAGGCAGGCAACTAGAACAGACGAAACAGGAACAGCTTCACCTGCACTTAGCCACCGTTCCTCCGGAGTTGAGCTCCGAAGTGCAGGCGGCCGGCAGGACTTGCAGGATAAGGCAGGAACTGAAGATCCAGAGAACCCACCCTGGGTCTGGGATACATGAGGGCGACAGGGCACGGAACTAGACTCAGACAGGAGCACAGACAGAGTAAACCAGGACAAAGGCTTCACCCCAACCCAGGGTAAGCCAGGGACAGAGGCTTCACCCCAACACAGGGTAAGCCAGGAAAGACCCGCAGTCCACAGACAGAGGCTTCACCCCAACTCAGGGTAAGCCAGGAAGGACCGCTGTCCACAGACAGACAGTGGAAGGGAAGACCCTCCACGGAAGGACAACAGAGACACAGACACAGAAAGAAACTGGGCTGGAACCCAGAGAGAGGCTAAGCAGTAGTGCAGCAGACACTTATTAACCTGACCTGGCCTAAGAGCATAACACTTATGCAAAGGCCTTGACTGCAAGCACAGCCCTTCCTTATGAAGGCTCTCATTGATGAGTCACCAGCAGTAGGGCAGAAGCAGGAAGTACACAGACCCCAAAGAGAGGCTTGACACACATAGGAAGTGAGCCCACAGGAAAGACAAGCAGGAGCCATCTTGGAAGCTGGCACAGAGCCGGTGGCAGCCATCTTAGATGCTGGATCCCTAGAGAGACATAGCCCGCACAGGTGAGGTCTAGTGAAGCAATCAGGTTCATGCTGGAAGCAGCCAGCACACCAGGACAGAGACAAGACTAACACAAACACAGACAGAAGCCAGCAGAGCTGCTGACCCCCAGAAAGAAGGTAAGGCTGAGGGTGGTCACGGCCACAGACGTGACAGCTGCAGTGCTTGCAGCTTACGTTTTCGGGCTGTCCACAATTCACCCAGGCACTCCGGAGCCTTCCCTCTGCCGCGTGCAGCCCTCCCTGATGCAACTTCCTGTTTCTAGAGCCGGACGTGGCAGAGGGAAGGCTCCACAATGCCTGTGTGAATTGCGGATGGCCCGAAAATGTAAGCTACTACTACAACAACTTATCATTTCTAAAGCGCTACTAGACGTACGCAGCGCCGTACACTTGAACATGAAGAGACGGTCCCTGCTTGACAGAGCTTACAATCTAATTAGGACAGACAAACAGGACAAACAAGAGATAAGGGAATATTAAAGTGAGGATGATAAAATAAGGGTTCTGAACAAGTGAACAAGGGTTAGGAGTTAAAAGCAGCATCAAAAAGGTGGGCTTTTAGCTTAGATGGAGCTTGACGTACCAGCTCAGGAAGTCTATTTCAGGCATATGGTGCAGCAAGATAAAAGGAACGGAGTCTGGGGGTAGCATTGGAGGAGAAGGGTGCAGATAAGAGAGATTTACCCAGTGAACGGAGTTCCCGGGGAGGAATGTAGGGAGAGATGAGAGTGGAGAGGTACTGAGGAGCTGCAGAGTGAATGCACTTATAGGTCAATAAGAGGAGTATGAACTGTATGCGGAAATGGATAGGAAGCCAGTGAAGTGACTTGAGGAGAGGGCTAATATGAGCATAATGACCCTGGCGGAATATTGGTCGTGCAGCAGAATTTTGAATAGATTGAAGAGGAGAGAGATGGCTAAGTGGAAGACCGGTGAGAAGCAAGTTGCAATAGTCTAAGCAAGAGGTGATAAGAGTTCTTTCTGGTGCTGTGCTCAGAAATGAAAGAGCAAATTCTGATTATATTTATTTAGATTTTGCTCACACCTTTTTCAGTAGTAGCTCAAGGTGAGTTACATTCAGGTAGACTGGCTATTTCTCTGTCCCAGGAGGGCTCACAATCTAACTTTGTACCTGAGGCAATGGAGGGTTAAGTGACTTGCCCAAGATCACAAGGAGCAGCAGTGGGATTTGAACCAGCCACCTCTGGATTACAAGACCGGTGCTCTAACCACTAGGCCACTCCTCCACTCCATTATAGAGAAAGAAATGACAGGTTTTAGCAGTCTGCTGAATATGTGCAGAGAAGGAGAGAGAGGAGTCGATGATGACCCCAAATTTACGAGCTGATGAGACAGGGAGAATGAGAATGTTATCCACAGAAGAAGAGAGGTTGGTTTAGGGGAAAAGATAAGAAGCTCAGTCTTGGTCATGTTTAATGACCAAGAAAAGCATGAGAACTGTAGAAAATGAAGAGGTTATGTTCAGCTGGGACATCCCCATCCCGACTGATAAAAAGCTGAATGCCAGAAAACCAGACATAGTGGTACAAGAGAAAAACACCAGAACGACATTGATTTTAGAGGTGTCAGTCCCAAGGGATCACTCGGTGAACTACGCAGAGAGAGGGAAGATTCTCAAGTACCAAGAAATGCAGTCCAAGACCCAAGAAAATTTGGCAGAAAGATACAGAAACATTTTCCATCATTTTGGGTGCCACAGGTTTGATCAAAAAACTTCCAAGCACACCTGGATAAGTTGCCTATACATGTTACATCTTATGAACTCCAGAAAGACGTTCTCTTTGACACAATGCAAGAACTACGGCAAACGTTAACAGTATATTTGAGAGACTGAGATCATACTCCAGATGCCCTAGCTTAGAAGTGAGGTTCATTCCTGCCACGGTATGCGCAAAACTAACTCATTTGGAGTAATTGTACCCCCAGACATATGATACACCCTCCTCCAAAACCATAGACATTACAAGACAACCCTAAGATGAAAGCATGAAAAAAATAAAATCTGTTTAAGTTAAGGAGACCATTCAAAACAGTTCCTTCTGGGACATGTGTGCCCAATGCATGCCAAAATGGAGTTACCGCCTGGCTACCAAGTGGCTCTTGTGGTAATTTCATTTTTGGCACGCATCTGAAAAATAATTTTTGTTGTCAGACGCTGTACTGCTATGGATTTACAGCCTGTCTCACTGACACAGACTACTCAATAATTACTGTGGATTCTTTTGGATTGTATTAGATAAATGAAACCTTTATTAGAGGTGCTAAAATCTATAATGATTAAGATATATAGACAATGATTAGCTATAGACACACAATGATTAGCTATATAAACAATCATTACATCACTGGTCTCTACATCTAAGCAATGCTAAGAGTTCTTAGACCAGGAAAGGAAGCAATAATACATTATATACTTACAACATCACTGGTCCTTACATCATCCAGGCTCTTAACATCAGCTGGGGGGGGGCCCGGTTCACAGCGAGAGCCAGGAGCTTCTTTGACCAGGAACAGATCCTCTGCACAGCGCGTCCACTCACAGATGAACCCCCACTCTGCTGTAACAAGTCCCCTTTTTTATTAGGCTTAGGGCTCATGTTCAGAGCTAAGGAAAATTACAGAATGCTTCTCTGTTTAGGTAAACAAGCCATACATTGGGAACATGGTCACATGTTTTCCAAGTCTAGGTGGCCAAGCTGAACTTCCGAAAACAAGCACCATCCTCCCCTTCACAGACACATACTAAATTAATTAGAGCTCAGATTTACAATTCAAAATAGTAAAATTTGGACTGAGCTCCTTCCATTATAATGAGCAAAAACATACACCAGGGAAATAAAAACTACTAGAAAGAATTATCAAAAGACTAGCAAACACCTCTAGACACCCACATAGAAATACAGAAAATTAAAGAATGCCTTCAGAATATTAGAATATTAAATGAAATGCTCAAAGACTGCAATTTATAAATCCAGGAAGCACTGACAAAGCTATTTAACCTGATTTTATTCTTTGGACAGTTCCCTAAGACATGGTCAGAAAGGCTAATTACTCCAAGTTATAACTACTACTACTACTACTATTTAGCATTTCTATAGCGCTACAAGGTGTACGCAGCGCTGCACAAACATAGAAGAAAGACAGTCCCTGCTCAAAGAGCTATGTAATAAAAGTGAGCCAAGTATAGGACAATCAAGCCATTGTGACATCACTGATGAGGTTGGCTCTTATTGGTGGCCTGAGGCATTATGACATCACAATATCACCTCTGATTACAAGAGACTACTACTACTACTATTTAGCATTTCTATAGCGCTACAAGGCGTACGCAGCGCTGCACAAACATAGAAGAAAGACAGTCCCTGCTCAAAGAGCTTACAATCTAATAGACAAAAAATAACTAGAGGGATATCACTTATCCAAATAATTACAGAGGGATCTTTGTCAATAGTAACATTAGCAAACTGTTCTGCAACTTGCTCAGCAAATGAATACAAAAATTCCTAATGAACAGCTGAAGTCTGCAACCACTGGACTCTATGCTCAATATATAGTTTATAGTTTATTTAGGGGTCCTTTTACTAAGCTGCACCGAAAAATGGGCTGCACTAACGTAGGCGCGTGTTTTGGGTGCACGCAGATCCATTTTTCAGCGCCCCTGTAAAAAAGGCCTTTTTAACATTTTTGCCGAAAATGGACATGCGGCAAAATAAAAATTGCCGCGCGTCCATTTTGAGTCTGAGACCTTACCGCCAATCATTGACTTAGCGGTAAGGTCTCACACTGTAACCGTGCGGTAATCGTCTACACGCATAGAATGACGATTACTGCCTAGTTTTTTGCCACATGCCAGAAAATAAAAATTATTTTCCAGCGCATGTCAAAAATGACATTACCGCAAGGGCAACGTGGTAGCCGAGTGGTTACTCAAAATTGACACGTGTTGGGCACGTGTGGAGGGGCATAATCAAATGGCGCCGGCCAAATAGATGGCCAGCCATCTTCGGGGACGGCTCCGCAAAGGGGCGGCGCCAACCGTATTTTCGGAATACGGTTGGAACCGGCTAAATCGATCGCCGGGTTTAGAGCAGATGGCTGGCTTTGGTTTTCAGCCATAATGGAAACCGGGCCCGGCCATCTCAAACCCGGCGAAATGCAAGGCATTTGGTCATGTGAGGAGCCAGCATTTGTAGTACACTAGCCCCCCTCACATGCCAGGACACCAACTGGGCACCCTAGGGGTCACTTCTAAAAATTAAAAACAAAATAGCTGCCAGGTGCATAGCTCCCTTCCCTTGGGTGCTGAGCCTCCCAACCCCCCCCAAAACCCACTCCCCACAAATCTACACCATTACCTTAGCCCTAAGGGGTGAAGGGGGACACCTACATGTGGGTACAGTGGGTTTTGAGGGTTTTTGGAGGGCTCAACATTAACCACCACAAGTGTAACAGGTAGGGGGGGATGGGCCTGGGTCCACCTGCCTGAAGTCCACTGCACCCGCAAAAAACTGCTCCAGGGACCTGCATACTGCTGTCAGGGAGCTGGGTATGACATTTCAGGCTGGCATACAGGCTGGTTAAAAATGTTTTATTTTATTTTTTGGGGTGGGAGGGGGTTGGTGACCACTGGGGGAGTAAGGGGAGGTGATCCCCAATTCCCTCCGGTAGTCATCTGGTCAGTTGGGGTACTTTTTTGTGACTTGGTCCTAAAAATAAATGGACCAAGTCCAGCCGGCGAATTGCTCGTCTGAGCCAGCCATCTTTTTTCCATTATGGGATGAAGCCGGTCATCTCATAACCACGCCCCTATCCCTCCACCACTCCGCCCCCGTCCCGCCTTCTGTACCCTCCCCCTTGAAGGTTGGCTGGCTCCTTGACGAAAAAGCAGTTGGCGCTGGCCAAATTCCGCTTTCGATTATACCGATTTGGCCGGGATCAGGAGATCACCGGCCATCTCCCGATTTGTGTCGGAAGATGGCCGGCGATCTCTTTTGAAAATAAGCTCAATAGGCGCCTTTTGAAATACCACTAGTCTAGTGCAACAAAGTTGGTCAAAGAGGTTACTGATATTTGTCAACATTTGCTTATTTCCGATCTGAAGAAGAAGGGTTACCTTCGAAAGCTAATCAAAAATGTATCTAGTCCAATAAAAAAAGGTATCATCTCATTTTCTTTTATATGTTTTGATTTATTTCTATTTCTTACCTTTAAAAATGGACTAACACAGCTACCACACCACTTTACTCAACATACGGTTAAAATCAAAGAAAAGAACGCCGGTTCAACAGGACAGAACCATTCACACCAAGGGTTCAAGAAGGGACAGGGATTAAAAGTGACCGGTTTGGTGAACACAGGCCCTGGTCCTTCAGGTTGAAAACCAAAAGGCCAGTTGAAAAAAAATGGGTGTTTAAAAGTTGCTTGAATCTAGAAAGGGAGGCTTTGGCTCTGATTAGGGTTGGAAGGTCATTCCAGAATTTTGGAGCAGCGAAGAAAAAGGCTGTTGAACGTGTGGTCTCATAATGGGCCATTCAAGGGGATGGGAGAGACAGGCGGTTTGCATCTAGTGTTCTGAGCTGATAGTTGGGAGTGTAGGGAATAATTAAAGAGGATAGATTAAGAATTTTGAAAATGAGTCTATAATGAATGGGAAGCCAATGAAGTCTTATGAGTAAGGGAGAAGTGTGGTCAAATCTGCATAAAAGTCAGGCTGCTGAATTTTGGAGGGTCTGTAATCTGTATGTCAAAAACTTGGGAATGCCGCAATAGACAGAGTCGCAATAGTCTAGATGTGACATCAGGAAGGTGTGTACTGGGGTGTGTAGGGAAGAGAAATCGAAGTAATTACATAGTGATCTTATACGTCTGAGAATAAGGAATCCAGTTCTTAGCAGATGGCTAATCTGAGGTGCAAAAGTTAATTCTGAATCAAAAATGATACCAAAGTAACGAAAAGAGGTAACAGTTGGAGTGGGTCTGTGGAAAACAATGGAAGGGAGTAGGGTGAAATCCTGTGATCCAAGATGTGATGGTTTTGGCTGGGTTAAGCACAAGCTTATGTGACACAAGCCAATCAGAGAGCGCACTTACACATGTTTGTAGTGGGGCGAGATTAGGTGAAAGATAAGAGAATGTCTGCATAGAAGAAAAACCTAATATTGTGATCTTGGATAAGTGTGGCTAATGGACTTAGATATTGAAGAGTAGAATGGGATAATATTCACTTTTACCCGTTCTGTTCCATTCAGGATTTTGTACTCCTCAATCATATCCCCCCTCAGCTATCTCTTTTCCAAGCTAAAGAGGCCTAACCTCTTTAGCCTTTCCTCATACGGGAGGAGTTCCATCCTCTTTATCATTTTAGTTGCTCTTTTTTTTGTTTTTAACAGTTTTTATTGATGATTCAAGATTATATAATTTAACCATGAAATATGACATTTGAAATAAGACAGCATACTTATATACATATCCAGAACTGTATCATCAATATTTTATCATTTTCTCCCTCCCTCCCCTCCCGACATTGTGCCATAACCAATAGACTTACATTTGTATTATTAAATGAGGAGAAAAAGAAATCCTATTAACAACATGACTCGACTAACATAGCTTCTAAAATTCTACAAGCAATTAGTTTAACAACTTAGCCTTCTCATGTGAGTAATCAAGAGCGTGTTTCATCAATGCCTTGTAGGATTCTCTCCTCCCCCTCTCTCAAATCAGTATCTCCAGAGCCCACATGGATGCATATTTTGTAAAATGATTACCTAAAATATTAATTTCAATTAGAATCTCATATTATACAATGTTGATATTACTATTGCTTCTTAGAATATCGAGCCCACCCATATAAGTCTGGGAACCAAGAACTGAATTTCCTAACCAGGTATCCTATCCCACCATCTAAACTCCCTCTCCCCCCCTCTCCTTACTTCTATCCAACCCCCCCCCCCCCCTTCCCAAAGGAGAAAAGAAAAGGGAAAAGAAAAGAAAAAAAAAAACAAACAAACCCCACTCTTCCTCCTAATCCGCTCCCTCTCCCCGCCCTCACATACCATTTAATACTAAACTACGCGCCCGAACAGACAAAGATTGTATATAAGGTCGCCAGATTCTCAAAAATCCCACTTAGTTGCTCTTTTTTTAACCTTTCCTAATTCTCTTTTGAGATACAGCGACTAGAATTGAACACAATACTCAAGTTGAGGTCACACCATGGAGCGATACAGAGACATTATAATATTCTTGGTATTATTTTACATCCCTTTTCTAATAATTCCTGGTACCCTGTTTGCTTCTATGGCCAAAGCTGCACACTGGGCAAAAGATTTCAACGTATTGTCTACAGTGAGACTTAGATAAGCGTTGCCATACTGGTATAGACCGAATGTCCATCAAGCCCAGTGCGGACTCCTAAAGTAGACCCCAGCATCAGGTAACTATGATTCAGATTATTCTTCCCAATGTGCGTCACTTTGCATTTGTTCACATTAAGTTTCATCTGCCATTTGGATGCCAGTCTTCCAGTTTTCTAAGGTCCTCCTGCAATTTTTCACAATCCGCATCCGTTTTCACAACTTTGAATAGTTTTGTGTCATCTGCAAATTTAATCACTTCAAGTCGTTTCGATTTCCAAATCATTTATAGATATGTTAAATAGCATCGGTCCCAGTACAGATCCCTGTGGGGCTCCACTATTCACCCTCCTCCATTGAGAAGAATGGCCATTTAACCCTACCCTCTGTTTTCTGTGCAATAACCAATTTTTAATCCACAGAAGGGCATTGCCTCCTATCCCATGACTTTTTAACTTTCTCATGAGTCTCTCCTGAGGAACTTTGTCAAAAGCTTTCTGAAAATCTAAATACACTACAGCAACTGGCTCACCTTTATCCACATGTTTATTCACGCCGATTGCCGATGCGCCCCGCCCCCCCCAGTGCAGCGCGACCCCCCCCCGGGTGCGCGCCGCTGGGGGGTGCCGCGCGCCGGTCGGCTTCCTTCGTTTCCGTGCTCCCTCTGCCCCGGAACAGGTTTCCGGTGCAGAGGGAGCGTGGAGGCGGGGGGGGGCTGGCCGGCGCGCGGCGCCCCCCCAGCGGCGTGCACCCGGGGCGGACCGCCCCCACCTCTTGGTATGCCACTGCTTGCCTCCACAACCTCCACCGGGAGGCCATTCCATGCCTCCACCACCCGTTCCTTTTATCTTGCTGCACCATATGCCTGGAATAGACTTCCTGAGCCGGTACGTCAAGCTCCATCTCTGGCTGTCTTCAAATCTAAGCTAAAATCCCATCTTTTTGATGCTGCTTTTAACTCCTAACCCTTACTCACTTGTTCAGAACCCTTATTTTATCATCCTCACTTTAATATTCCCTTATCTCTTGTTTGTCCTGTTTGTCAGTCCTGATTAGATGGTAGGCTCTGTCGAGCAGGGACTGTCTCTTCATGTTCAGGTGTGCAGCGCTGCGTACGTCTAGTGGTGCTGTGGAGATGATAAGTAGTAGTAGTAGTCTTTGGGATTCCGGAATCTTGCTACGCTTTGGGAATCTGGAATCTTGCTACTCTTTGGGATTCCAGAATCTTGCTGTTCTTTGGGATTCTAGAATCTTGCTATTCTTTGGGATTCCGGAATCTTGCTACGCTTTGGGAATCCGGAATCTTGCTACTCTTTTTCCTTATCCCTTGTTTGTCCTGTTTGTCTGTCCTAATTAGATTGTAAGCTCTGTCGAGCAGGGACTGTCTCTTCATGTTCAACTGTACAGCGCTGCGTACGTCTAGTAGCGCTTTAGAAATGATAAGTAGTAGTAGTAGTAGTAGCCTTCAAAGAAATGAAGCAAATTGGTGAGGCAAGACTTCCATTGGCTGAATCCATGCTGACTCTGTCCCATTAAACCATGTTTGTCTATGTGTTCCTTAATTTTATTCTTTATAATAGTTTCCATTATTTTGCCCAGCACTGACATCAGGCTTACCAGTCTGTAATTTCCCAGATCACCCCTGGAACTCTTTTTAAAAATCGGTGTTACATTGGCCACCCTCAGGTACTATGGACAATTTTAACAGATCACTATCAGCAGATCAGCAATTTCATGTTTCAGTTCTGTCAGTACACTGGGGTGTATGCTATCTGGTCCAGATGATTTATCACTCTGTAACTTGTTGATTTGGCCCAGTACGTCTTCCAGGCTCTCCGTGTTTTCTTTCCTTTGCTCCGCATCTTCACCCTTGAAAACTATTTCTGGTACAGATAGATTTTTTACATCTTCTTCCATAAAGACCAAAGTGCTGGGCAGACTTATACGGTCTGTGCCAGAGCCGGTGGTGGCAGGCGGGGCTGGTGGTTGGGAGGCGGGGTTAATGCTGGGCAGACTTATACGGTCTGTGCCAGAGCCGGAGGTTGGGAGGAGGGGCTGGTGGTTGGGAGGCGGGGATAGTGCTGGGCAGACTTATACGGTCTGTGCCCTGAAGAGCACAGGTACAAATCAAAGTAGGGTATACACAAAAAGTAGCACATATGAGTTGTCTTGTTGGGCAGACTGGATGGACCGTGCAGGTCTTTTTCTGCCGTCATCTACTATGTTACTATGTTCCGTAAAGACCAAAGCAAAGAATTCATTCAGTCTCTCTGCTATGGCCTTGTCCTCTCTGAGAGCCTCTTTTGCTTCTTCATGATCCATGAAAGGTCAATTTCTTGCAAATGGGAGAGTAGGATGGAATGTTTACCAGATCAAATGCAGCGGAGAGGTCCAAGGATACTACAACCTTGATCAAGATTTGCATGTAATTCTCTTAGTAAGGCTGTAATAGTTGTTTCAGTGCTGTGGAATGAACAAAGACCTGTTTGACGGGAATGGAGAAGAGAAAGCTGATCACAGTGGGAGGGTTGATTGAAGATGATCGCATAATGTGGATACAAACTGAAGGTTGGAAACGGGGCGATAATTCGCAGGAGAGGAGAAATCCAGCATGGGCTTTTAGGGGATGGGGTGACCACTGCCCTCTTCCAGGACAGTGGTACGCTCCTGGATGACAGGCTATCCATGATTAATTTGGAGCAAAGTGGTAATAAATTATGAGATGGGTAGGTGAGCCATTTAATCGGAACTGGATCTAACGAACAAGTTGTAAGGTGCATCAAGTGTAGTGTACAAGTGAGACGAGGAATAGAAGGAAGACTGAAGACATCCCAACTCAACAGAGTTGCAAGGGGGGGTGAGGCTGAAGGAGATAATATGGTAGATGTGGAACATGACAACGGGGAGGTTGGAGCAGTCGGCAATGAGTTAATTAAGGTAGTGACTTTTGTTGCAAAGTAATATGAAACAGAAGCTAAGCTACTGGACTTTTCCAGATGTTAAAGAGAGAGTTTTTATAGAATTTGGCACAAAGACCTCTCCTGCAGGAGAACAATGCCACAGCGCAGCCACGCTGGTCCATTGTGATTTGCCCTTGGTCACTAGAATACATTTTTGCAACTACAGTGGACTCCGGAGTATTTTGTTCCTTTCTGTGGTTGTCATTGCCTCTTTAAGTGTGTTGTCCATCTGCGGGGACTAGTCCTCTTTTCTTCCCCATCTCCGACAGAATTTCAGACATGCAGGAAGGGTGAGATAGGGATGTAGCCTGAGTCTCATTTTCTTTAATACCAATATCAATGATCTTCCCACAGTAGAGCCTCAGCCCCAGGACTAAAGCTAAATGACTCAGAAATCAAATGCTTGTTACATGCAGATGTTCTGTCATTTTATCTTCTGCCTCAGAAGATCTACAAAATAGTACATTTAAAATGAATCGGAGAAAGTATTTCTTCACTCAACATGTAATTAAACTCTGGAATTCATTGCCAGAGAATGTAACAAAAGCAGTTAGCTTAGCGAGGTTTAAAAAAGGTTTGGATGCCTTCCTAAAAGAAAAGTCCATAAGCTATTATTAACATGGACTTTGGAAAATCCACTGCTTATTTCTAGGATAAGCAACATAAAATGTTTTCTACTGTTTTGGGATCTTGTCAGGTACTTGTAACCTGGATTGGCCACTGTTGGAAACAGGATATCTGTCCCATTATGGCAATACTTATGTATTTATAATTTAAGATGTCATTTTGATAGTTTAAGGGAATTGTTTATATCTAGCTTCTTAGTTGTAACCCACTATAACATAGTAACATAGTAGATGACGGCAGAAAAAGACCTACACGGTCCATCCAGTCTGCCCAAGATAAACTCATATGTGTATACCTTACCTTGATTTGTACCTGTCTTTTTCAGGGCACAGACCGTATAAGTCTGCCCAGCAGTATTCCCCGCCTCCCAACCACCAGTCCCGTCTCCCATCACCGGCTCTGGCACAGACCGTATAAGTCTGCCCTCCACTATCCACACCTCCCAACCACCAACCCCTCTTCCCCCCACCTGCTCCGCCACCCAATTTCAGCTAAGCTTCTGAGGATCCATTCCTTCTGCACAGGATTCCTTTATGCATATCCCACGCATGTTTGAATTCCGTTACCGTTTTCATCTCCACCACCTCCCGCGGGAGGGCATTCCAAGCATCCACCACCCTCTCCGTGAAAAAATACTTCCTGACATCTTTCCTGAGTCTGCCCCCCTTCAATCTCATTTCATGTCCTCTCGTTTTACCGCCTTCCCATCTCCGGAAAAGATTCGTTTGCGGATTAATACCTTTCAAATATTTGAACGTCTGTATCGTATCACCCCTGTTCCTCCTTTCCTCCAGAGTATACATGTTCAGGTCAGCAAGTCTCTCTTCATACGTCTTGGAACGCAAATCCCATACCATTCTCGTAGCTTTTCTTTGCACCGCTTCCATTTTTTTAATATCCTTCGCAAGATAATGGTATTAGCAGGCTATAAGCCAACTAACTATAACTGTATACGTAACCACCACCTGAAACTAAACATGTCCAAAACCCGAGCTTATTGTCTTCACACCCAACCCACTTCTCCTCTCCCTCCACTCTCTATCTCAGTTGATAACACCCTTATCCTCCCCATCTCATCTGCTCGCAACCTCGGAGTCATCTTCGACTCCTCCCTCTCCTTCTCTGCGCATATCCAGCAGATAGCCAAGACCTATCGCTTCTTCCTCTATAACATTAGAAAAATTCGCCCTTTCTTTTCTGAGCACACCACCCGAACTCTCATCCACTCTCTCATTACCTCTCGCCTTGACTACTGCAACCTACTCCTCACTGGCCTCCCACTTAGACATCTATTCCCCCTTCAATCCATTCAGAACTCTGCTGCGCGTCTTATCTTCCGCCTGGACTGATATACTCATATCACCCCTCTCCTCAAGTCACTTCACTGGCTTCCGATCAGGTACCGCATACAGTTCAAGCTTCTCCTACTAACCTACAAATGCACTCGATCTGCAGCCCCTCCTTACCTCTCTACCCTCATCTCCCCTTACGCTCCTACCCGTAACCTCTGCTCATTGGACAAATCCCTCCTCTCAGTACCTTTCTCCACCACCGCCAACTCCAGGCTCCGCCCTTTCTGCCTCGTCTCACCCCATGCTTGGAATAACTCCCTGAGCCCATTCGCCAGGCCCCCTCCCTGCCCATCTTCAAATCCTTGCTCAAAGCCCACCTCTTCAATGTCGCCTTCGGCACCTAACCACTACACCTCTATTCAGGAAATCTTGACTGCCCCAACTTGACATTTCGTCCATTATATTGTAAGCTCCTTCGAGCAGGGACTGTCCTTCTTTGTTAAACTGTACAGCGCTGCGTAACCCTAGTAGCGCTCTAGAAATGTTAAGTAGTAGTAATGAAAGTAGTAGCCTGAGATGAAGCACATGTGGGAATTTGTAAACTGCACGTCCTTAGAGAATTGCGCGTTCAGTGCTTACACACATGCTACTTTTCTGTGCCTTTACGCATGCAAAGGGGCATGTAACCACAGATGCCAGGTTACAGAATTGCCCTTACAGTCTTCCCCCATATGGTGCTAATCAGAGAGCAATAGATCGGAATTCATTATTCCACAGAGTAGCCAGGGAAGCATTAACTAGCAAACCAGAATTTAAAAAAAAAAAAAAACAGAATATGCACAACGCACCTAAAAGAAAATATCTGTAAGGAACGTAAAAAATCTAAAATAAAAAGTAAGAACACTATTAAATCTAAAACACTGAAAAAAAACTCAGAGTAGACCATGAAATTTAAATTGGCACTTCCTGCACTCTCAGACCTTGAAACACTAGATGTGCGAACGAGGTCTCCTCCATGCCCACGAGATCATCTATAAGAATTAGTGTATACCTACATTCCTAGATCTGAAGGAGGGATGAGTCTCATAGAGATAGATTACACCTATCGAGCTACTGTCATAGGCCTCCAGGCTTACCTAATGGCGTCATCAGATCCCAACGCACAAGAAGTGCTGAAATAGGAAAAAAAAAAACCTTCCAGAATCCAGTTCCATCATCAAACTTGGACAAGCATTCTGACGAGCAGAAGGAATGGTTGAAAATCCTTCGGTACGAAAAGGCAAGGAAGCAACAGAATTTGTGAAGGAAGAGAGAAAACTCTTCAAGGAACTGGATCACCAGGGGAGAAACAAGAGGCAAATGTATAACTACAGCGGAAAATACAAAATGTTACTCTAGGAACCATTTGTGGATCAACTCTGGGCCCACGAATGGTTAAGGAGAGGTGAATTGAAACCTGAGGATGAGCAATTGCTGGTTGCATTCCAGGACAGCAGATTATGGACAAGATGGTTTTCAAGAAAACACAGGCAAACCAGCAGCGTAGCAAGGGTGGGGCGGTGGGGGCGGTCTGCCCCGGGTACATGCCGCTGGAGGGGTGCAGAGAGCAGCCGCACGCCTGTTGGCTCCGCCGTTTCCCTGCTCCCTCTGCCCCGGGTATCATCATTTGGTTGAATAAGGTCGGTGAGAGGGGGGATCCCTGTGGAACTCCGCATTCAGGTATCCATGTAGCTGATGCAGTCGAATTACATCCCTATCTCACCCTTCTGCACGTCTGAAATTCTGTCGAAGGAGCTTACAATCTAAAGGACGAAATGTCAAGTTGGGGCAGTCAAGATTTCCTGAATAGAGGTATAGTGGTTAGGTGCCGAAGGCTTTGAGCAAGGATTTGAAGATGGGTAGGGAGGGGGCCTGGCGTATGGGCTCAGGGAGTTTATTCCAAGCATGGGGTGAGGCGAGGAAGAAAGGGCGGAGCCTGGAGTTGGCGATGGTGGAGAAGGGTACTGAGAGGAGGGATTTGTCTTGAGAGCGGAGGTTACGGGTAGGAACGTAAGGGGAGACGAGGGTAGAGAGGTAAGGAGGGGCTGCAGCCAAGAATGTACCCGGGGGGGGGGGGGGGTGTCATTGCGCTGGGGGAGGTGCGCATTGGCGATCCACCCCGGGTGGCAGCCGACCTAGGGTCCTCACTGAGGCAAACAATCTGCAACATCCAAAATAGGCAACAAGCCAACAGATTGATAGTAAAAAAGGATCCAATTTTATTCACCACATAAAAGCTGACCCATGAAAAACTCAAATGCCTGACACGGCCATATTTCAACCTCTCAAAGCTGGCGTCAGGGGCTTCATAAAACTAGCCTGCAACGCAATCAAGTTTTTATACACCTACAGGGGTCAAAAGTGCTAGTTTCAGTAAAACTACATAAAAGTTCCTTTATTTGATCCTTTCACAGTTTCTGATTGTAACGTAACAAGAAAGAAAAAGGGATACCTTACTGTCATATAGGAAGCAAAGTATTTATCAAAAATGAGCATGTTGCTAAAAAGTCCTGATTTTATATAGATTTTCTCTACTACCAGTTGGTGCAGAATTTAAGTTCAAGAAAGGGAAAGGAACTCCATAAGCGTGACAAGAAAGACACAGCCAAGAGAAACTCACAATCAGAGTCACGGTTTAGTCGTAATTACTCAACCAACAAAGTATAGCCCGTTGCCTAGACCCCCAATGGCTCATCAGATGCCATAGTAAAGTACTGGGTTTTCAATGGGGTTCTGGGCTCTATAAGATAACTACTACTACTATTACTACTACTACTTATGATTTCTATAGCACTACTAGACATACGCAGCGCTGTACACTTGAACATGAAGAGACAGTCCCTGCTCGACAGAGCTTACAATCTAATTAGGACAGACAAACAGGACAAACAAGAGATAAGGGAATATTAAAGTAAGGATGATAAAATAAGGGTTCTGAGCAAGTGAACAAGGGTTAGGAGTTAAAAGCAGCATCAAAAAGATGGGCTTTTAGCTTAGATGGAGCTTGACGTGCCAGCTCAGGAAGTCTATTCCAGGCATATGGTGCAGCAAGATAAAAGGAACGGAGTCTGGAGTTAGCGGTGGAGGAGAAGGGCGCAGATAAGAGAGATTTACCCAGTGAATGGAGTTCCCGGGGAGGAATGTAGGGAGAGATGAGAGTGGAGAGGTACTGAGGAGCTGCAGAGTGAATGCACTTATAGGTCAATAAGAGGAGGTTGAACTGTATGCGGAAACGGATAGGAAGCCAGTGAAGTGACTTGAGGAGAGGGCTAATATGAGCCTAACGACACTGGTGGAATATTAGTCATGCAGCAGAATTTTGAACAGATTGAAGAGGAGAGAGATGGCTAAGTGGGAGACCTGTGAGAAGCAAGTTGCAATAGTCTAAGCGAGAGGTGATAAGAGCGTTGATGAGGGTTCTGGTAGTGTGCTCAGAAAGGAAAGGGCGAATTTTGGTGATATTATAGAGAAAGAAAGAAAGGTAAAGAAATAAATTATTCCAAAGGTGAGGAGCCAAAACGAAAAAGGCACGAGTACAAGGATCGGGGCATTGGCTTTACTTGGAGCCTCCTGAGGATATTCAGTGATTGAATGCCTGCTTCTGACACAGCACGTAAGACATAAAAGGCCATATTGGGTCAGACCTAGGTCTCTATAGCCCAGTTTCCTGCTTCTAATAGTGACCAAGGTGGGCCATAAGCAGTGGCGTAGGAAGGGGGGGGCGGTGGGGCGGTCCGCCCTGGGTACACGCCACTGGGGGGTGTCGGCGCCTCGCTGGTTCCTTGCTCTCTCTGCCCCGGAACAGGTTACTTCCTGTTCTGGGGCAGAGAGAACAGGGAACCAGCGAGGCGCCGACACCGCCCAGCGGCGTGCACTCAGCGGATTGGCTCTCCCGCCCGCCCCTCACCGCCTTCCAGGTATGTTCTCGGGGAGGGGTTGCGCTCCAGAGGGGGGAGGGTGCGCCGCGCTACACCTGGGGGGGGTTGCGCCGCACTGCACCCGGGGGGGTGCGCAGCGGCGACCCGCCCCGGGTGTCAGCTGCCCTCGCGACGCCACTGGCCATAAATATCTAACAGAATCCCCAAAAGTAGCAAGGTGTCATTCCAGCTGTCCCTAGGGATACGCAGTGGCTTTCCCAGGTCTACCTGAATAACAGTTTGTGGACTTTACTTCCAGAAATTTGTCCAACCTTTTTTTACCCCAGTTATTCTAGTTGCTTTTATTTATTGCACTTGTATCCCACATTTTCCCACCTATTTGCAGGCTCAATGTGGCTTACAAAGTCCTGTTATGGCATAGCCATATCAGGGTAAAAGATACAATTGGTGTAAGAATAAGATTAAGGGTGACTCATTCTCTGGCAAGAAGATCCAGAGTTTAACTATGCATTGAGCGGAAAAAAATGCTTTCTCCTATTTGTCTTGAAAGTATTACTATATAACTTCATGGCTTGTCCCCTAGACTTTGTACAGCTTGAAAGAGTAAACAATTGATTTGCATTTATCGGTTCCACTCCACTCTGGATTTTGTAGACATGTGTTATGTATTTCCACTCATCTGTCTCTTCTCCGAGCTGAAAACCCTATGCTCTAGCCTTGAATCATTTCGGTTACCTTTCTCTGTGCCTTTTTTTAGTTCCGCTATATCTTTTCTGGCAAGGTCTGAAGAGAAAAAGGGTTAGCTCATTCTTCTGCTGTCAGGACCAGGGAAGATTTTATGTTTGCATCTTCTCTGTCTCCAGCATATGGAACCCACAACAGCCTTGTAACAAAATAGCCCTTGACAACATGGCCCCTCCCATAAAATAACCCTAGATAAAATAGTCCCCTAGAAAAAAAATAACATCACAAAAAAAAATGATAAACTACAAGTGAAATCTTCATTGCCAAAGGTTCTGACCAGCATTTCTATTTATGTATTTAGTACATTTGTATCCCACATTTTCCCACCAATTTGCAGGCTCAATGTGGCTTACATAGTACCGTAAACGGCGTTAGCCGATTCCGGTATGAACAAATACAAGGTGATATTATCGTACAGTAAGGTACATGTGTGGTAAATACAATTGGGGGAAATATTAGAGAGGGACAGGAAGTGTTGGGATACGTCCATTACGGTCTTTGGTTTTGTATGTCACAGGTATCCAGGTTTTTTATGTTGGGTCGGCGGGTACTTCTCTGAACAGATCTGTTTTTAGCGCTTTCTGGAAATGTAGGTGGTCGAGCGTAGTTATACATTGCACTGTATAAAAGCATATATCAATAAACAAAATTCTATAGATACCAACTGGTATTCATAATCTGTTCTGCTGTTTAAGGAAACTATTCTTCCATCAACATCCTAATTTTAAAAAAACAATAATATTGTCATCATTTTCATAGTCTTACCAACCTTATCCTGTTTGGCAAGGTAAGATTATTAGGGGGAAAAAACGCAGTCCCATATACTGGGCAGCCTGATCAGACCCTTTTGTTGGGGGGGGGGGGGGGGGTTAAATTGTCAAGGGCTATATTGTGGGCAGGCCGTTTTGACAGTGGCTGTTATGTCAGGGGCTATTGTTTGGAGCTTTTTTGTCGGGGCTATTTTGACCGGGTACCCCTGAATACAGATAAGATTTTCTGATATCAGAGATCCTGCACAGACCCTGGGAGCCTTCTTATAGGTCAGAAGGTAGAGATCTGTTTCAGACAAAAATGCTGAACAAAATACATTTCTTACTGATATATATATGTGTGTATAAAACAAATGTACTTTATTTGATTTGACATTTTCAGAGCAGTAAGGGCAGAGGCAGTGCGTAAGTGCTTCACTACATAACTGCAAGGGGTGTGCACATGGGCGGAGCATGGGCGTGTCTCCAACTTACACATGCAACTTATAGAATGCTGAAAGTTGCACTTCAGTATGCTCATTTACCATTGACCTGGCGTGAATGGCAGAGCCGGAGGGGGGAGGCGGGGCTGGAGGTTGGGAGGCGGGGCTAGTGCTGGGCAAGACTTCTATGGTCTGTGCCCTGAAAATGGCAGATACAAATCAAGGTAAGGTATAAAAAAAAGGACCACATATGAGTTTATCTTGTTGGGCAGACTGGGTGAACCGTGAGGTCTTTCTTTGCCGTCATCTACTATGTTACACGTTACTATGTTAATGTAGGTGCGCCAATTTGGGATTAGATTAGTATTCTATGATGACATCTTGACACACAGAGGCCATTATAGCATTTGCGCACCTAACAAGAGGCACCAAGTTCTAGAACTGCCCCTTTTGTCCAAGGACATAAGAATAGCCAAACTGGGTCAGATCAATGGTCCACCTAGCCCAGTGTCCTGCTTCAGGTCACAAGTACTTGGCAGAATCCTAACTAGTAGCAAGGTTCCAGAATCTCAAACAGTAACAAAGATTCTGGAATCCCAAATAGTAGCAACATTCCGGAATCCTGTAGGGTAACAAGATTCCAGAATCTCAAAGTGTAGAAACACTTATCCAAACCATTTTTAAACCCAGATACACTAACCCCTGTTACCACATCCTCCAGCAAAGAGTTCCAGAGCTTAACTATTCGTTGAGCGAAAAAATATTTCCTCTTTGTTTTAAAAGTATTTCCATGTAACTTCCTTGAGTGTCCCCTAGTCTTTGTACGTTTGGATCTCTTGGGAACAAATCTCCTGCCTTTCTTGATACAGTTTCCATTCTTTTGGCGACCAGTTTGCTGGCGACGAGTTGCTGTGATTTTTCAGGGCACATCTTAAGGTCTCCAGCACCACTCAGTTACCGCACAGGGATAAGAGTGATCACCAATATCCTTCTCTCTTCTTTGTCTCCAGGTGTGCCGTTGCTGTTTGTGATCCCCTGGGGAATTGTGAAGTACCTTTACGAAAATCACAGGTTTGTGGAAAGCTATAACTATTCTGACAATGCACAATTTTCATTCTCAATGGGGAAGGTGAAATATGATTATCTTTGCTGCTTGGCCATGTATGGCAGCATGAAGTCACATTGATTTGTTGATTTGATTTCTTTCTCAGCTCCTTCATAATGTTTTAAGGGATAAATGAGAGCATCCTTGTAGCTTGCGATGTTCTGCTTGCCTTTCCTGGAAATAGCTCTGCCTGGATCAGACAATACCTAGAAGAGTAAAATAGCCTGGAGTAGGGGATGGAGGCTGACAAATGTCCTCACGTAGAGCAGAGACCTTTGTCTTACATGAGTGGAGCTGCTCTGTGGTCCGATCTGTTCAGTATAGTGATTTATAACCTGTTCATAAGTACGTAAGTAATTTCTTTAGACGCTGAAAGGGTGTTTGATTATGTTGAATGGCCATTTTTATTCCAAGTTTTGAAATGGTTTAACTTTGGTAACCATTTTACTGATATGGTATCTGTTTTGTATTTATCACCGACTGCTAAACTTTTGGTAAATTCTTCACTTCACCAGACTCGTTTCCTCTCTATAGAGGCACTGGGCAAGGATGCCCCTTATCACCTTTGCTATTCCTCTTGGCATTAGAACCTCTTCTCATAGCTATTAAAAGTCAGCCAGAAATCCAGGGTGTTCCTGTTGGGAATACTTCAATTAAACTTTCTGCGTATTCAGATGATATTATTATTATTATTATTAACATTTGTATAGCGCTACCAGACGCACGCAGCGCTGAACACCTGACACAAAGAGACAGTCCCTGCTTGGTGGTGGGAGGTGGGGCTGGTAGTTGGGAGGCGGGGATAGTGCTGGGCAGACTTATACGGTCTGTGCCCTGAAGAGCACAGGTACAAATCAAAGTAGGGTATACACAAAAAGCAGCAAATATGAGTTATCTTGTTGGGCAGACTGGATGGACCGTGCAGGTCTTTTTCTGCCGTCATCTACTATGTTACTATTGCCACACTGGGAAAGACCAAAGGTCCATCAAGCCCAGCATCCTGTGGCCAATTCAGGTCACAAATACCTGGCAAGATCCCCAAAAAGTATAAAATATTTTAGGCTGCGTATCCCAGAAATAAGCAGTGGAGTTTCCTCTAGTCCATTTTAAT
Organism: Microcaecilia unicolor; assembly: GCF_901765095.1. Classification (NCBI taxonomy): domain Eukaryota; kingdom Metazoa; phylum Chordata; class Amphibia; order Gymnophiona; family Siphonopidae; genus Microcaecilia; species Microcaecilia unicolor. The sequence goes on from NC_044033.1 coordinate 14,247,430, forward strand.
AACGGTCTATGGATTTTTCCTTTAGGAAGCTGACCAAACTTTTTTTAAAACCCTCGCTAAGCTAACCACCTTTACCACATTCTCTGGCAATGAATTCCAGAGTTTGTGCTGTGTATGTCTAGTAGCACTATAGAAACGATAAGTAGTAGTAGTAGTAGTAGAACACGCTTGTTCCGACTCAGTTAAGGAACAAGGTGACGGACCACCAGCAGGTTCTCTGTAGCACTATATAAGAGGCCTGGATTCAATGAGCAGACTTGCATCCTCCACTCTGTACCAGCAGAAGCCATGGGTTCTGCAGGAAGAATACTCGTCATCCACCCCACCCCCCACCCCCCCACCCCTGAGGAGGAGCCCCAGGCATGTCATCACACATGAATTAAAGGAAAACTGTCTCATTTTGAAATCTTTTCTACTTATTTAAACCAGAGGCATATCTGGCCTCCGGCGGTAGGGGGGGCCAGAGCCAGAGGGAGGGGGCACATTTTAGCCCCCCCCCCCCGCCGCAATTACCGGACCCCCCCCACCGCCACCAACGACTCTCTCCACCCCGCCGCCAGCCCTCCCCCGCTGCCGTTTCTTACTTTTGCGCCGAGGTCCGCTTCCTCCTGGGCCTTTAAAAATATTTTTAAAGGCGCAGGAGGAAGTGGACCTCGGTACAAAAGTAAGAAATGGCAGCGGGGGGAGGGCTGGCGGCGGGAGGGGGGCCAGGGCGAAATCTGCGGGGGCCCAGGCCCCTGTGGCCCCATGCAGATACGCCCCTGATTTAAACACCATGTAGTGCCCTGAATGAAAGCATGATCCGAATGTATAAAGACGATGAGAGCCAGAAGAGGTTTAAAAAAACCACCACATGCTGCTCTCCCTGGTCCATTGCCTTTGACCTTCCCAGATGAATACATGAGGAAAGGGGGAGCAGGGCTGCCGAGTGACTGAGCCGGGCCAGGGGCAGGACCTCCTCTGCTGCCCCTCACCCCCAGGCAGGACCACCGCTGACGCCCCCCTCCAGGACGCCACATAACCAGACTTCAAAAATGGGGGGGCCTGGAGCCCAAAGTGTGTGTGGGGGGGGCACATTTTGCCCCACCTCCCTCCTCCCGCCGCAGCTCCACATACTTTGGCTAGTGGGGGTCCCCAAGCCTCGCCAGTAGAAGCCTTCCTCCAGTGCTGTTCTCCGCCGCATTGCCTGCCCTGGGGCTGCTTCCCCTCACGTCGCACATGTTCGATTTCATCAAAACCGAACATGCGTGATGTGAGGAGAAGCAGCCGTAGGACGGGAAATTTGGCGGAGAACAGCACTGGAAGAAGGCTTCTGCTGGTTGCGTTAACGCGATCACCTGGATCCCGTCAGGAGCAGGAGAGAGACAGACCCCACCCCCCACCCCCTTGGAGGCCAGGCCAGGGGGAATCTTGCCCTCCCTCTCGGCAGCCCTGTGGAGGAGTTGCGATGGATGGGGCACTCATGCCCCTCCTAAAATCAAGCTCTCAGGTTTGGGTCCTCAATTTTGAATCTGTTTATCTGTTGATATCTTGATGTTTTTTCCATAAACCCTGTCAGGAACCATCCCACAGCTTTGTGCTTTGAGCCCAGCAGTAAAACAGGTATCCCTGACCTTCTGAACAAGAGGGGCTGAGCCACCTGAGGTGTATGTCTCACGTTTTACAGTTTCTAAGGCCCTGTCACCGGCTGACTTGAATAGAGCATCTGAACGATCAGCATCCTTATGTGCTGTAGGGCAGTGCTGCTTGATGGGACTACGGCCGTCGGCAGGACACAATCGAGGCTTGCCACACAAGGAACAGAATGCCAAATTAATATTGAAAGCTGTTTCTCCTTATAAAAGGTGCATAACTGACTAATAGATTCCATGACACCTCAGCACTTTAATACTGCTGAATGTTAGGTGTGTCGATGTTGGCTTAGATTGGCACTTGGTTGATGAAAGGTCACAGATGGGCTGAAGACACATTGTAAAATAATGTCAGTTCAACCCTAGAGCAACCCTTGGAACCATAATGTAATAATTGAAGAAGTAAATGATTTAAAGCGGATTTAGACACAGAGAACAGTCAGCCCCGCTGCACATCTCACCTTGCCTATTAATCACCCTCTAACGTCCACCTGAAGCTGTTCTTCCTCCTATTCATAAGAACAGAAGAATAGCCATCCTGGTCAGACCAATGGTCCATCTAGCCCAGCATTCAGTTTCCAACAGCACCTGGCAACATCCCCCCCCAAAAAATACAAAACATTTTATGCTGCTTATTCTACAAATAAGCAGTTGATTTTCCCTAAGTCCATTTTAATAATGGTCTATGGACTTCTCCTTTAGGAAGCCGGGCAAACCTTTTTTTAAACCCCGTTAAGCTAACCACCTTTACCACATTCTCTGGCAACGAATTCCAGACTTTAATTACATGTTGCATGAAGAAACATTTTCTACGATTTGTTTTAAATTTACTACTTTGTAGCTTCATTGAATGTCCCCTAGTCCTAGTGTTTTTGGAAAGAGTACACAGACGCTTCACGTCTACCGTTTCCACTCCACTCATTATTTTATAGACCACTGTTTCCAACAGTGGCCAATCCAGGTCACAAGTACCTGGCAGAGTCCTAAATAGTAGCAAGATTCTGGATTCCCCCCAAAAATTGCAAGATTCTGGAATCCCAAAGGTTAACAAAGATCCTGGAATCCCAAATAGTAGCAACATTCCATGCTACCAGTCTCAGGGCACTGGCTTCCCCTGTGTCTGTCTCAATATAGTCTTTTCCTCCAGGAACTTTTTTTTTTAATTGAAAGAAGTCTTTATTCAAATATGGGAGAATAGACAAAATGCTAACAATTAAGCAGTTATTGACACATTACAGAGTTTCAATGTCACCGATTTTCAAACTTATAACATCCAAGAGTTGGCAAAAATATGCTCCCACCACATATGAAACATTCTATAATAAACGTCAATGTTTTTAAGATTTAATACAGGTATACCCACCTCCCCCCCCCACACACACACACACAAAACAACATAGCTCCACTTCAAACCAGAACCTCACATAGAAAAAAACTCAATACCATGGTTTAATGAAGAACTGAAAGAACTGAAAACACAGGTCAGAAGATTAGAAAGAGCATGGAGCAAGAAAAAAGATGAACACACACTCAAAGACTGGCAACAGATACAGAGAAAATACAAATACACCATCAGACAAACAAAAAGAACGTACTACAAAACCATAATAAGACCAAACTACAAGGATACACATAAACTCTTCTTACTCGTAAATAAACTCCTAAATACTACTCCAGTTACCTCTAATAATACAGACACCCCATCTGCAACCAATCTTGCGAACTACTTCAATGAAAAAATTATTAAGCTCCGACTCAGGATACCTACCAACATCACTGACTACACAAGCATCCTTGAATGTCTAGACTCAAAACCTGGGGAATGCCCAGCAGATCGATCATGGACCAACTTTGACGTGATATCAGCAGATGAAATCTCGCAATGGTTCAGAAAATACGCCAAGTCACAGTGCAAACTAGATATTTGCCCTACTAGCCTAATAAGATCCGCCCCCAAACAATTCAAAAAAGACCTCACGAATCATGTAAACTACAGGCTTCAAAATGGTCTCTTTCCCACGGACAAAGGAAACATCTTACTCACTCTGCTGCCAAAAGATGATATGAAAAGTACAATGGATCTAACCAATTATTGCCCAGTAGCATCTATTCCGCTCATAACCAAACTCATGGAGGGTATAGTAGAAACAACTCACTGGATACCTAAACAAACACTCAATTCCACATGAGTCTCAATCAGGATTTCGGTCAAATCACAGCACCGAAACTGTACTAGTGTCCGCAATGAACTCATTCAAACAAGCAATAGCAACTGGCAACAACATACTCCTCCTACAGTTCGACATGTCTAGCGCCTTCGACATGGTTAATCATGGAATATTGTTATATATACTAGAATACTTTGGAGTGGGAGGTACAGTTCTCAAATGGCTCAAAGGATACCTGACCACAAGGTCATACCAAGTTACAACGAACGCGGACATATCACCCCCATGGATACCTGAATGTGGAGTTCCCCAAGGATCCCCCCGCTCACCAACTCTCTTCAACCTAATGATGATACCTTTAGGCAAACTTCTAGCCAATCAAAACCTCAACCCCTACATATACGCAGACGATGTCACGATTTACATCCTGTTCAAACATGATCTTAACGAAATTACCAACGAAATCAACCAAAGCCTCCAAATCATGCACTCCTGGGCGGATGCATTCCAGCTAAAACTCAACGCAGAAAAATCACAATGTCTTGTACTCACTTCTCAACACAACACAAACAATTACTCCACCATAACCACACCATATTGTTCTCTTCCCGTCTCACAAAATCTGAAAATTCTTGGAGTTACCATTGATCAAAACCTCACATTTGACACCCATGTGAAGAATACAATGAAAAAGATGTTCTACTCCATGTGGAAACTCAAAAGAAACCTTTCTTCCCGAGATATATCTTCCGTACCCTGGTACAGTCAAAGGTCATAAGTCATCTGGATTACTGCAACGCACTGTATGCTTGCTGCAAAGAACAGACTATCAAAAAACTCCAAACAGCCCAGAATACCACAGCCAGACTCATATTTAGAAAAACTAAATATGAAAGTGCAAAACCCTTAAGAGAGAAACTTCACTGGCTCCCACTCAAGGAACGCATTATGTTCAAGATCTGCACAATTGTACACAAAATTATTCACGCAGACGCCCCAATCTACATGCTAAACCTCGTGGACCTACGTCCCAGAAACGCCAGAAGATCAGCCTGCAAATTTCTCAATCTGCACTTCCCCAGCTGTAACGGTCTAAAATACAAGCTGACACACGCCACCACCTTCTCTTACAGGAGCACGCAGTTGTGGAATGCAATACCTACAGCCCTGAAAACCATTGATGAAATAACTAACTTTCGCAAACCTCTGAAGACACATCTCTTCAACAAGGCCTACAAAGAGAATCCATAACCTTACAAAACTACCTCACCAACCCACCCAGTTATTAAAGACCAACTTCTATACTATCCTGCCTAACACCTTCCTTCTCTCTTCCCTTATTTAATCTTTGCACATTACTAACTGTATCTGATATATTGGAATGACTATGTCATAACAAAACTCTGTAAGCCACATTGAGCCTGCAAATAAGTGGGAAAATGTGGGATACAAATGCAATAAATAAATAGTTAAATGCGAAAGAAAGAAAGAAAGGGACCCCCCCCCCCCCCCCCCCCCCCGCATTGTCCTCCATCTCTAATCCTCAACAAGAACAGTTAGAAATAAATGGGAGCCAAATAGCTTCCCATTTAGATGTGGTTTTACAACGCTTTGCCCAGAGCCTCTCCATTTCGCATATGTACCATCATTTGTTAGGCCACTTGACAAGTGAAGGTCTTTTCCCCCAGGAACTTTCTTTTACCCAGATACGCTAACCGCTGTTACCACATCTTCCACGAGTTCCAGAACTTAACTATTCATTGATTGAAAAAATATTCCTTCCTATTTCTTCCATCCAACTGCACTCTGGTGAGCATGCATAAATACTTAATCCCCCAGTTAAAAGGTAAAGTCTAGGCGAGGTCTGCTCTCAGCTCCAGTTGTCTGAGGCCTGCCCCAAGTGAAAACTGCCCCGCAGCTGTGCAGCAGGCTGTAAATTTCATTTCTTCCTCAGCTAACTTCTTGCTGATGAGAAATCATGGGAAATAAATTACAACGCTCTGCTAGGACGGCCACAGGCATAAGGCGACCCAAGGGGTGAAGTCATTCACGTAGATTGCAGCTCATCTCTCAGAATTGTTTCATTTTTTTCTTACTGCAGTGGATGGAATTAGGACCAGCAATCTTTTTGTTTTAGTCACTAAAATGTGTGCAGGTAAAAAGCATATATAGAGATGATCTGGTCTGAGTACTTGCACCACACTATAATCTCCACCAAGGGCGTAGCCAGACTTTGGCGGGAGGGGGGTCCAGAGCCCAGGTGAGGGGGCACATTTTAACCCCCCCCCTCCCACCATTGCTGGCCCCCCTGCCGCCACCACCAACTTTGCCCCCCCCTGCCGATGACCCTCCCGACCCCCTCTTCTGTCACCATCCCTCCCCCGCTGCCGCCGTCGTCGCCTACCTTTGCTGGCGAGGGACCCCAATCCCCGCCAGCCACGGTCCTCTTGCTTCCCATGCAAGGTTTCATTCTGTTTCTGACGTCCTGCATGTACACGTGCAGGACGTCAGAAACAGAACGAAGCCTTGCGCAGGAAGCAAGAGGACCTCGGCTGGTGGGGGTTGGGGTCCCCCGCCAGCAAAGGTAGCCCACGGCGATGGTGGGGGAGGGTTGGCAGGGGAGGGTTGGCAGCGGGAGGGAGGGTCGAGAGGGTCATCGGTATGGGGGTCCAGGACCAAATCTATGGGGTCCCAGGCCCCCGTGGCCCCACATAGCTATGCCCCTGATCTCCACTACAAGCAGGAAATGTCTCTCATATGTTTTTGTACAGTCAGTTGCTTCATAGATCTGATAGCATTATAGAAATGATCGCTTGTAGCAGTACAATCGTCAAAAGCTGATGCAGGGGCGTAGCCAGACACTCAATTTTGGGTGGGCCTAGGCCCAAGATGGGTGGGCAGAACTCTGCCTTGTCCCACAAGTGATTTGGTCTCTCCCTCTCTCGCCTGCATACCATTATTATTATTATTTTATTAATTACATTTGTACCCGCGCTTTCCCACACATAGCAGGTTCAATGAGGCTTACATAGTCAATAGAATTACAAAGTCTTGAAGGAGAATGTTACAAGTTGTAGTAAACATAGTAGTAGTGGGGTTTTGAGGATATGTAAATTGAGCATGGAGAGGTAAACAAAGATAGGATGAGCAAAAGGAGAAGAGATTGGGAGGGGTAAGGAGTAGGAAGGATGGAGAGGAAGAGATTGAGCAATGAGCACAAGGAGATTGTGAGACATGGTCAAAGGTATAATACTCGTCGGGGCAGGAATCATGTGGGTGGGCTTAAAAAGTTAAGTTGGGTCATTAGGGTAAGCTTTCTTGAAGAGATGGGTCTTCGACATTTTTCTGAATGGTAGATGGTCATTGATTGTTCGGATGGATCTTGGCAGAGCGTTCCAAAGCTGGCTGCCCAAAAAGGAGAAATGAGACCTTATGGTCTCTCAAACATCCCTCCCTCCCCTGCATACCTTTTAAATAGCAGATTTTCACCAGCAGCAACTAATACACACTGCTCATGTTGGCCCCACAGCCTTCCCTTTGATGCAACTTCCTGTTTCCGCATAGGCGGGAATATATCAGAGGGAAGGCTATGGAGCCGGTGCGAGCAGTATGTATGAGCCGCTGCTCACTGCAGGCCAAGATCTGCTGTTTACAAGGTAAGTGGGGGGACAGTTGTTGGGAGTTTTCGGCTGGTGGGACTTGGGGATCCCTGCCAGCCACATCATAGGTATGCTGGTACTGGATGGGCTTGAACCCACCCAGGCCCAGCCTTGGCTACGCCACTGAGCTGATGTATGTACCAATAGAGCAAACGTTTTTGGGTCGATATTCAAAGCGATGTAACAAGCCAGAAACAGCTCCTGGCAGATTAAATCGTCTGTTCTGGGCTTGCCGCTAATTTTCAGCGGCACTTAACTGGTTACTGAAGCTGAAAATAAACCGGCTGTTATTGGGGATGTTTCAGGGTCAGAGTCGGCCAGTTAAGTGCCGATGTTCAGCACTTAATTGGCCAGGCTAACCACATGAATGTGACCACATAAAAGGTTTACTCCTGCCAGAATTCTGCACCAATAAATCAAAATTCTGTGCAAAATATTTCAAAATTCTGCACAAAACAATTTGTAAATTCTGCATACAAAATTTGCAAATTATGTAAAATTCTGAGCACAAAATTTGCAAATTCTGCAAGTTTGTCATAATTTAACTCCCTCCCATACACAGATACCATCTATATTTTTTCCCAGCACCCATAGCATCCACATTTCTTTCCAGCCCCCTCCCTGCACCCACACATAGCATCCACCTTTACAGCCCCTTCCCTCCCACCCACCCATACCCACACACATAGTATCCACTTTTTTTAAAAGCTCCCTCACTGTCTGCACCATCAATATTTTTTTCAGCCCGCCCCTGTACTCGTCCATGAGGTAGGAGCTGCATGGGAGTACCTCTTCAGGGCAGGAAAGAACCCATTCTTTTCTGCCCACTGCCGCTGCTTTATCCAGATAACCGCCCAGACTTCCTGCAGCAGTCTCACGAGATTACCACTTGAGCTCTACGTGGCCATTTTGAAAAAGTGGCGGCATGACCAGGGGCGTAGACAGACCTCATCGTTTGGGGGGGTCCAGAGCCCAAAGTGGCAGGCACAGTTTGGCCCACGTCCCTGCCGCAAGCCCTGCACCGCTGCAACCCCACATACCTTGGGTGACGGGGGTCCCCAACCCTCACCAGCTGAAGCATTTCTCCAGCACTGTTCTCTGCACATTACCTGCCCTGCTTCCTCTCAAGTCATGTGCAACTGAGTATGCGTGAAGTGTTTTGAATCTAAGGGGACTGCTGCAAACAGACCCTTTCAAGCTAACTCAGTAATTAGGTTGCCCTTAGTAACCTCTGCAAATATTCTTCCTCACACCTTAATTAACACCTAATTTAGGTCAGTAGCAGTGCTACCTCTACAGCAACCAACGAACAGAAAATAACTGTCTTTTAGAACAAGATTTGACCTACTACCTTTTAAAGTTCTTTGGCTGTTAAGTTTCTATCTCTAGAAAAAGTTTCAGTTTAAAACTATGGGAAAAGTGTCTCCTTCTAGAGAAAATTTCAGTTTAAAACTATGGGAAAAGAGTTGTACACTATGGAAACTAGTTAATAATGCTTGCTTTTCTCTCTCGCTCTCTCTGTCCCCCCTCCCCCCACTAAGACTAAACTAGGTCCTGCAGTGCCTGCTAGAGGCTGTCTGTTAATGCTGTGGTATAAAGTTCAAGATTTAAAACTAGGAGGAAAAGAGTATGGAGATTAGTTGATAAAGTTTACTTTTTATATTTTTATTCTGCCTATCACTAACCTACAATTCCCCCTTTAAACCCCAATCTTTAAGTTCCCAAAGCACAAAGCAAAATAATGTTCACTTACCAGAGAAATGTCCTCTTCTGTCAGAACTTCTCAGAAAGGATCGTTTTATGCTCCTAAATTTAAGATTCAGTGAACATTTTTGAGTAAAAATTTATGCACTCGGCCCTAGCAACATTTCAGAAAGGCCAATTTATGAGCATAACTGTCAAAGCTAGGCGTATCAGTCCTTTGAATATCAGGCCTTAAGATTTTTCCTCACACTCGCTCCACTGAAACCCACTCCCCTTTGGGTATACTCCAGTTTGCCAGCTATTACGGGAACCCTGAAATAGCCTTGACTGCAGTCCCTTTTCCCAAGTACTCTCACTGCATTTGCTTCTTCACTGGAATTGTTGACACTGTTCAAGAGAAGCTGAAACCATTTAGGCTGAAGTACCCCTTTATCAGCCATTTAATTGCATGGAAGCTGAACTAGTCCAATTAATAGACTTTTGCTGTGATTGAAGTTAAGATGTGAAACCTTTAAGAGAAGCTGATGACTGTAGAACTCGCTGTTGTGTGTAAAGGTGCACTTAAGTGGAATCTGTGAAGTGTTAATAAATCAGATCTGTTTAGAACCAGTTTGGACTGCCAAGTCTGCTTATGTTGGTATTTCATCTATTGAGCAACACACAGTGGCTACCAAAGATAACCCAGTAACAGTAGATGATGGCAGAGAAAGACCTGAATGGTCCATCCAGTCTGTCCAGCAGCCACACTCATTATCAATTCATGACTAAACCAACAATGAATGTGATATAAAATACTTTATCATGCTCTTTCTTTGGCATTTCTGGGACACTGACTGTAAAAGTCTGCCCAGCACTGTCCTCATGTTCCAATTACTGGAGTTGCCGTCGAAGCCCTCTCTGGGCCATTCTAAACTGGATTACCATACATAGGGTTACCATATTTTGTCCTCTCAAAAAGAGGGCACATGCCCCGCCCCTGCCCCACCCACATCCCGCCCCTTTTGCATCCTCACCCCGCCCCCTGTCACATATTCCCCTCCCCCAAGGTCACATATTCCCCTCCCCTGCCCCCCCGTCACCTCCCTCCCCTCCCCTTACTTACGGGTTTTGCCAGTCTGCCCGTTTGTCCGGATTTCTGTAAAAAAAATTTTATTTCATAGCATGGCGCTAACCTGTTGGTAATAGGGCATCATTGCGTACTGCCTGTTACCGCTGGGTTACCGTGGGAGTCTTTACCGCCACCTCAATGGCTGGTGGTAAGTGCTCCTCCCCCACATGGCCATGCAGTAAAAGTCATATTGAGGGGCATAATCGAACGGGGCCGGTCATCTATATGGGCGCCCATCTCTAAAACCAGCCCCGTAAAGCGGCATACCTGGCCGTATTATCGAAACAAGATGGCCGGCCGTCTTTCGTTTCGATAATACAGTCAGGGACGGCCAAATCTCAACATTTGGGCTGGCGTTAGAGATCTCCGCCATTGGTTTCCCGCCAATAATGGAAACTAATGGCGGCCATCTCAAACCCAGTCAAATCCAAGCCATTTGGTTGTGGGAGAAGCCAGCATTGATACTGCAGTGGTCCCCCTCACATGCCAGGACACCAACCGAGCACCCTAAGGGGCACGGCAGTGGACTTCACAAATTGCTCCCAGGTGCATAGCTCCCTTACCTTGTGTGCTGAGCCCCCCCAAAAACCCCAAACCCACTACCAACAACTGTACAACACTACCATAGCCCTTTTGGGTGAAGGGGGGCACCTAGATGTGGGTCCAGTGGGTTTCGGGTGGGTTTTTGAGGACTCCCATTTACCACCACAAGTGTAACAGGTAGGGGGGATGGGCCTTGGTCCTCCTGCCTGAAGTGCACTGCACCCACTAAAACTGCTCCAGGGACCTGCATACTGCTGTGATGGAGCTGAGTATGACATTTGAGGCTGGCACAAAATATTTTTAAAGATGTTTTTTGAGGGTGGAAGGGGGTTAGTGACCACTGGGGGAGTAAGGGGAGGTGATCCCTGATTCCCTCCGGTGATCATCTGGTCAGTTGGGGCAATTTTTTTGAGGCTTGGTCCTAAAAATAAATGGACCAAGTAAAGCCGGCCAAGTGCTCATCAGAGCCAGCCTTCTTTTTTCCATTATCGGTCGAAGTCGGCCATCTTTTAACCACGCCCCCATCCTGCCTTCGGTACCCTGCCGACATGCCCCCTTGAACTTTGGCCAGCCCTGCGACGGAAAGCAGTTAAACCCGGCCAAAATCGGCTTTCGATTATACCAATTTGACCGGGTTTAGGAGATGGCCGGCCATCTCCCGATTTGTGTCTGAAGATGGCCGGCCTTCTCCTTCGAAAATAAGCAGGATTACCGCATTGCCATTTTTTTAGGAGCTTTTTGCCTGTTGCGGTAAAAAAGGCCCTGGCGCATGGGAAAACAGCTTAGTAAAAGGAGCCCTCTGTGATTTACCTGCATGTGTTTGGCATGTTTAGCCCCAGCCCTCTTTGATGGGTGTTCGTTTCCGCATTTTCCCCAAGGTTTCTTCTTTACAGGGTGGGGATTTGCACCCTGTCTTGGGCACCTTTTCCTCCTCCTCATTTATGTCTTCTTCAGTTAGCCATTAAATAAGAAATCAATTAATTCCCTTCACTACTTTATACCAGGGGCATAGCCAGACAACAGATTTTGGGTGGGCCTAGGCAAGAAGTGGGTGGGCACCAAGTGTTCTCCCCCACCACCAAAAAAAAATCTCTCAGCTGGTGGGATAACACTTCTTTCCACCTTGGCAGTGGCGCTAAAAACTGAGAATGTGCAGGTGCCATTATCCTGGAGAGTAGCGTTTTCGTTACCATTAGCTGGCACGGATTGGGATCCCCACCAGCTACCACTAAACATGTATTACTGTTGGGTGGGCCTGAGCCCTAAGTGGGTGGGCCCTGGCCCACCCAAGCCCACCTGTGGCTACGCCACTGCTTTATACACCGTGTTAAAAAAAAAACTATACAAAGCTTGTTTTCTACATAATCCTGTGAAAACTTGACCAATTTCAGTAAAATTTGGGATATATTATCTTGAATAGATTTGCAATAAGCCTACACTCATGCCGGTCACCTCATCTAAATGATGTCACCACCACCTAGCGATTATTGTCATGGTACACGCAGAAGCCATTTTGCTTTAGGCCTAAACAGTTACCATGATTTTCAGTCAGGAGGATCCGATCCTTATTACAAATTTGTATCTGGAAAAAGGTTATGGTTCTCCTAGACTGGGGCAAGAGTTTCCAGAAAAGAGGTGGAAGAAGGGAAGCGTAGAATATGTTTGGAAGACATTTGTGAGCAACGGGCTCAACCGATCACCAGTCAGGAAGCAGCAGGGCCCGATCCGTTCACACTGAAGAAAACATTGCAACAATTTAAGAACCAGGTAGTGAAGTGACATCGTTTAGGTGAGGTGGCCGGCGTGACTGTAGGCTTATTGCAAATTTATTCAGGATGATATGTCCCAAATTTTATTGAACGTAGCTCCATCCCTGGCTGCCTTCAAATCCGGGCTAAAGGCCTACCTGTTTGATGCTGCTTTCGGCTCCTGACTTGTCACTTTTATCTTATCCTTGTGTCCTTCTGTCTGTCCTTCCCTTATCCTTATTGATCCTGTCTGTTTGTCCTGATTTTGAGCAGGGACTGTCTTTCTTCGTAAAGTAGTCAAGTTTTGACAGAGTTATGAGAAAATCAGCTTTGTATAGGTTTTTTTTTTTTGGGGGGGGGGGGGGGGGTTGGAACAGTGTAGTTAAGATTACAGACATCCGGATCTCATCACTGGTCATCCTCTTCTATTAAAATTCTCTGTATGATGGGGGTAAATTCTTTTCCAGTCAGGGTATATTTTTCTTTTATGGGGTAATTTTCCCTACACAATTACAAATATAAATTCCTACAAAAAAGTACCCACAGAGATCTGCACCTGATTTTTCCCCTGCAATGTTACTTCCTCCAACCTAGCCCCTGCCTCCAAGTCCTCCTACTTTTTTTTGCCCTCATAAAAATGCGTGCATTGTTGTTCCTCAAATGTCCTTTTACTCAGGAAAAGGGTGGACCGTTTTCAGATAGCTAGTGGCTGGACAGATTCAGCTTCAGAAGTTGGGGAACAAGGCCAGTGCTGGGCAGACTTCTACGGTCTGTACCCTGATAGTGGCCGAATAGATTTGGATTATTATTATTATTATTTATCGCATTTGTACCCCACATTTTCCCACCTTTTTGCAGGCTCAATGTGGCTTACAGAGTGTTAATGTAATGTAGTCATGGGTTGGAGTGGAGCTTTTCAGGGGCTTCGATGACAACTTCAAAAGTTTTACAAAAAAGACCGTGCCGGGCAGACTTCTATGGTCTATGCCTTGAAAATGGCAAGGACAAATCAAGATCAGTTATACATATGAAGTATCACATTATACCTTATGTAATGAGATTATCTTGTTGGGTGGACTGGATGGATCGTACAGGTCTTTATCCGCTGTCATCTACTATGTTACTTGGCTTCTGAAAACGGCTTTCCCCTCCCTAAAAAATAGGGAAGGGACATTGGCCAACCAATAAACTGATGTAGTCCAGAGGTAGGTTGCAACAAATTTATTATTAAACAGATATCTGTTTAATAAATTTGTTGCAACCTACCTTGGACTATATTGGTTTATTGGTTGGCCAATGTCTCTTCCTTATTTTCTTGGTTTCTGTGGATGCGACTTTGTAGGGACTTGGCCTTTTTGGTGGTGTGTGCTGGTGTTTTGCCCCTCCCTAAAACATGGATGTGCCTAATGAGCCAATGGCAGTGCTTTGTGCTGCCACCCAGAAGACCTGGGTTAAAAACTTTCTCTTTGAAAGGTAGCCAACAAATTGACCACTGGGCTGCCCCACTTTCCATTGCAGTGCTGCTTCAATGCATGTTTCAAATGTATGAGACCATTCTGGGATCAGGTTTAGGTAAAGATAGTCTTTAGTGCATCAGCAGTCCATGTTGTGATTTAAATTTCTCTAGTATCTACTGGAAGAAAGTTTTTGTAAGAGTTAGAAACCATCTGGAATGATGGTTCAGTATGAATGGATTTTAAGCTCTGTAGAGCCAGGATGGCCTCTTATGTGGAATTGTCTGTGAAATCATTTTCTTAGTCCTTTGATGAACAAACGTAAGGTAGGGCTGTACTGTTCAGATCTGCAGTCTTTGTCCTTCTGTGTCTAATAGGATTGTCCCGGAGAGAATGAATGAAAAACAGATAGTGTCCGAGCTGACCTGCCGTAGCTGTGAATTGTATGAGGGCTGCAGCAGAGTCCCAGTTTGAAACTTCCATCCTCTCCACTAATTATCATGACACCAGAGCTGCATTGAAATGCCCACATCTGAATCTTACTCCTGTACTATGTGAATTTTCTCCCTCTTCTTTCTCTCTTTACCTGCAGCTGCTGGACTCAAAACTATAACATGAATTTCTGGCTCATCATTAGATTACCCATCCTCATAGCAATTGGGGTAAGTGATCGCCATTGCCCAATGGGCTGTCGCAGCTGGGAACTTCCCAGGGACTGTGAGCAAAAGTTTGTAACCTGTTCCGGGGCAGAGGGAGCTGCAGCGAACGAACGAAGTTTAGCAAACTTGGAGGAGCAGGCGTGCGCCGCGGCACCCCCCAGCGGCGTGCACCCGGGGCGGACCGCCCCCACCGCCCCCTTTGGTACACCACTGCCAAAGTGTGACACACGTATTTATGTGTATCATTACTCTGCTGCTAGAACAGTGAGGTACTTCACCCTTTCCTTTGGAGCAGTGGCGTAGCCACAGGTGGGCCTGGGTGGTCCGGGGCCCACCCACTTAGGGCTCAGGCCCCCCCAACAGTAGCACACGTTTAGTGGTAGCTGGTGGGATCCCAAGCTCAGCCAGCTGAAGACTTCCTCCAGATGGTAACAAAAACGCTACTCTCCACAATAACGGCACCTGCGCATGCTCAGTTTTCAGCGCATGCCTGCTGCAGACTGCCAAGGTGGAAAGAAGCGTTTTCCCACCAGCTGAGATATTTTTTGAGTGGTGGTTGGGGGCGGGGGAGAGAGAACACTCGGTGCCCACCCACTTCTTCCTTAGGCCCACCCAAAATCTGTTGTCTGGCTACGCCCCTGCTTTGGAGGAATACACACATTCTACAAAGATGAACAGAAAATGTATTTGGTGCTATGGATACGATTATAAAATAAGGGGACAGTATTCAGTGACACTTATCCAGGTACAAGTTGTTCCTTCCTGGATAAGTGCCGCTCGCTGGAGCTGATTTTCATTGGCGTTCTCCGGTTAATGCTGCTGAAAATCTTTACTGACTACCTAGATACTGCTGGGAAGGTCTGGAGACAGAGCCAAGGGAGGGCTGCAAGTTAGTCAAGCACTGCCGATATTCAGCACGGAATATCAGCGGTACCCGGATAACTTCATCATTACACATGAATATTCAGCATCCATATGTTTATTCCACACTTGATATACCGTCTTTCTGTAGATACAGTCAAAGTGGTTTACATATACTATTTTTGCAGGTACTGTTCTGTCCCTAATGGACTCACAATCTAGGTTATTTGTACCTGGGGCAGTGGAGGCTTAAGTGACTTGCCCAAGGTCACATGGAACTGCAGTGGGAATTGAACCCAGTTCCCCTGGTCTGGCCCAGCGCAGAATATTAGGGTACAAATTAAAATGCTACAATCAGCGTTTGAAATCAGCTCTCACTGTGGTCTTTAAGGGGCTCTTTTACTAAGCCGTGTAAGCATCGACGCGTACCCAATGTGCGCCAAAATGGAGTTACCGCATGGCTACCATGTGGCTCTTGTGGTAATTTCATTTTTGCCACGTGGCCAATACGTACGGCCGAAAAATAATTTTTTTCTGCCGTGCATATCGGACACATGCCAAGTGGCATTTGGCGTGCGTAGGTCATTACCACCCGGTTACCATGTGAGATTTTACCGCTAGGTCAATGGCTGGCAGTAAGGTCTCAGACTCAAAATGGACACGCAGCATTTTGATTTTGCCGCACGTCCATTTTTGGCAAAAAACTTTTTTTAAAAGGCGTTTTTTACAGGTGCGCTGAAAAATGATTCTGCATGCACCCAAAACCCGCGCCTATACTACCACGAGCCATTTTTCAGTGCGCCTTAGTAAAAGGACCCCTAAATATTGGGGGTAAATTTGTATGCAGGTAAATAAGCGAGGAAATTCATGGATGCTAAATAACGTAACATAATGTCTTATATTCCATCATTGACCTTGCGGTTCTACAAGGATCACAACCAAAGAAACTGGTCATTACCAGAAAATACAGGAAAAAAAATTAACATTATAAATGCAAAAGAAAAATACAATAATAATAATAATAATAATAACCTAAATAAATACTACAAAAGGAGAGACCGCTAACATCGTAGTCTACCACCCAACATCAATTCATGTCCTCTAGTTCTACTGCTTCTTCATCTATATTTTTTCTATATTAATAACTTTCAGGTATTTAAACGTCTGTATCATATCTCCCCTGTCCCTCCTCTCCTCTAGGGTACACATATTCAGGTATTCCAGTCTCTTCCCATACCTCTTTTGGCACCATCCTCTGAACTTCAAGTCTTTTTACATCATACGGCCTCCAAACTGAACACAATACGCCTCACCAACGACTGGTACAGGGCCATCAACACCTCCTTTCTTCTACTGGTTATGCCTCTCTATGCAACCAGAAATTCAGCCATCACCTTGTCACACTGTTCCGTCAACTTCAGATCCTCAGACACTATCACCCCAAGGTCCCTCTCCTGGTCTGTTCATATCAGCCTCTCACCTCCTAGCATGTATCGCTCCCTTGGATTTCTACTCCCCAACTGCATCGTTCTGCATTTCTTTGCATTAAATTTTAATTGCCAAACATTAAACCATTTTTCTAACTTTTGCAGATCCCTTTTCGTGTTGTCCATGCCCTCCGGAGTTTCCACTCTGTTGCAAGTCTTGGTATCATCCGCAAAAAGGCAAATATTACTTTCTAACCCTTTGGCAAAGTTGCTCACAAATATATTGAATAGAATCAGCCCCAGCACCAATTCTTGAGGCACTCCACTACTCACCTTTCCTTCCTCTGAGTGAATTCCATTAACTACCACCCTCTGGCATCTGTCTGTCAACCAGTATCTAATCACCACATTGGGTCCTATCTTCAGCCTGTTGAATTTATTCAAAACACTCTTATGAGGAACTGTGTCAAAGGCTTTACAGAAATCCAAGTAGATTACATCTAGTGTATGTCCTCGATCTAATTCTCTGGTCACCTAGTCAAAGAATTCAGTCAATCAGATTTATGATTTACCTTTGGTAAAACCACGTTACCTTGGATCTTGTAACTCATTGGATTCCAGGAAATTCACTATTCTTTCCTTCAGCATCGCTTCCGTTAATTTTCCTACACCAAAGTGAGGTTTACTGGCCTGTAGTTGCCCCGTTTCTTCTCTGTCACAACTTTTGTGAAGAAGGACCACATCCGTTCTTGTCCAATCCTGCGGAATCTCTCCTGTCTCCAAACATTTATTCAACAAATCTTTAAGAGGCCCTACCAGAACCTCTCTGAACTCCCTCAGTATCCTGAAAAGGATCCTATCCAGTCCCATGGTTTTATCGGGCTTCAGTTTTTCAAGTTGCTCGTAAACACTTTCTTCCGTGAACATCTCAATATCTACTCTATTCCCCTTTGTCAGTCGATCGTGGTCCTTCTCAAGAACCATTTGTTTAGTATGGTCTTTTCCTCATCACTCACCACTCTTTAACTAGTCCCTTATTTTCTTACTCCTGTTACTCTGTCATATCTATCTATAGGTTCCATCTTTGCTTACATCATATGCTGTCTATTAAAATTTTTTATTGGGTGTTGTGTTGGCATTATGATGTAGTATACTATCCACCTTATAACTGAAAGAGAAAAACGCCTGGATTTCGACCCAAATCGGGAGATAGACGTTTATCTCACAAAAACGAATAAATCGGTATAATGGAAAGCCGATTTTGGACGTTTTTCAACTGCACTCCATCGCGGAAGCGTACAAAGTTGACGGGGGCGTGTCGGAGGCGTGGTGAAGGTGGAACTGGGGCGTGGTTATCGGCCGAGGAGAGATGGGCGCCTTTCGCCGATAATGGAAAAAAAGTACCCTGTTTTCCCCGAAAGTAAGACATCCCCCAAAAATAAGACCTAGTAGAGATTTTCCTGAATTGGTAGCTATAAGGCCTCCCCTGAAAGTAAGACCTAGCAAATTTTTGTTTGAAAGCAGGGCCGCTGAGAGCCGGACAAGCCTGCCCCCGGGCTGCCCCCCCCCCCCCACCAGAGGTCGCCGGGCCCCCCTCCACCCACCCTCCGTCGCTTCCGGAACTAACCTTAAACGCCTCTTTT
Organism: Microcaecilia unicolor; assembly: GCF_901765095.1. Lineage (NCBI taxonomy): Eukaryota > Metazoa > Chordata > Amphibia > Gymnophiona > Siphonopidae > Microcaecilia > Microcaecilia unicolor. The sequence continues at coordinate 14,266,035 of NC_044033.1, forward strand.
CACCTTCGCAGCAAGCAGCAGCAGGGAAGACCTCTCCTTCCTTCCGTGCCCCGCCCTCGCGGATGTTACGTCAGGTGAGGGCGGGACACGGAAGGAAGGAGTGGCCTGCCCTGCTGTTGCTTGCTGCGAAGGTGAAAGGAGGCGTTTAAGGTTAGTTCCGGGAGCGACGGAGGGTGGGCGGGCCAACCCCGATCCAACCCCGATGTTTCCCCGAAAAATAAGACAGCCCCTGAAAATTAGACCTAGCGCATTTTGGGGGGCAAAAATTAATATAAGACAGTGTCTTATTTTCGGGGAAACACGGTATGCGTTTGTAGCTAGAATTTAGGGCACTTTTCCTGGACCCTGTTTTTTCACAAATAAGGCCCCAAAAAGTGCCCTAAATGACCAGATTACCACCAGAGGGAATCAGGGATGACCTCCCCTGACTCCCCCAGTGGTCACTAACCCCCTCCCACCACAAAAAAATGATGTTTCACAACTTTTTATTTTCACCATCAAATGTCATACCCACCTCCCTGGAGCAGTTGTTAGGGGGTGCAGTGGACTTCAGGCAGGTGGACCCAGGCTCATCCCCCCCCCTACCTGCTACAATTGTGCTGCTTAATGCGTAGTCGTCCAACCCCCCCAAACCCACTGTACCCACATGTAGGTGCCCCCCTTCACCCCTTAGGGCTATAGTAATGGTGTAGACTTGTGGGCAGTGGGTTTTGAGGGGGATTTGGGGGGGCTCAACACACAAGGGAAGGGTGCTATGCACCTGGGAGCTCTTTTACCTTTTTTTTGTTTTTGTAAAAGTGCCCCCTAGGGTGCCCGGTTGATGTCCTGGCATGTGAGGGGGACCAGTGCACTACAAATCCTGGCCCCTCCCACGAACAAATGCCTTGGATTTATTCGTTTTTGAGCTGGGCGCTTTCATTTTCCATTATCACTGAAAAACAAAAACGCCCAGCTCACAAATTGTCGAATAAAACATGGACGTCTATTTTTTGCGAAAATACGGTTCGGTCCGCCCCTTCACGGACCCGTTCTCGGAGATAAACGCCCATGGAGATAGACGTTTTCGTTCAATTATGCCCCTCCACGCCATACCTTATATTGTTGTTTGAATATTTTTACTGTTGTAATTGTCTATTGCTTATGTTTGACTTATTCTTGAGTACAACGCCTTGAGTGAATTCCTTCGTTGTTAAATAAATCCTAATAAAAAATAATAAATAAAAATAGTCCACAGCATATTTCAGTCTTACAATTCCATTTTTAGCCTTCCTCCTTTCACTAATATACCTGGAAAAATTCTTGTCACACTTCCTTACATTTCTAGTCATTTGTTCTGCTTCTCCTTTCACCAGCCATATAGATCTCTTCAGTTCTTTCAATTTCAGCCGTTATTCTTTTCTGTGTCCCCCTTGTTGAGTTTTTCTGTATTTCATGAACGCCAACTATTTTGCCTTTATTTTCTCGGCCACTTGTTTGGAGAACCATATCGGGTTTCCTCTTTCTTCTGCTTTTATTTATTCTCCTCACGTAAAGGTCGGTAGCCAATTTTATAGCTCTTTTCAGTCTGGACCAAGTTTCTTTCCACTTCTCTTATGTCCTTCCAGCCCATCAGCTCTTTCTTCAGGTATTCCCCTGCTTTACTAAGGTCAGCACGTTGGAAATCCAAGACTGAGTTTTGTGTAGCTGCCCTCCTCTTTAGTTGTTATATCAAACCAAACGGTTTGATGATCACTACTGCCCAGGTGGACACCCACTCGTACATTTGGACACACTCTCCTCATTTGTGAGCTCCGCATCCAGTGCTGCTCCTTCCCTCGTGGGTTCCGTCACCGATTGTCTGAACGGAGCACTTTGAAAGGCATCCACGATCTCTCTACTTCTTTCCAGTTTCACACATGGAATGTTCCAAGCTGCATCCGACAGGTTGAAATCTCCCATCCACCTATTGAAGTTCTCAGTAATTTGCCATCTTTTCTCTCCCTTTCTATAGGTAGGTAGTACTTCCGGAAAAGCTACAGTCTGTACCAAAGGCTTTAACCCTTCCCCCAGCTCCTGGAAAGCTCTCTGTGCTACGTGTGGTATTTTTGGTCAGATCGTTTGTTCCCAGATGGATAACAACATCAGAATTATTAGCCTCTTCTCTGATTATAGTCAGTATTTGCCTGGTACTCCTGGTAGCTGAGGATCCTGGGAGGCATTTCACTTAGTTGGGCCTCTTGAACTGTGTTCCAAATTTAATGCCTTTGATAATGGAATCCCCTAGCAGCAACAATTTTCTGTTTTGAGAAGGTGTAAGATGTAGCTTTGAGTTTATGAGGGTTCATGGCAGAAGCGCAGCTAGATCTCGAGGTGGGGGGGGGCACTTTTGGCCTGCCCTCCCACTGCCTCACCACCCTCCCACTGCCGTTCTGTCCCCACCCACTGCTGCAGCAAATACCTTGGCTAGCGGAGGTCCCCAACCTCCGCCAGCTGAAGCCTTGTCCAGCGCCGGTCTCTAGCGCCGCCGTATTACCTGCCCTGCTCTCTCTAGCCCCTCACGTCTTGAATGCTCCTTTTAGTGAAACTGAGCATGCTCAACTTCACTAAAAGGAGCATGCAGGATGTGAGGGGGAAGAAAGGGCAGGCAACGTGGCGGCGCCGGAGACCAGCGCTGGACAAGGCTTTACCTGGCAGGGGTTGGGGACCCCTGCCAGCAAAACCAGGGCACAGAGGAAATTTTATGGGGCCAAGGCCCCTGTGGCCCCCATGTAGCTACGCCACTGGTTCATGGAGAAGCAGCCTAATAGCGCAGCAGCCTCAGAACCAGGGAAACCGGGTTCAGTTCCCACTGTAGCTCCTTGTGACTCTGGGCAAGTTGCTTAACCCTCCATTGCCTCAAGTCCAAAATAAGTACCTGTATATAATACGTAAACTGCCTTGATTGTAACCACAGAAAAGGCAGTATATCGAATCCCATCCTCTCTCATGATGAAAAGGTATAAGGAGTGGCCTTGTGTGATGTCTTCCTTAGTACTGGGTGGGAGGAGAGACTGCAGGAGAAAAGAGAGAGTCATTCCTGGGAAGGAGACACACAGACTGCACAAGTGGAAACTTTCCCTGTCCATATTTGGTCAGTATTTAATGGAGAGACGTTGAGATGTAATTGTGATCTGCTATAGAACACAGGATCTTGGGATTCCTTAAGATGCCAGGAAGAAATCATGGGGTCCTTTTACAAAGGCACGCTGAAAAATGGCCTGCGGTAGTGTTGGTGCGGGTTTTGGGCGTCTGCAGAATCATTTTTCAGCGCACCTGTAAAAAAGGCCTTTTTTTGCCGAAAACGGACAGGTGGCAAAATCAAAATTGCCGCGCGTCCATTTTGGGTCTGAGACCTTACCGCCAAACCTAATGGTAAAGAATTTGGGCGGTAATGACCTACGTGTGCCAGAAAAATATATATATTTTTCAGACGCGCGTAGCGGACGTGCGCCAAAAATGGAATCACCGCAAGAGCCATGCGATAGTCGGGCAGTAAGTCCATTTTGGCACACGGGTGCGCATAGACGCTTATGTAGCTTAGTAAAAGGACCCTCAAATTGCTTTTTTGGAAGATCACGTAATATCACGTTTTGGAGGAGCTGTGTTATGGAACGTTAGCACCGGACTGCTCCATTTCTTTTGGATAAAGGTTGCAGTGGGCTAAGAATGAACCCCTTTCAGCACATACCACACAGCCCTGCTTGTTAAAAGTGGCACATGTCCAGATAATCCACCACAAGCGGAGAACTCGAACGCCCCACGAGAGAATACAGGTATGGGAGAAAGTGGGATGTTTGACCAAGGAAAACCAAAGACTGGAGGGATGGATTCTTGATGAAAGAAGACTCGACACAAACGTTGTGTTTCGGCCATTAGGCCTGCATCAGGAGTCTCAGTCAACGGAGAACAGCTGATACAAACATTTAGAAGCACGTGGTATGGTGATCAATGAGGTTGGTCTTTAAAAAGACCTTTTTCAAAAAAACGTGCTCGTAGACAATTGAAATGTCAGCGTACGCAAGTTTTTTTGAAAAAGGTCTTTTTAAAGACCAACCTCATTGATCACCATACCACATGCTTTTAAACGCCGACTCCCCCCCCCCCCCCCCGCCATTGCTGGCCGATCCCCCCGCCGCCGCTGCCGCCACCACCAACTTTGCCCCCCATGCCGACAACCCTCTCAACCCCCCCTCCAGCCGACAACCCTCCCTCACCGCCACCGCCGTCATCACCTACCTTTGCTGGCGAAGGACCCCAATCCCCGCCAGCCGAGGTCCTCTTGCTTCCCGCGCAAGGCTTTGTTCTGTTTCTGATGTCCTGCACGTTGTACGTGCAGGACGTCAGACTCACTGAAACAGAACGAAGCCTTGATCTGCAAGGCTTCGTTCTGTTTCTGTGAGTCTGACGTCCTGCACGTTTCAGAAACAAAACGAAGCCTTCCGCGGGATGCAAGAGGACCTCGGCTGGCGGGGGTTGGGGTCACCCACCAGCAAGAGTAGCCCACGGCGACGGCGGGGGAGGGGTCGAGAGGGTCGTCGGCAGGGGGATCCAGGCCCAAATCTACAGGGGCCTAGGCCCCCGTGGCCCCACGTAGCTACGCCCCTGGTTACAATAATTTTACTCTGCAGAGCAGAGCTAATGCAGCACTTGTGAGAGCCGGGAGGCATAGCAGAGATAAACGCAGCTTAAGACCCATAGAAATGCCTGGGATTGGATGCGTATTTGATTGTATTGTCCTGCCAAATGCTGACCATCTTATAGTTTTGTAATGCCGTGGTTGGAGAGAAAAAAAATACCAACATGTCCCCAGAAGTGTGAAAGAGACCGATGATGCATAGCTTGCCCCGTACCCTGGCTCTGCTCCACTTCTGAGAAATAAGTGTTATCCAGTGATGATTAACGCGCATTACCAGTTCAATTAGCCTATGACAGGTTTGGAAACTGCTTACTCGTGATTCCGTTCACACACTGGGATCTGTTTTTATCACCCACCTATCACTGAACCTTAGTGAAGTCTGTGGGCCAGTGCATGAATTTCACGCTGTGATTGTCTCTTCCCAATGTGGCAGGTGAACTTTCTCATCTTTATCAGGGTGATCTGTATCATCATATCCAAACTGCAAGCAAATTTAATGTGCAAAACGGACACAAAATGTCGGTGAGTCGTTTGATCGACAATTACCACGTGCACCCTGCTGTCTCCTATTTACTCACCTTTACCAATGGGAATTAGTAATTCTCAATCAATTTGGTGAAGAGAGAATGAGGAAGGTCTTTGCATAAGGCTCACTGACCGATGCAGTGGAGCTGTAAGGTTCCACCGCCATGCGTGTCTTCTGACATGTCTAAGGTGGCTGGCAAAGTTTTCATTTTGAGTCCTCCTCCTTCACCTCACACAGTTTGGTAGGTCAGATGCCTCTTATCTGTCCTGGCTGGGTTCTGCAAAGGGCTGCCTGTGGAGTTTAATGGCTAATGTACGGAACTATCAACCAGGCAACCCAGGATGAGTATCCTTTTACCATTACTCACTGCTTGTCTTCGGTCTTTTGGGGGTAAAGGGAATTGCAATCATGTGAATTGTCTTGTGCTTTTACTGTTGCCTTTGGTTTTTAACAGGTTGGCCAAGTCCACTCTAACGCTGATCCCTCTCTTGGGGACACACGAAGTCGTCTTTGCTTTTCTAACGGACGAGCATGCCAAGGGCGCTCTGCGCTACATTAAACTGTTCTTTGAGCTCTCCTTCACCTCCTTCCAGGTACTGTGTGAATGAACTGATTTTTTTTTTCCTTTACAGTGTACTACTACTACTATTATTAAACATTTCTATAGCGCTACTAGACTTAGGCAGCGCTGTACAAATTAACATGAAAAGACAGTCCCTGCTCAACAGAGCTTACAATCTAAATTGGACAAATGAACAGACAGCTAGGGGTGGGGAAATTGCAGTGGTAGGGGTGATAAGTGAGGGTGTTGAGTAAGAGAGTCATGGTTAGGAGTCGAAAGCAGTAGCAAAGAGGTGGGCTTTAAGCCTAGACTTGAAGACAGCCAGAGACTGAGCCTGACGTACTGGCTCAGGGAGTCTATTCCAGGCATAGGGAGCAGCGAGATAGAAGGAACGGAGCCGGGAGTTAGCAGTGGGGGAGAAGGGGGGTTTTTAACAGGTTGGCCGTCCACTCTAACGCTGATCCCTCTCTTGGGGACACATGAAGTCGTCTTTGCTTTTCTAACGGACGAGCATGCCAAGGGCGCGCTGCGCTACATTAAACTGATCTTTGAGCTCTCCTTCACCTCCTTCCAGGTACTGTGTGAATGAACTGATTTTTTTTCCTTCACAGTGTAGATGATGGATGAGGAAAAGTCATGTTTTTATTCTGCAGATTCATTCTAGATCCAGTGAATAAATTCATAGCGCATGGTGTCATCCGTCAAAGTTTCAAAGGAGGCTGTGGAGGGCTGTAATTCTGTTAGAAAAACCTTCTTGGGTAGGAAAGAAGAGACTCAATTGACTGATTTCTCATCACATGACTAAGGTTCACCTGATACCTAGCAGCAATACCATGAAATTGACCGCTGGCCTCTATTATTCTGGACAAAGGAAAATGGTAATGGAATTCAAACATGCGTGGAATAAACATAAAGGAATCCTGTTCAGAAGAAATGGATCCTCAGGAGCTTAGCCGAGATTGAGTGGTGGAGCTGGTGGTTGGGAGGCGGGGATAGTGCTGGGCAGACTTATACGGTCTGTGCCAGAGCCGGTGGTGGGAGGCGGGGCTGGTGGTTGGGAGGCGGGGATAGTGCTGGGCAGACTTATATGGTCTGTGCCAGAACCGGTGGTGGGAGGCGGGGCTGGTGGTTGGGAGGCAGGGAGAGTGCTGGGCAGACTTACACGGTCTGTGCCAGAGCCGGTGGTGGGAGGCGGGGCTGGTGGTTGGAAGGCGGGGATAGTGCTGGGCAGACTTATAGAGTCTGTGCCATAGCCGGTGGTGGGAGGCGGGGCTGGTGGTTGGGAGGCGGGGATAGTGCTGGGCAGACTTATACGGTCTGTGCCAGAGCCGGTGATGGGAGGCGGGGCTGGTGGTTGGGAGGCGGGGATAGTGCTGGGCAGACTTATACGGTCTGTGCCCTGAAGAGGACAGGTACAAATCAAAGTAGGGTATACACAAAAAGTAGCACTTATGAGTTTGTCTTGTTGGGCAGACTGGATGGACCGTGCAGGTCTTTTTCTGCCGCCATCTACTATGTTACTATGTACTAAGTGGTTTACAATATCACATACATAACCACAGTTTAAATGTCTCACAAAGAACAACAAACAAAAAAAATGTTTACAATTGTAAATAAGAACAAATGTAAAAACTACCCAATTCTCTGACATAGTTATAGCTTTAGTTAAATGCCTGTTGGAACAGGAGAGCTTTGAGCCCTTTTTGAAATTGTAAATCATTTTCCATTTTATGCAGCTGTTCAGGAAGCATATTCCACCGTCGAGTGCCCTCTATATAGAACATCCGTAATCTATAATTGTCTAATCTGATCTGTTTGGATGACAGGGACATCTAATAGGTATTTTTCTGCTGCTTTCCTGAAACGGGTCGCCATTGTTTCTTGTAGTTGGGAGATTTGCAAAGCTGTTTGGTCATGCCGTTTTTCTAAGTCCTCCGCTCGTGTTTGGAATGCAGAGAGAGAAATGGTGATGGATGAAATTTCGATCTTTAAATCGCAAGTTGTCTCATAATGTTTTGAAGAGAGTTCCTGCAGTGCTCGGAGTTCTTCTAAAACTGCCTTTGTTAGTGCAGGAGGATGTTTCCCCAGCGGCGCGCCATTTTCTCTGGCGTCGGTGGATCTAACCTTGATCTTTTTGATCCAGAAGCAGTGGAGGTGCATGAATCTGATTTTGATGATTTAGATCCTGACATGCTTGATACGTATTGTAAAGCTGATTGTAGAAGTCATTCGCTCTTAAAGCGTTAGTCTGTGTGATTTTCTAGAACTGTTGGTGGGAAGTGAGGAATCAGGCATCCATCTTAACCGGCTGCTCACTAGCGCCCCCGGTATTTTTCTGCTGAATAAAGTGGGCAATGCAGCTATTGCTTGCTGCAGAGGGACTTCATTATTCAGAGACCCTTTTACCAAGCTACGGGGGAAAGGGCCCTGCACTGGCATTCTGGTCGCCGCATCTCAAGAAAGATATAATAGAATTGGAAAAGGTGCAGCGAAGGGCGACTAAAATGATAGCGGTGATGGGACAACTTCCCTATGAAGAAAGATTAAGGAGGCTAGGGCTATTCAGCTTGGAGAAGAGACGGCTGAGGGGAGACATGATAGAGGTATATAAAATAATGAGTGGAGTGGAACAGGTGGATGTGAAGCGTCTGTTCACGCTTTCCAAAAATACTAGGACTAGGGGGCATGCGATGAAACTACAGTGTGGTAAATTTAAAACAAATTGGAGAAAAATTTTCTTCACCCAACGTATAATTAAACTATGGAATTCATTGCCGGAGAAAGTGGTGAAGGCGGTTAGCTTAGCAGAGTTTAAAAAGGGGTTGGACGGTTTCCTAAAGGACAAGTCCATAAACCGCTACTAAATGGACTTGGGAAACATCCACAATTCCAGGAATAACATGTATAGAATGCTTGTACGTTTTGGGAAGCTTGCCAGGTGCCCTTGGCCTGGATTGGCCGCTGTCGTGGACAGGATGTTGGGCTCGATGGACCCTTGGTCTTTTCCCAGTATGGCATTACTTATGTACTTATGTACTTATTTTTCCCGCACGACAGGGTCCTTTTTACCCAGCGGATAAAAAAGCCCCCAGCACGCTCTTACCACATAGCCATGCAACAGGTATCCTAAGGACTCCCGCACTAACCTGGCAGTAACCGGGCAACATGCGGCAACGCCCAATTACCGCCCCACAGGCCATTTCTGTGGGTTTTCTTTTTCCACTGGCAGTGGCGTGCGTTCAGGGTGGGACTACCGCATGCGGCTGCATTGGGCCGGCGGTAGTCCCAAAAGAGGAGCGGTAAGCCCCCGTTGGGCTTACCGCCGCTCTGTAAAAGGGCCCCTCGACATTTTTAAAATACACATTGGGGTCTTAAATTGTATTTCCCCTGTAACTGGAAGCCAATGTAGTCTTTGCAACACTGGAGAGATTATTATTATTATTAGCATTTGTATAGCGCTACCAGACGCACGCAGCGCTGAACACCTGACACAGAGAGACAGTCCCTGCTCAGTAGAGCTTACAATCTAAAAATACAGACAGACAAGACAATTAAGGGCGAGGAAAGTACTGGGTGAGAAGGAACAAGGGGGGGGGGGAGGCAAATGAGTAGAGGCTAGGAGCCAAAAGCAGTGGTGAAAAGGTGGGTTTTCAGCATAGATTTGAAAACAGGGAGAGATATGGTTAAACCTTGAAGTGCCGCTGCATTCTGTGCTAATTGTAATGTTTTAAGTAAATTAACCGGAATCCCCGGCAGCAGAGAATTACAGTAGTCAAACCAGGGGCGTAGCTAGATGGGGCCACGGGGGCATGGGCCCCCACAGATTTAGCCCTCCCCCCCCCCCGCCGCTGACCCTCCTCCCCCACTTTCGACCCCCCCGCCGCTTCCAGGTACTTTTGCTGGTGGGGAACCTCAACCCTCGCCAGCCGAAGTCTTCTTCAGTACCGGTCTCCGGCGCGTTCGCAGATCAGCGAACGCGCCGGAGACCGGTACTGAAGAAGACTTCGGCTGGCGAGGGTTGAGGTTCCCCACCAGCAAAAGTACCTGGAAGCGGCGGGGGGGTCGAAAGTGGGGGAGGAGGGTCAGCGGCGGGGGGGGGGGAGGGGTCAAAAGTAGAGGGGGCCAGGACTCACAGAAACAGATCAGCGAATGCGCCAGAGACCGGCGCTGAAGAAGACTTCGTCTGGCAGGGGTTGGGGACCCTCGTCAGCAAAGGTACCTGGCGACGGGGGAGGGTCGGCAGTGGGAGGGGGTCGAAAGTGGCGGGGGAGGGTCGGCGGCGGGGGGGGGGGGGTTGAAAGTGGCGGGGAGTCATCAGCATACTAAACTGTGCCTCCCCACCTCGGGCTCTGGACCCCTCTCCCGCCAAGGTCTGGCTACGCCCCTGAGTCAAGCAATGATGTAATAAGTGTCTTCTGCACAACTTTTCTAAAGGTAGTGATGGCAGCTGGCCTTGCTGAGTTTAAAGGGGGTCTGGACAGATTCCTGAAGGAAAAGTCCATTGATCGTTATTAAATTCTGGGTTTTTGCCAGGTTCTTGGGGCCTGGATTGGCCGCTGTTGGAGACAGAGTGCTGGGCTTGATGGACCTTTGGTCTTTTCCCAGCGTGGCAGTGCTTATGTGCTTATATATATATCTTCTGTCAACAGTTCCTTTAATCTTCTCATTACCTTGATCTTGAAGATCTTTCTTTCAGACTATTATGGTAAGTTTTGAATAAAAAGCATAAGGGGTCCTTTTACTAAGGTGCGCTGAAAAATGGATTGTGGTAGTGTAGGCGCAGGTTTGGGGTATGCGCCAATCAGAAGCGGAGCCAGGATGAGCCAGGTTGACGGCGCGGGGGGAGCGAGAGTGGACTTCCGCCGGCACACATTTTCAGTGCCACAGAATGAAAAAAAAATAGGCAGAACTCCGTTTGGGGGAGCGGCCGCTCCCCTGGCGCCCCACCTAGCTACATCACTGGCGCCAATCCGTTTTCCAGCGCACCTGTAAAAAAAGGCCTTCTTTAAAATTTTTGCCAAAAATGGACGTGGGGCAAAATCAAAATTGCCGTCCATTTTGGGTCTGCGACCTTACCGCCAGCCATTGACCTAGCGGTAAATCCTCACACGGTAACCGAGCGGTAATGACCTACACGCGCAAAAATGAAATTACCGCAACAGCCCCTCGGTAGCCGTGCGGTGACTCCATTTTGGCGCACGTTGGGCACGCACAGACGTTCACGCGGCTAAGTAAAAGGTCTCCTAAGTCAAGAATAATAATCCCAAGATTCACAGGTATCATTCTGTTTCAAACTATTTCCAGCTTGTTCGTAATGTGACATGCCAGGGTTTAAAAAAATAAAGCATTTTACTTTAAAACAAAAGCAGATTCGTGACTGCTGCCTGCACACAAATTATTGTTTTCATTAGCAGCACAGAGGATTTCAGTGCTCTGAGTTGTACATTTATTTATTTATTTAACATTTGTACCCCGCGCTTTCCCACTCATGGCAGGCTCTATGCGGTGGGCAATGGAGGGTTAAGTGACTTGCCCAGAGTCCCACTAGCAACATTCCATGTAGAAGTCGACCCTTGCAGATCACCAATGTGGCCGCGCAGGCTTCTGCTTCTGTGAGTCTGATGTCCTGCACGTACGTGCAGGACGTCAGACTCACAGAAACAGAAGCCTGCGCAGCCTTCTACATGGAATGTTGCTAGTGGAATAGCAACATTCCATGTAGAATCTCCAATAGTATCTATTTCATTTTTGTTACATTTGTACCCTGCGCTTTCCCACTCATGGCAAGCTCAATGCGGCTTATATGGGGCAATGGAGGGTTAAGTGACTTGCCCAGAGTCACAAGGAGCTGCCTGTGCCGGGAATCGAACTCAGTTCCCCAGGACCAAAGTCCACCACCCTAACCACTAGGCCACTCCTCCACTCCCTGTATTTGTACCCTACAATCATACAAGTTGGAAACTCAGTTCGATATGGCTTGCACTGAATTGAACAGAAAATAGAGAGTCATGATGCAGAGACATGTCATTTCTCAGGTGAAGACGGTATAGAGAGAGGGGTGGCATGGTGCAGGAAGGAAGGCTATTAGGAGAAGTTTATGGTCCGTGGGAGGGGATGTTAAACTCCCTGGTGCTCCAGAAACCTTCCGCAAACCCAGAGCTGAAATGATGTGATCAGCGTGAGAGACTGCTGCAGCCTGCAGGCGACTGAGATTTTCTCTGCGGACAAAGTAGAGATTAGATCCACATTTGGTCGATGTCATTTTCGTTGCCCGAAACTGGACTTTGCGCGCTGTGGGGTCCTTTTACTAAGCCGTGGTAAAAAGTGGCCTGCGGTAGTGTAGGCGCAGGTTTTGGGCCTGCGCAGAATTATTTTTCAGCGTGCCTGCATAAAAGGCCTCTCTTCCCCTCCCCCCCCCCCCCCCCCCCCCCCCCCACCCAATGGATGTGCAGCAAAATCAAAATTGCTGCGCATCCATTTTGGGTCTCAGACCTTACCGCCAGCCATAGACCTAGCGGTAAAAGATTTGGGCGGTAATGACCTACATGTGTCAGATGCCACTTGGCGCATGTCCGCTACGCGTGCCAGAAAATAAAAAATACATTTCAGACGCACGCCAAAAATGAAATTACCGCAAGAGCCACCCGGTAGTTGGGCAGTAAGTCCATTTTGGCGCACGTAGACGCTTACATGGCTTAGTAAAAGGGGTCCTGTGTTTACACTCAGGAAATCTTTTCAGCTTCCCTGGTGGGTACCGTACTCAATGCTTGTACAGTTCACGCTTTAGTCCTTTCATGCGTGATCACAACTCTTTATAGAAAGTATTTTAAAACGGTGGTACAATTTTAAAACAAAATTACAAGAACTGCACATTCCAAAGGACTTTTCACTGAGGGTGTCCACAAAACATCAAACTAGATGCAGAATCACCTTAGGCACCTGAACCAGTTCCCCATGAGAGCAGCGGGAACCAAACATTGTCCCAAGTAGGCTCATGGAAAGCAGGGGCGTAGCTACTATGGGGCCAAGGGGGCCTGGGCCCCCGTAGATTTGGCCCTGGACCCCCTGCCGACGACCCTCTCAACCCCCCTCCCGGCGCCAACCCGTCATCGCCGTCTGCTACCTTTGCTGGCGGGGGACCCCAACCCCCGCCAGCCGAAGTCTTCTTCCTTTGTTTTGTTTCTCAGTCTGACGCCCTGCACGTACAACGTGCAGACGTCAGACTCACAGAAACAGAACGAAGCCCTGCAGATCGCAAGGCTTCGTTCTGTTTCTGTGAGTCTGACGTTCTGCATGTACAACGTGCAGGACATCAGTCTCAGAAACAGAACGAAGGATGAAGAGGACCTCGGCTGTTGGGGGTTGGGGTCCCCCGCCAGCAAAGGTAGGCGACGGTGGGCAGGGTCAAGAGGGTTGTCGGCAGGGGGGGTCACAGTTGTTGGTGGCGGTGCAGGCGGCGGCGGCGGGAGGTGTTGGCAATGGCGGGGGTGTCAGCGGTGCCAGGGGGGGGCTAAAATGTGCCCCCTCACCTCGGGCTCTGGACCCCCCTCCCGCCGGTCTGGCTACGCCCCTGATTAAAGTACTATGTCCTGTTGCAACAGCAGGGGCAGATCAATCTAATGGAACAAGTAAACAAGTCAGTGGTGCTTCAACTCTCTCCACCCAACCCCCCACCCCCCACACATACACAGACACACACTCTTAGGGCCCTGTTTACCAAGGTGTGCTAGCATTTTTAGTCAGCGCGAGCTAAAAACTTTAGCGCACCTATACTGCAAGCATAGTAAACAGAGCCCTTAGTTTCTCTGCACAATTCTGTCACACCTCCGAAAAAACGATTGGGTGATTTCCCTGGATCTGAAAGGAATTAGCAAGACTGAGATTGCAGCCTCTCCAGTGGAATCAGACGCCAATGGAATCCGCTTCCACATCCAGTATCCAGAAAAACAGAGATGTGGTGTTCGCTCCAGTGACGGTACAAACTACAGAACCCGAAGGAGGGTTGCCTTTCAAGAAACCACGAACCCAAGTAACCCTAACAGATGCCTCATTGATGGGATGAGGGGCACACCTTCATCTCCAGACTGAGGGACAGTTGCCAAAACAAAGTCTGCATATCAGAACTTTGAATACATTTTCCACGCTCTCCATACATTACATCAATGGCTCAAAGACAAGATAGTCAAAATCAAAACGGACCACGATGGTGCGATGTTTTACATCAATAAACAAGGTGGTGTGGCATCCCTGACTCTGATGAGAAGCAGTCAAAATTTGGAATCTCGGCCTCTCAATGTGAGTTTGAAGCAGAGAGCCTTTCAGGACAGAGCCACTGATTAGCAGACAGACTCTGTTAGCGATCAGACACCAAAAGTAGTACCCAGATGAGCCAACTGCCCTCAGCATCTTTAGGAATTGGGGGGGGGGGGGGGTCCAAGAAAGCACAGAGGCAGACGGTCTGCGATCTCCAAGATGGAAAACAAACGGAGCAGATCGTAGGCAAACAAAACAAGATTTATTAATATAACCCAATTACAGTATATGTATACACGCACAAAAACAGCCCGACACAGGCCATGTTTCGCCCAACAGGGCTGCTTCAGGGGCTACACAGTAATCCTTTACTGTGAAGTATAATAGATATGTGCTCAATATACTGTAATGAATATAAAGTAGATCATCTTGATTCAAAAAACAGCTGGATCAGAAATGCCACAAAGCAGAATGCTGACATAGAGTCAATCCGACAGTCACGTATCTCTGAGAATGCTACTGTGTAGCCCCTGAAGCAGCCCTGTTGGGCGAAACACGGCCTGTGTCGGGCTGTTTTTGTGCGTGTATACATATACTGTAATTTGGTTATATTAATAAATCTTGTTTTGTTTGCCTACGATCTGCTCCGTTTGTTTTCCATCTTTAGGAATTGGGACATTGCCTCACAGACCAATCAAAAAAAAATGTCTCACCTGCTCTAAATGACCAGTGAAGCATAGACTATGCTGTGATGCTTTCGATAATGCTTACCTCTAATGGGCGTTCTTTATCAGCGGCGTAGCCAGGCCTTTCATTTTGGGTGGGTCCAGAGTTTGGATGGGTGGGCCTTCTAAAATCCCTCCCTCCTCTGCTCCCAGATCCAGCATTCCCTCCTCCCAAGGCCCAACATCTCCCCCCTCTCTGAAACTACCCCCATAGCTCAGTACGTTTGACAGCAGCTGTGTACATCCACTGCCTGGCCAGCCCCGCAGGCTTCCCTCTGCCGAGTCCTACCAGGGAGGAAACAGGAAGTGATGTCAGTGAGGGCAGGGTGTGGCAAAGGGGAGCTGCTGAGGTAGAACTGGGAAGGGGTGTGTTGTGGAGCTGCAGGCGGAAGGCAAATGCCAGGTCTGGGGGGTGAAGGAGAGGGAGAGAGGAGAGTGAGGCAGCCATTGCTGAACTATTTTGAAGGCCACACAGGATGGACCTGAGCCAATAATGGGTGGGCCTGTGCCCACCCAGGCCCACTCATAGTTACACCACTGTTCTTTATAGACATCAGAGGAATGGAGTCATTCATTCCCTCCTACCAACCTCCCCTTACAATAAACATCTAAATTATGGACTGAGGCAGGAATTCAGCTGAAACTCAATGCCTAATACTCACCTACCAACATAACACGAACAAGTTCACCACCATTAACACACCAAAACTGAATCTCCCAATTTCGGACACCTTAAAAATTCTTGGAGTTACTATTGATCGACACCTAACACTTGAGAATCACACGAAAAACACAACCAAGAAGATGTTCCACTCAATGTGGAAATTAAAAAGAGGAAGATCTTTCTTCCCAAGGACCGTCTTTCAGCACCTGATACAATCAATGGTACTCAGCCATCTAGACTATTGTAACGCACTCTATGCTGGCTGCAAAGAGCAAATAATCAAGAAACTTCAGACAGCCCAGAACACTGCAGCCAGATTCATATTCGGAAAAACAAAATATGAAAGTGCTAAACCCCTACGAGAAAAACTACACTGGCTCCCACTCAAACAACGCATCACATTCAAAATATGTACCCTAGTTCACAAAATCATTCATGGAGACGCTCCAGCCTACATGTCAGACCTGATAGACTTACCACCCAGGAACGCTAAAAAATCATCCCGCACATTCCTTAATCTTCACTTCCCTAACTGCAAAGGTCTAAAAAACAAACTACTTGAGCACACAATTCTGGAACGCGCTGCCGCGCAACTTAAAAACGATCTAAGAACTAACCAACTTCCGCAAACTACTGAAGACCCATCTCTTTGACAAAGCATACCACAAAGATCAACAGATGTGAACCCTTACACATATATCCAGAACTGCCTCACAATATTTGCTTCTTACTCTACTATCCTGGAGGAGTGGCCTAGTGGTTAGGGTGGTGGACTTTGGTCCTGGGGAACTGAGTTCGATTCCCGGCACAGGCAGCTCCTTGTGACTCTGGGCAAGTCACTTAACCCTCCATTGCCCGCCGCATTGAGCCTGCCATGAGTGGGAAAGCGCGGGGTAAAAATGTAACAAAAAATAAAAAAATATCCTGCTTTATCATTATCAAGTTACCCAAGATCCTTATGTAATACTAAATGTCCATTATTCATGATATATTGTAAGCCACATTGAGCCTGCAAAGAGGTGGGAAAATGTGGGATACAAATGCAATAAAATAAATAAATACAGGCACTGAGCATGGTTGCTGCGCACACTCAAGGAAACTAAAACTTTTCTGAGTGTAAACCAAAAGTACAAGGTCCAAATTTGGGCGAAGTTGGTGGCATCACTCAAGTGTGATGCCATTCACATGCTATCCATGGAGAACATCCATTACAATCTTGCTTTAACATATGTCTACCTCTGAAACTATGGAACGCGCAGAATGGGAATGACGGAACAATGTTCCACATCATGTTTTCCTTTATTTCCTTCCTGTGTTAAAGACTCTAGAATTTTCCAGAAGGCCAGATTGTACACAGGAAGTTAAAGTGATGGCACTGTATGAATTGTTCCACCTCATCACGCTTTCTTTGTTTCTCTTGGCTTTCAGGGCCTAATGGTTGCAGTTCTGTACTGCTTTATCAACAATGAGGTAAGAGCTGCAGAATAATTTCCATGTTCCATAACGGGCACTCCTCGTTATTCAGGTTGTGAGTCTCCCAAATACAGGACTCGAAAGAATGGACAACTAAAATTTACTTGGCAACTTTAGAGAATGACTATGACTGCATCCTATGTTTAAAAAATGTAACTCAGAGGCCTTCAAAATCTAAGAAAACTCATGCAATCCCCCCTTTACTCACAGAATATGGTATCTTACTTTCAATACGTAATGTCCTCTGTATCCCTTTCCTAATATGCAATCACTATCCAGGTGTCACCAACATCTGGAACAGGAAGAAGAGGTTGCATGTGCTTGCTGGGATAAAACAGCAAAGTAAACCCACTTTCCCGCATGTCAATTACAACACTGCTCCATTTAAACAGTCTACAGGAAGCACCGAGGAAAATACATAAAGAAATACATCTTCTTTAACTTATTTCTTGGGGGTGACCTTTGATGGATTCTGTATCCCTCAGCCCACCTCACAGTTTTGCAACCAAAATGGAACCAGGGGAATAGATATTGAGAGGGATCTTAAGATTTGACGTTTGAACGTTAGAATAATGGCGCATACATACGAAAATGCCAAAATTCCAAAGTGCTATTCTATAAATATATTGCATATATCTTAAATAGACCAAAAAATATAAATAGTGGATGAATCACACTCCAGAATATAAAACATGTGATATAAACACACAATTCATAATATTCCTTGCAAATCCTTGTGTTTGATGTTGTTACATTTATTTTTAGTTATTCGTGTTTTCATTAATTATTCAAAAGTACTACTACTATTACTTATCATTTCTATAGCGCTACTAGACGTACGCAGCGCTGTACACTTGAACATGAAGAGACAGTCCCTGCTCGACGGAGTTTACAATCTAATTAGGACAGACAAACAGGACAGATAAGGGATAAGGACAAAGGGTAGCAAGATTCCGGAATCCCAAAGAGTAGCAAGATTCTGTGCGGAATCCTAAAGAGTAGCAACATTCCGTAACCCAAAGAATAGCAGGATTCCGGAATCCTAAAGACTACTACTACTTATTTCTAGAGTGCTACTAGACGTACGCAGCGCTGTACACTTGAACATGAAGAGACAGTCCCTGCTCGACAGAGTTTACAATCTAATTAGGACAGACAAACAGGGCAAATAAGGGATAAGGGAATATTAAAGGAGGAAAAAAGACCCCAGTTGGCTGTGGCTATCTTGTCTGACTGACACCACAGGTAAACTTGCAGTCAGGTAGACATCTTGTAATATATCCAAACAGCTCACATTTTTCTATCATTGTTCTTTACAACCTCCAAAAACATTTTTTTTTAATTCATAATGTGGACAACAGCTCCTTGAGTTTTCTACACAGAAACGCATATATACTGTAAGCATTAGAAATCACTTAACTTAGGGGTCGTTTTACAAAAGCGTGCTGAAAAATGGCTGGTGGTAGTGTAGGCGCGGGGTTTGGGCGCACGCAGAATCATTTTTCAGCGCACCTGTAAAAGCCTTTTTTTGCCGAAAATGGACGTGCAGGAAAAAGAAAATTGCCACGCATCCATTTTGGGTCTCAGACTTTACCGCCAGCCGTAGACCTAGCGGCCAGAAAATAAAAAATATTTTTCAGACGTGCATAGCGGACGTGTGGCAAAAATGAAATTAGCGCAACAGCCACGCAGTAGTTGGGCGGTAGGTTCAATTTGGCGTGCATTGGGTGAGCGTAGGCGCCTCACGTGGCTTAGTAAAAGGGGCCCTTAATTTGTAGCAAGAGTGCTCCTCTTCCTTATGGGGCCCAAGCAGTGCCCAGGAGGTAGTGGGGGGCAGGCCTGGCAGTGAGAAGGGAGCCAGAGGCACACCATAAGTACATAAGTAATACCACACTGGGAAAAGACCAAGGGTCCATCGAGCCCAGCATCCCGTCCCCGACAGCGGCCAATCCAGGCCAAGAGCACCTGGCGAGCTTCCCAAACGTACAAACATTCTATACATGTTATTCCTGGAATTGTGGATTTTTCCCAAGTCCATTTAGTAGTGGTTTATGGACTTGTCCTTTAGGAAACCGTCCAACCCCTTTTAAAACTCTGCCAAGCTAACCGCCTTCACCACGTTCTCCGGCAACGAATTCCAGAGTTTAATTACACGTTGGGTGAAGAAACATTTCCTCCGATTTGTTTTAAATTTACTACACTGTAGTTTCATCGCATTCCCCCTAGTCCTAGTATTTTTGGAAAGCGTGAACAGACGCTTCACATCCACCTGTTCCACTCCACTCATTATTTTATATACCTCTATCATGTCTCCCCTCAGCCATCTCTTCTCCAAGCTGAAAAACCCTAGCCTCCTTAGTCTTTCTTCATAGGGAAGTCGTCCCATCCCCGCTATCATTTTAGTCGCCCTTCACTGCACCTTTTCCAATTCTGCTATATCTTTCTTGAGATGCGGCGACCAGAATTGAACACAATACTCAAGGTGCGGTCGCACCATGGAGCGATACAACGGCATTATAACATCCTCACACCTGTTTTCCATACCTTTCCTAATAATACCCAACATTCTATTTGCTTTCCTAGCTGCAGCAGCACACTGAGCAGAAGGTTTCAGTGTTTCTGGGCAGACTTATAAGGTCTGTGCCCTGAAAAAGACAGGTACAAATCAAGGTAAGGTATACACAAAAAATGGCACATGTGAGTTTATCTTGTTGGGCAGACTGGACGGACCGTGCAGGTCTTTTTCTGCCGTCATATACTATGTTACTATGTATTATCGACGACGACACCCAGATCCCTTTCTTGGTCCGTAACTCCTAACATGGAACCTTGCATGACGTAGCTATAATTCGGGTTCTTTTTTCCCACATGCATCACCTTGCACTTGCTCACATTAAACGTCATCTGCCATTTAGCCGCCCAGTCTCCCAGTCTCGTAAGGTCCTTCTGTAATTTTTCACAATCCTGTCGCGAGTTAACGACTTTGAATAACTTTGTGTTATCAGCATATTTAATTACCTCTAAATCCTGTTGCCCTAGGTGGCCACCTAGTAGCTGGGCCAGTCCTGCTCAGAGGTAGGGACAAAATAGAAACCTGTGCTGCTGAACAAAAGAACGGTCACTGTGGGGCCCTTTCACTAATCTGCGTAAGCATCTATGCGAGTCCAACGTGCACCAAAACGAAGTTACTGCCGGGCTACCGCGTGGCTCGTGCGGTAATTTCACTTTTGGCACACGTCCAATATGCACGGCTGAAAAAGAATTTTTATTTTCAGATGTGCATATCGGACGTGCGCCAAGTGGCATTTGACGAGCGTAGGTCATTACCGCCTGGTTACCGCATGAGACTTTACCACAAGGTCCACGACTGGCGGTAAGGTCTCAGACCCAAAACGCAGAGGTGCAGCAATTTTCATTTTGCCGCACGCCCGTTTTCTGCAAAAAAATTTTTTTAAGGCATTTTATTGCAGGTACGCTGAAAAATGATACTGCGCACGACAAAACAAGCGCCTACACTACCGCAGGTGATTTTTCAGCGCACCTTAGTAAAAGGACCCTTGTGTTAGCTAGGTAAGATGTAAGGGAACAAAAACCCGGGTAGCTATGAATGAAAGCTCATGACTCTGTAGCCCCAGGAAGGGCCACTTCTGAGTTTGCTGGAAGTCAGAAAGAGGAGGAAGGAGCTACCAGGCCAAAAGAAAAAAATAAAATAAAGAGCTGATATACTAAAGGCATTCTGTGAAATAAACTAGCCTTCTGAAAATCCTTGAGTCGTAAAGCCCTAAGTCACGGACAGGTTTTCAATCCAAGTGTTATGATACAGAGCTCAAAGGTCCTTTACATTGCGAAAGGGGCAATTTGACATATAATCCCTGCACAGGCCTGGATTTATGCAAAAACCTTCTAAGCCTGAATACAGGATGGCAGATATCTCAGTGCAGTGTATTCTGAAGATGAGGCTACTGCTCCCACTCTCCAGCAGGCCTTTGGCCTCTGAACAGGACTTCAAACAGTCTCTTCCTAGCATCCTGAGCAATCCAACCTCAAGCTCCTGGGCCCTTTTTTCACTCAGGGTGAGCTGGTTCTCAGTATGCAAATTCTATGCAGATTAGCAGGTTATCCTTTCATGAACAGGGTGACCTGGTTCTCCAGAGGCAAAATTAAACAGGTCTTACCAACAGCATATTCAGGCAATTCTTTATTCCAGCCCCTGGGCACAGTTCTTCTAGCTTAAATACTTTATACATTCACATATCTTCACACTGAGCCTCCCCACACAGATACCTGGGCTCAGTGCTAACTTCAATACTATGGGGACTTCTAACCCCAGGCTTTGCAGCCTGCTTCTCAGTATGGGGACACCCAGCCCTACTTCTTCTTTGGACACACAGTCCTATTTCTTCTTTGGACCCCCCAGTCCCGGACACACAGTCCTTTCTTTCTTTCAACACACAGTTCCTCTAAGTACTGAGGCTACACAGTCCAACACTAATGCTTTAGGGACTTCTTACCCCAGCCTGTTTTTCTTCTTTGAGCACACAGTCCACCACAAGTCCATAGGGTTTTGCCAGTTCTTTCCAGGGGGATTCTCTTTCTTCAGCTACCAGCTCTCTCCTCTTTCTTTCACATCTCAGGTGGGGTATAAAGTGGTTAATTAGCTACACAGGACCCAGCCCATAACCTCCTACACCTGTGGACCTCCCAGGGCTCTCCCCGGTCCTAGCGACCTCCATCTATTCTCCTAGCGCCCTCTAGTGGCCTACCCCGGACATCCTGGACATTTTTAGGGGAACAGCGCCATCTAGTGGGCTGCCCCGGCTAGGACAGCCTCTTATTTATCACAGTATTTCTACCCACCCTGCAGGCTAACAGTCCCTCTGGACCTCCAGTCTCCTCCCTGTAATATCTTTTTGCTATCCAGTCCATGCCACTGAAAGAAGAAAAGGTTAGGAGGATCCAAGATGGCGTTAAAGTAGGACGTGGTTGATAGAAACTCCTGCCCGCGTTACCTTTTCTTCTTTGCATTTTTCTGTCTGACTTCATGCCTAAGCATCGAGAGAAACAGCGGGCTTTTCCTCAGCCCCAGTAACTTCTCCACGTTAACCGCTTATTACCTCCTTTGCGGTCCCTACACTGGGCAAATCTGCTGTCGGACTCAGGAAGGAGTAAACTAAACGGGTTTCGTAGACTTCTGTGATAGGCATTATGATGTAAGTTGTGGGGATATTAACTCGTCAATGGACTGAAACTACAACCACCAACCTGTGAAGATTACTTCCCAAACACACCCCAGTGGTTATCAATCTGTTGTGGTTTCTTTTTCTGATCTTTTCTTGATTGTGGAGGAAAAGCCTCTGCCTGCCTGCGGTCAAAATTCAAACTTTCATATGACTCACAGACTCATTCATCATCGGCTAAAAAACCTCCGTTGCTGGTTTTATGATTTCTTTTGGGTTTTTTTGTAATATATCTTTTGAATAACTCAACTCCTAACACCCATTTTTAATCGATAACATTTCGCATATTGCACTCATCTTGGGTATACATCCGACGGGGTCTCGTTTCGGCTTTATTTAACTCCGGGCTTTGTCAAGGGAATCTGTGCACGTATGCCTTTACTTCTACGGGCTCTACTTTCTTTGTCCTTTGCTTTTTGTGGATTGTATCGGATACCTGTATCAGATACGTATTTATTTATTTATTGCACTTGTATCCCACATTTTCCCACCTATTTGCAGGCTCAATGTGGCTTACAAAACCTGTAATGAAAACGGCAACGGAATTCAAACATGCGTGGGATAAGCATAAAGGAATCCTGTGCCGAAGGAATGGATCCTCAGGAGCTTAGTCAGGATCGGGAGGCGGGGCAGGTGGTTGGGAGGCAGGGATAGTGCTGGACAGACTTGTACGGTCTGTGCCAGGGCTGGTGGTGGGCAGCGGGACTGGTGGTTGGGAGGCGGGGATAGTGCTGGACAGACTTGTACGGTCTGTGCCGGAGCTGGGGTTGGGAGGCGGGGCTGGTGGTTGGGAGGTGGGGATGGTGCTGGGCAGACTTGTGCGGTCTGTGCCGGAGCCGGTGGTTGGGAGGAGGGGCGGGTGGTTGGGAGGCGGGGATAGTGCTGGGCAGACTTATACGGTCTGTGCCCTGAAGAGCACAGGTACAAATCAAAGTAGGGTATACACAAACAGCAGCAAATATGAGTTATCTTGTTGGGCAGACTGGATGGACCGTGCAGGTCTTTTTCTGCCGTCATCTACTATGTTACTATGTTACTATGTAATGACATCTCCATTCCAGGGTAAAAGATACATTTGGTATTACAATGAGATCGAGGATTACATAGAAGGACTAAGCATACAGTTATATAGAGGCATCGTTCTAAGTATGGTGGTGTGATGAAGTATGGTAGTTAGGCTATGTATTCTCATGAAAGGCTTTGTTGAAGAGAGAGGTTTTCAGAGATTTGCGAAAGTTAGTTTTTTCGTTAATTGTTTTCAAATGAGTTGGTAGTGCATTCCACAGCTGCGTGCTCAGGTAGGAAAAGCTGGTAGCGTGCGTTAGTTTATATTTTAATCCTTTGCAGTCCGGGAAGTGTAGGTTGAGAAGTGTGCGGGAAGATCTTTTAGCATTTCTGAGAGGTAAGTGAACGAGGTCTGACATATACGTTGGAGCGTCTCCGTAATGTCACTTAATAGTGACATTTAATTATGGGGTGTTTTTTTTTTCTTTGTTACTATTTCTGGATTTCTGTCAAAGTTGAATCTTTCATGTACAATTTGAAATGCTATAAATAAAAATAAATTAAAAAAATTTTTAAAAAGAAGAAGAGATTAATGCAAAGCCCCTTCCTGGGCCAGCTGACGGAAAGAGGAGATACCCTTGTGGCACACTCTTAGTCAGGGCCCAGGAAGGAGAGAGGAAATGCCAGTGTGCTGTAACCCCAGGGGGAAGTCGTGCTTCTGGGATGCCAGCTGACTAGGCGGACAGGAAGAGACTGGGAAAACGCGATCCCATTATGTTATGTATTTCCATGCATTTATGACATAGGAAGGACATTAATTAGTGTGTTGAAAAATGTTTACAGCCCACCTGGGACCACATAAAAACATCACAAGTAATAAAACAAAGACTGGCATGCCTTGCCAATGCTTTTCCTATCACAGGAACTTTTCTTTGACATAAAATGATCTTTATGATCTTTCTATAGTCGATGACCTAACTTAAGTTACAACTCACTCTATTACTCAGTAACCTCTATGCAATACCATAATGCATTCTTCTTTACCATACTTGTATGCACCTAATGCAATACAGACAGCCCAGAATACTGCCGCCAGACTCATATTTGGAAAACCTAAATATGAAAGTGCAAAACCCCTAAGAGAGAAGCTTCACTGGCTCCCACTTAAGGAAGGCATTGCGTTCAAGATCTGCACGATGGTTCACAAAATCATTCACGGAGACGCCCCAATATACATGCTAAACCTTGTGGGTGTACCTCCCAGAAACGCCAAAAAATCGTCCTGCAAATTTCTCAATCTACACTTCCCCAGCTGCAAAGGTCTAAAATACAAGCTAATGCATGCCACTACCTTCTCCTACATGAGCACGCAGCTATGGAATGCATTACCCAAAGACCTAAAGGCAATTAAGGAAATGACTAACTTTTGCAAATCTTTGAAAACATATCTCTTCAACAAAGTCTACAAAGAGAACCCATAGCTCAACAATCCACCTCACCAATCCATCCAGCTATGAAAGTCCACCTTCTAAACTTTCTCACCCAACCACTTCCTTCTTCTTCCCCTTACTCAGTCTTTACAGATTACTAATTGTATCCAATTTCCTGGAATGACAATATCATAACTAAACTATGTAAGCCACATTGAGCCTGCAAATAGGTGGGAAAATGTGGGATACAAATGCAATAAATAATAAATAAATAGTACCCGGAAATGGCGATCACCATTACGGCATAATGTAAGCCACATTGACCCTGCAAATTGGTGGGAAAATATGAGATACAAATGCTACAAATAAATAAATAAATAAAATAAGCCAACGGTTCTCAAGCCAAACCTCGGAGTACACCCAGCCAGATAGGTTTTCAGGATATCCACAATGACTACGCATGAGATAATTTGCATGCAACTCTCTCTCTCTCTCATGCATATTCATTGTGGATATCCTGCTAACCTAGCTGTGCCCCAAGGACTGGATTAAGAACCACTGAAATAAGCAATCAGTATTGATGATATCCTCTATCAATAAAAGCTAGCTGAAGATGATTAATGAAATCTCACTTTAGCTGAAGCAGACAAGGAAGGAGACACTAAGGTCCTCTCAAAGACTATCACTAACCGCACCCTCTCCAAAAGACATTACACGATGTGATACCCGCAAGCGAGCCTTCTCCGGACTAGCCCCCGCACTCTGGAATGCACTGCCTGAAAGGCTGCACTTAACACAAGACTATCTCTACTTCAGGAAGCAGGTGAAAGCTTGGCTCTTCAACCAAGCCTTTAATGGAAGAAGTAACTAACTTGTTAGTCTCACTCACACACACAAGGATTGACTCGGGCTGCACATACTGCAGTGGGACATGTTTATCCACTCCTACCCTAGCTGAGATAATATTTAACCATCTCTCTGACCTCAAGTGCAACCTTCTTCAAATCAATCACCTTACTTTCTAACACTTCCTACTTTCTTACCTATCTATATGCTACATCTTTGCTTTACCCTTCACTATCAATTAAAATATTCTATTACACATTGTGTTGACATTGTAAATAGTATACCATGCCATACTTTGTATTGTTATTTGAATATTTTTACTCTTGTAATTGGCTATTACTCATGTTTGATTTATTCTTACTGCACACTGCCTTGAGTGAATTCCTTCAAAAAGGCGGTAAATAAATCCTAATAAATACATAAATAAATACATCTACAACTTCATTTCTGGCACTCTGACTTCAGAAAATCTTCCGTCCTATCATAGCTGTGCTGGTCTTTACTGCTGCCTAGTCCCTGCTAAGTCCTACCCCACCCATGGATTGCAATCAAGGAATGTGATTGGAGATATCTGTTCCACACCACAGGGACAGAAGGACTAAGGAGCAGAGAAAATTAGTTTCTCGGTGGTCAAAATGCTTCCTGAAGATTGCTTTTGCTGATAAAAATGTTTAAAGCATCCCACATCCTTTTCTCTGTAGCTGCGTTGGCATCGGTCCAGCTTATATGGCTCTTACTGTTAGACAAGGCAGCTTAGGTTACATAGTAACATAGTAGATGATGGCAGAAAAAGACCTGCACGGTCCATCCAGTCTGCCCAAGAAGATAAATTCATATGTGCTACTTTTTTTATTTGTACTGTCCTCTTCAGGGCACAGACCGTATAAGTCTGGCCAGCCCTATCCCCGCCTCCCAACCACCAGCTCTGGCACAGACCGTATAAGTCTACCCACACTAGCCCCACCTCCCAACCACCAGCTCTGCCACCAGGTTGCTCATGAGTGTTGCAGCTCTCATCACTGCCTCTTCTGAAGAAGCTGCTGCTTCCCCAAGAGATGAATTCCACACTATGTGGTCCTTCGTGTATTCTGTTTATCCTTCGGTGTGACTAGAGTTCAAACCCCACTTCTTCCATTCACTTTTTTTTGTAATCTTTACTTTTCACTGCATCATATACGAAACTTAGGGGCCAATATTCAGCCAGCAGCAATGAGCAATTTTTTAAAATTAGATTCAGATATCCAAGTAGCAGCAGTGCATTCACTCTGCAACAACTCCTCGGTACCTCTCCATTCAAATCTTTCCGTACACTCCTTCCTAGGAACACCATTCACTGGGTAAATCTCTCATATCTGCACCCTTCTCCTCCACCGTTAACTCTAGACTCCGTTCCTTTTATCTTGCTGCACCATATGCCTGGACTAGACTTCCTGAGCCGGTACATCAAGCTCCATTTCTGGCCATCTTCAAATCTAGGCTAAAAGACCACCTTTTTGATGCTGCTTTTAACTCCTAACCCTTACTCACTTGTTCAGTACCCATTTTTACCATTCCCACCTTAGTAATTCCCTTATCCCTTATTTGTCCTGTTTGTCTGTTCCAGTTAGACTGTAAGCTCTGTAAAACAGGAACTGTCTCTTCATGTTCTAGTGTACAGCTCTGTGTATGTCTAGAAGCTCTATAGAAATAATAAGTAGTAGTAATAGTCTTTCGGATTCCAGAATCTTGCTACTCTTTGGAATTCTGGAATCTTGCTACTCTTTGTCCTTGACCCTTATTTGTCCTGTTTGTCTGTCTTAGTTAGACTGTAAGCTCTGTAAAACAGGAACTGTCTCTTCATGTTCTAGTGTACAGCTCTGTGTATGTCTAGAAGCTGTATAGAAATAATAAGTATTAGTAGTAGTCTTTCTACTCTTTTGGATTCCAGAATCTTGCTACTCTTTGGGATTCTGCATAGAATGTTGCTACTCTTTGGGATTCCGGAATCTTGCAACTCTTTGGAATTCTGGAATCTTGCTACTCTTTGTCCTTGACCCTTATTTGTCCTGTTTGTCTGTCTTAGTTAGACTGTAAGCTCTGTAAAACAGGAACTGTCTCTTCATGTTCTAGTGTACAGATCTGTGTATGTCTAGTAGCTCTATAGAAATGATAAGTAGTAGTAATATGTCTTTGAGATTCCGGAATCTTTCTACTCTTTCGGATTCCAGAATCTTGTTACTCTTTGGGATTCTGCACAGAATTTTGCTACTCTTTGGAATTCTGGAATATTGCTACTCTTTGTCCTTGTCCCTTATTTGTCCTGTTTGTCTGTCCTAGTTAGACTGTAAGCTCTGTCAAGCAGGAACTGTCTCTTCATGTTCTAGTGTACAGCTCTGTGTATGTCTAGTAGCTCTATAGAAATGATAAGTAGCAGTAGTAGTCCTTGAAATTCTGGAATCTTTCTACTCTTTCGGATTCCAGAATCTTGCTACTCTTTGGGATTCTGCACAGAATGTTGCTACTGTTTGGGATTCAGGAATCTTGCAAATCTTTGGAATTCTGGAATATTGCTACTCTTTGTCCTTGACCCTTATTTGTCCTGTTTGTCTGTCTTAGTTAGACTGTAAGCTCTGTAAAACAGGAACTGTCTCTTCATGTTCTAGTGTACAGATCTGTGTATGTCTAGTAGCTCTATAGAAATGGTAAGTAGTAGTAGTAGTCTTTGAGATTCCGGACTCTTTCTACTCTTTCGGATTCCAGAATGTTGCTACTGTTTGGGATTCCGGAATCTTGCTACTCTTTGGGATTCCGGAATCTTGCTACTCTTTGTCTTGTCCCTTATTTGTCCTAGTTAGACTGTAAGCTCTGTCAAACAGGAACTGTCTCTTCATTTTCTAGTGTACAGCTCTGTGTATGTCTAGAAGCTTTATAAAAATGATAAGTAGTAGTAGTAGTCTTTGAGATTCGGAATCTTTCTACTCTTTCGGATTCCAGAATGTTGCTACTCTTTGGGATTCCGCACAGAATGTTGCTACTCTTTGAAATTCTGGAATCTTGCTACTCTTTGTCCTTGACCCTTATTTGTCCTGTTTGTCTGTCCTAGTTAGACTGTAAGCTCTGTAGAACAGGAACTGTCTCTTCATGTTCTAGTGTACAGCTCTGTGTATGTCTAGAAGCTCTATAGAAATAATAAGTATTAGTAGTAGTCTTTCTACTCTTTTGGATTCCAGAATCTTGCTACTCTTTGGGATTCTACATAGAATGCTGCTACTCTTTGGGATTCCAGAATCTTGCAACTCTTTGGAATTCTGGAATCTTGCTACTCTTTGTCCTTGACCCTTATTTGTCCTGTTTGTCTGTCCTAGTTAGACTGTAAGCTCTGTGAAACAGGAACTGTCTCTTCATGTTCTAGTGTACATATCTGTGTATGTCTAGTAGCTCTATAGAAATGATAAGTAGTAGTAATAGTCTTTGAGATTCCGGAATCTTTCTACTCTTTGGGATTCTGCACAGAATGTTGCTACTCTTTGGGATTCCGGAATCTTTCTACTCTTTCGGATTCCAGAATCTTGCTACTCTTTGGGATTCTGCACAGAATGTTGCTACTCTTTGGGATTCCGGAATCTTGCTACTCTATGTCCTTGTTTCTTATTTGTCCTGTTTGTCTGTCCCAGTTAGACTGTAAGCTCTGTGAAACAGGAACTGTCTCTTCATGTTCTAGTGTACATATCTGTGTATGTCTAGTAGCTCTATAGAAATGATAAGTAGTAGTAATAGTCTTTGAGATTCCGGAATCTTTCTACTCTTTGGGATTCTGCACAGAATGTTGCTACTCTTTGGGATTCCGGAATCTTTCTACTCTTTCGGATTCCAGAATCTTGCTACTCTTTGGGATTCTGCACAGAATGTTGCTACTCTTTGGGATTCCGGAATCTTGCTACTCTATGTCCTTGTTTCTTATTTGTCCTGTTTGTCTGTCCCAGTTAGACTGTAAGCTCTGTCAAGCACGAACTGTCTCTTCATGTTCTAGTATACAGCACTGCGTACGTCTAGTAGTGCTATAGAAATGATAAGTAGTGGTAGTAGAATATTCAGGTCATTGAGTTATGTGGCTATGGCCAATAGTCAGTGCCACACCCACATAGCTAACCAGGCAAAGTTTGGGCTTCTAGTTATGCTGTCTTACTTGCCTGGTTAACTATGAGGGTATCTCTGGATCCCGCATAACTCCAGCCTGTTCCCAGACTCTAACCCTGCTCTGCTCCAGAACTAACTAGCGAGTGCTGTGGCAGTAAAAAAGGGTTATTGAGTGGCATTGTCCAGTTCAGTGCTACTGAATATCCCCTCCTGATCCACTCAGCATGAGTTAACCCAGCAGGAGCCTCTCCAATCAGTTACATCATTTGGAATATTGGGAACTTATATTGTAAGCCCCTTGGGACAGAGAAATACGTGCTGTACCTGAATGTAACTTGCCCTGAGCCCTGAGTTTGGATCGGAAAGACAAGTGCATTTAAAATCCAAATGAGGCCACAAATAACTGCAAAAAGAAAAATGCAACACTTAAGGGCTCATTTTCAAATGAGAAAAAAAGTCCAAAAAGTGTCATAAAGCACCTCCCTTTGAGTTCCAAGCCCCCTCTCTCCGAATTTTAAAAGTCATCTATGTTACCTCGTCGGGGTTATGGCGGCAGCAGCGGTAAAAAGCATGCAGGCTCAGCACTTAGTTACGTTTTCCCTTCTCTCTCTCTCAGCTCTGGCCCTGCCCTTGCGGAAACAGGAAATGAGGGCGGGACCAGAGCTGAGAGAGAGAGAAGGGAAAACGGAACTAAGCACCGAGCCGAGCCTGCATGCTTTTTACCGCTGCTGCTGCTGCCCTAACCCCAATGAGGTAAGATAGATGACTTTTAAAATTCGGAGGGAGGGGGCCTGGAACTCAAAGAGAGGAGGGAGGGAGGGAACGAACTTCCGGTGGGTGAAATATTGGGGGTGCTCGAGCACCCACAGCACCCATGGAGTCGGCGCCTACGCTTACCGGCCTCTATGACACTCTCAGATGTTAGTCAGGTCTATTAGAGCAGCATGAAGGTCCCTGGAGTAGTGTAGTGGTCGGTGCAGTGCACTATGGAGTGGGGAACTCAGGTTCCTATCTTCCTCTACCTATCACACTTGTGGTGGAAACTGTGACCCCTCCTAAGGACACCAAAACCCTACTTCACCCATAAGGGCTATTGTAGTGGTGTACAGTGGGGGACAGTGGGTTTTGGAATGCTCAGGGGACAAGGTAAGGGAGCAAAGGTGAGATGTGTACCTGGGAGCATTTTTATGAAGTGCACAGAAGTGCCCTCTAGGGTTCCCCCATTGCTCTCCTGGGATGTCTGAGGGACCAGTCTACTAAAAATGCTGGCTCCTCCTACATCCCAATGGCATGAATCTCTAGGTTTTGCACTTATTCATATTTTTTTTTTAATGGAACAAAAACCAAGATGTCCAAAGCACAAAACCTTGTTCAAAATAGTATTACAAAAAAGAGACCTTTTTCTTTTTCAAAAATGACCACCTTTCCTATTTGGATTATGAACGTTCTGTGCTGTAACCCCAGGATGAAGTCATGCTTCTGGGATGCCAGCTAGCTAGGCGGGCAGAGAGAGACCAGAAATGGGAATAAAGGAAAACTCAATCCCATTATGTTAAACTGTATTTCCATGCACCTATGACATAGAAAAAACATTAACTAATCGGACTTAGACATCATATTGATTTAAGACGTCAAATCGGACTTAGGTGTCATATCGAAAATGCCCATCTTGGTCTCGTTTAGCTCCTCCCTGGGGGCGTTCCTCCACTCTTTTGGGGCTCCAGAGGATAAATGCCTCCAGAAATCTGGATTCTTGCTAACAATGCTTGTAATAAGGGCCTGGTTAGGAGGGGTGTGTGGGAGGAGGATACAAATATTCTGCACAGCTGAAAAACAGAAATTCAGGGGATACAGGATGAGGGGCCATTACCGTCTTCTGCGCCACCCATGGACTGCCATATAAGGGTTCAGACACAAGTTTGCCTTTCAACACCGTAGCTGTTCATTCCTTTGTACCTTCCTAACTCATTGCTGGGTGTTTTATTGGGGGGGGGGGGGGGGTGGAAGTTGAATAATACATTTTCGTATACTTTTAAATCTTAGCTTTTATTAATGTTTGATATACCACCCATGGGATGAACTTTCAGAGCAGTTTACAATAACAAAAATATAGTAAGGAGAGAAAGGAAGAAAAAAAGAAGCAAAACTACATTTTATCTACAGGATAGGAAGGAGAAATAAAGAACACTGCAGCGCCCAGGGGCGTAGCCAGACACCCAATTTTGGGTGGGCCTGGGCCCAAGATGGGTGGGCAGAAGAACTCCGCCTTGTCCCACAAGTGATTTGGTATCATGGTCTCTCAAACATCTCCCACCCCCGCATACCTTTTAAATGGCTTGATTTTCACCAGCAGTGAGCAGCAACTAATACACACTGCTCATGTTGGCCCCACACCCTTCCCTCTGATGCATAGTAACATAGTAAATGACGGCAGATGCACGGTGCATCCAGTCTGCCCAACAAGATAAACTCATTTTACATGGTACGTGATACTTTATACCCGAGTTTGATTTGTCCTTGCTATTCTCAGGGCACAGACCGTAGAAGTCTGCCCAGCACTGTTCTTGTATTAAAAGTTCTGAAGATTCTGGAATCCTAAAGAGTTACAAGATTCCGGAATCCCAATTAGTAGCAACATTCCATGTAGAACCCCAAAGAGTAACATAGTAAATGACAGCAGATAAAGACCTGTACGGTCCATCCAGTCTGCCCAACAAGATAAACTCATTTTACATTGTACGTGATACTTTATACCTGAGTTTGATTTGTCCTTGCCATTCTCAGGGCACAGACCGTAGAAGTCTGCCCAGCACTGTTCTTGTATTAAAAGTTCTGAAGATTCTGGAATCCTAAAGAGTTACAAGATTCCGGAATCCCAATTAGTAGCAACATTCCATGTAGAACCCCAAAGAGTAACATAGTAAATGACAGCAGATAAAGACCTGTACGGTCCATCCAGTCTGCCCAACAAGATAAACTCATTTTACATGGTATGTGATACTTTATACCCGAGTTTGATTTGTCCTTGCCATTCTCAGGCCACAGACCGTAGAAGTCTGCCCAGTACGGTTCCTCTACTAAAAGTTCTGAAGTTAACGTCTGAGCCCCTTAAAATTTACACTCCAGCCCATCTATATATCTATTCAAGCATGATCTGGGCGTAGACCCTAGAAGTCTGCCCAGCACTGTTCTTGTACTAAAAGTTCTGAAGATTCTGGAATCCTAAAGAGTTACGAGATTCCAGAATCCCAATTAGTAGCAACATTCCATGTAGAACCCCAAAGAGTAACATGGAGGGGCATAATTGAACGAAAACGCCTATCTCCATGGGCGTTTATCTCCAAGAACGGGTCCGTGAAGGGGCGGACCGAACCGTATTTTGGGAAAAAATAGACGCCCATGTTTTATTCAACAATGTGTGAGCTGGGCGTTTTTGTTTTTCAGCGATAACGGAAAATGAAAGCGCCCAGCTCAAAAACGAATAAATCCAAGGCATTTGTTCGTGGGAGGGGCCAGGATTCGTAGTGCACTGGTCCCCCTCACATGCCAGGACACCAACCGGGCACCCTAGGGGGCACTTTTACAAAAACAAACAAAAAGGTAAAAGAGCTCCCAGGTGCATAGCACCCTTCCCTTGTGTGTTGAGCCCCCCAAATCCCCCTCAAAACCCACTGCCCACAAGTCTACACCATTACTATAGCCCTAAGGGGTGAAGGGGGGCACCTACATGTGGGTACAGTGGGTTTGGGGGGGTTGGACGACTAATAAGCATTAAGCAGCACAATTGTAACAGGTAGGGGGGATGGGCCTGGGTCCACCTGCCTGAAGTCCACTGCACCCCCTAACAACTCCTCCAGTGACATAAGTACATAAGTAGTGCCATACTGGGAAAGACCAAAGGTCCATCTAGCCCAGCATCCTGTCACCGACAGTGGCCAATCCAGGTGAAGGGCACCTGGCACGCTCCCCAAACGTAAAAACATTCCAGACAAGTTATACCTAAAAATGCAGAATTTTTCCAAGTCCATTTAATAGCGGTCTATGGACTTGTCCTTTAGGAATCTATCTAACCCCTTTTTAAACTCCGTCAAGCTAACCGCCCGTACCACGTTCTCCGGCAACGAATTCCAGAGTCTAATTACACGTTGGGTGAAGAAAAATTTTCTCCGATTCGTTTTAAATTTACCACACTGTAGCTTCAACTCATGCCCTCTAGTCCTAGTATTTTTGGATAGCGTGAACAGTCGCTTCACATCCACCCGATCCATTCCACTCATTATTTTATACACTTCTATCATATCTCCCCTCAGCCATCTCTTCTCCAAGCTGAAAAGCCCTAGCCTTCTCAGCCTCTCTTCATAGGAAAGTCGTCCCATCCCCACTATCATTTTCGTCGCCCTTCGCTGTACCTTTTCCAATTCTACTATATCTTTTTTGAGATACGGAGACCAGTACTGAACACAATACTCCAGGTGCGGTCGCACCATGGAGCGATACAACGGCATTATAACATCCGCACACCTGGACTCCATACCCTTCCTAATAACACCCAACATTCTATTCGCTTTCCTAGCCGCAGCAGCACACTGAGCAGACCTGCATACTGCTGTCAGGGAGCTGGGTATGACATTTGAGGGTGAAAATAAAAAGTTGAGAAACTTCATTTTTTGTGGTGGGAGGGGGTTAGTGACCACTGGGGGAGTCAGGGGAGGTCATCCCCGATTCCCTCCAGTGGTCATCTGGTCATTTAGGGCACTTTTTGGGGCCTTATTCGTGAGAAAACAGGGTCCAGGAAAAGTGTCCTAAATTCTAGCTAAAAACGCATACTTTTTTCCCATTATCGGTGAAATGCGCCCATCTCTGTTCGGCAGATAACCACGCCCCAGTTCCGCCTTCGCCACACCTCTGACACGCCCCCATCAACTTTGTCCGCATCCGCGACGGATTGCAGTTGAAAACGTCCAAAAATCGGCTTTCGATTATACCGCTTTATTCGTTTTTGTGAGATAAACGTCCATCTCCCGATTTAGGTCGGAACTTGGGCGTTTTTCTCATTCGATTATAAGCAGGATAGTAACATATTAAATGACGACACAAAAAGACCTGTACGGTCCATCTACTCTGCCCAACAAGATAAACTCATTTACATGGTATATGTTACTTTATATGTATACCCGAGTTTGATTTGTCCTTGCCATTCTCAGGGCACAGACCGTAGAAGTCTGCCCAGTACTGTTCTTGTACTAAGTTCTGAAGCTAACATCGAAGCACCTTAAAATTTACACTCTAGCCCAGCCCTATCTATTCAGTCACGACGAGGGCGTAGACCGTAGAAGTCTGCCCAGCTCCCGTTTTGTTACCAATTACCAAGTTGCATCAGTTTCCAATTGATGCAACTTCCTGTTTTCGCATAGGCGAGAATACATCAGAGGGAAGGCTGTGGGGCTGGTGCGAGCAGTATGTATCAGTCACTGCTCACTGCGGGCGAAGATCTGCTATTTACAAGGTGTGCAAGAGGGACAGTTGTTTGGAGTTTTCGACTGGTGGAGCTTGGGGATCCCCTACCAGTCACATCACAGGTGTGCTGCTACTGGGTGGGCCTGAGCCCAAAGTGAATGGGCCTGGGCCCACCCTTGGCTATGCAACTGGCAGTGTTTTTATTCTCCATTGTTTACTAGAGAAGGTTGCATAAGGTTTTGAGACAAAAAAAAGCGGGGCCACCACAATTGAGAAAACTGAGCCTTCTGTGGAGGATGAAGGCTTTCTTTTGGTATAGCCGAAGATGCCTTAGAGGAGAGACTGATAGAGAACAAGGGAGGAAGGAACACGGTTGCCTATAGGCAGGAAAGAAGGGAAAAGAAGAGAATGCTGGGTGGGGGAAAGAGAAACAGATGCTGCTGGGTGCAAGAGAGTTGGGAAGACTGCTGGCAGAAAGGAGAGACAGAAGGGAATACTAGATGGGCATAAGGGAAGAAAGAAGGAGATGCTGGGTGGAAGAAGTAGGAAGACTGCTGGCAGGGGAGGCAGGAGGGGATAGAGGATGGACATGGGCAGTGGTGTGCTGGAGCGGGCTCGCGAGAGCCGTTTGTTAAGTTTTTAAGAATTTGGGGAGCCGGTTGTTAAAGTAGGCCTCCCCATGGCTACTTTAACAACTGACTCCCAAAATGTGGGCTTGGGCCCTAACCTGAATTCTCTTTTACTTTGCTGGCAGTAATGCTGGCCCCACCAGCCAAGTAAATAGACTGCTGCTGCTCCCTGCTCCTTGTTTCTGACTCTGAGCATCAGGCTGGGACTTTTCATGCAAGCGCAAGAAGGTTCCATCATGCTGCTCAGAGCCAGAAACAAGCAGCAGAGAATGGTGGCAGTCCATTTATTGGCTGGTGGGGCTCGGCAAAGGTATGCCTAGCATGCCCGCACAAGGGAGGGGAGAGAGAGGCATGTATTCCCCCCTCCCCCCAAATTTCAGGGCCAGCTATGCCTGGAGGGAGAGCCCGTTGTTAAAAATTTACCAGCACACCCCTGGACATAGGAAAAGAAAACGAAGATGCTGATCTGTGGTGAGGATGAGAGGGGGAAATTGAGGAGTACCAAGAGAGAAGGGGATGCTACAGGACAGGAGGAGAGAGTACAGGAGGGAGGAAAGAAAGGGATGCTAGACGGAGAGGGGATACTGGGCAGAGGGAACAGAGTAGGGGGATGCTGGTCAGGAGAGAATGGAACTTGGTAGGTTATCTTCAGAATGGGGTCCCTGCACCTAGGAATACAAGCTATGTCAATCTGACCCTGGAAGCAGCATGAATTTTAGTAGACTATGTTGAGACTCACAGATGGCAGGGAAGCGATAAGGAAACCTTCTCTAATTCTACCAACAGTGGTTACCAAGCTACACACCAATGCCAGCCCCTCCTTTTACTAGCATTGCTTGCCTTACCGTGCCTTGGTTTCCTTCCTAGGTTCAAGCTGAGTTTCAGAAGCGTTGGGAACGCTGGAGACTGGAACACATGTACAGCCAACGGGACACGAACAAGAAACCTCTACAGTTCCCAGCCAACAGCCTGAGCAGTGGAGGCACCCTTGGGAGTACCATTTAAGCCGCTATTCCCAGAGACACGTTTAAGGAACACTCTAGAAACAATCTGTTGAACTCATGTGACGTGGCACTTTAATCGGGAGGCACCCAGGGTCCTGCTCATTCCTTCTGGGTGCTGAAGTCATGAATCCTCCTGAATTCAGAAACAAGAGATCTCAGTAATGCGTAGCTTCCTGGATTGCTTAATGAGAGCAGCCTCCTCGTGTAGCTCCTTCAAATCAGAAAGTTTAACCTCCAAAAGGTTGCACATTT
The DNA here is from genome assembly GCF_901765095.1 of Microcaecilia unicolor. Taxonomy (NCBI): domain Eukaryota; kingdom Metazoa; phylum Chordata; class Amphibia; order Gymnophiona; family Siphonopidae; genus Microcaecilia; species Microcaecilia unicolor. The sequence continues at coordinate 14,302,868 of NC_044033.1, forward strand.
TCTTTCCAGTTAATAATCAAGAGCTACGTTGTCCAAATATTACCTAGCAAGCAAATTATAGGTCAAATACAGGGTAATAAAAGGTTTGTCTGTTAAATCTGAGGAAAGGGTTGACTGGTCACAAAATTACATCCATTTCAAAAACTGGATAGCTATAGGGTCAAATGGACTTACTACAAGGTTCTTCCCAATTTGTGTGTGATTTCTGGCCTCTACTACGGTAAACTTTGATTTCTAACAAATATGAACTATTTTTGCTACAAAAGGCAGCAAGCTACCAAAATCTACAGTGTAGGTCACGTTCGAGAGGGTCCACTCCAATCCCCCTTTCTTAAACTCAAGCTCCAAGACATTCTGAGGGGTGGGGGGGGGGGGGGGGTTGGTCCTGTTTCCACAATAGAAAAAGAGGCACTTCAGTTCTCAAAATGCTTTGAAATGGAAACTGAACTTAAAATAAGGTTAAACCATAAGTTAAAAAGTATTTCAGTAGCCCATCCATAGTGGCCTCAAGCACTGTGGGCCGTTAACTATACTACCCATCAAGGGTGATTTATAAAGCAATATTTTAGTGGACATAATTTCTGAAGCACATTACTTCAGGAGCATTATAGCTGTAAAAATTGAAAAAAACTGATTGATGCTGACTCACTGTAAAGGGAATCTCCCATTACAAATTACGATAAGTCCTTATGGGATTGATTCAGAGTTCTCCACCCAGCAAATAACCCCCACTGCCGATAGATTATATGGCAAGAAAAGATTTTCTCAAATTGTCCGTTCTGGAATTTCCAAGCCGATAAATCTCTTCTGTGCACTGAGTAGCTCTGTGAGGCTTTTGTTTCTAGACACATTTTATTACTAAACTAGTAAAAAAGGCCCGTTTCTGACACAAATGAAACGGGCGCTAGCAAGGTTTTCCTCGGAGTGTGTATGTTTGAGAGAGTGTATGTGAGAGTGACTGTGTGTGAGAGAGAGAGAGTGAATGTGCGAGTGTGTGTGTGTGAGAGATAGAGAGTAAGTCTGGGTGCGAGTGTGTCTGTGAGAGAGAGAGTGTGTGTGTGAGAATGAGAGTGTGTTCAAGTGCGTATGTGAGACTCAGTGTGAGAGAGAGAGTGTGAGTTTCACACAGATACAGTGTGTGCAAGAGAGAGAGTGTGTGTGAGACACAGACTCTCTGTGAGACTGAGTGTATGAGACCAAGAGAGTGTGTGAGTGAGAGTGAATGTGATACAGTGTGAGACATAGAGTGTGTGAGAGACAATGTGTGAGAGTGAGAGAGAGAAAGACATTGACTGTGTGAGAGAGAGTGTGTGTGTGACAGAGATACCTCCCTCCCCCTCTCTGGTGTCAGGCCCCCCCTCCCTCCCTCTCTCTGGTGTCAGGCCCCCCTCTCTCTCTCTTGTGTCTGAGCGTTACTGTGCAGGACGCTGAGCTCCGGCTGTGCTTCAAGGAACTGACCAATCCTATTTAATAGAATGCACCTCCAACATTCTGAAGCCGAGAAACCTCGTGTGGTTGGTCACTTCTGCTTGTGACGAACCCGGAAGTACGTGATGTCAATTCAGGAGATGGATACAGAGAGCAGGAATGCCTCAGCCGTGCAGTCAGCTTCAGAATGCTGGAGGTGCGTTTTATTATATAGGATTCTTTTTATATTATTGAAAGAAATTCCCTGATTGAAGTCCCTTTCGAAGGGGGGCAGGAGGGACGGGTGTTTGAGGATCCAATCCCTGTAGTTTTTCTGTAGCACCGAGTCCAGATGAGATGTGTCCTAGATCCGACGACTGCTATCCAGAAAGGCGGGGCTTTTTCAGTTGTGGGCTATTTTTTTTTTTGTTTTTTAGGAGGGAGAGAATAAGGGAAAAGGGGTTGATGTCTATTCAGCAATTTAATTATAGTCATCCTGCCTAGAGAGTGGATTGCTATCTAAAAATAGACCACCGTCTGAAAAAGAAATCCAAATGCATTCCCCACCTTTTGGGATCATATTATAAGGGGAGAAACCAACAGCGAGCAAATGGGAATAATTCTATCGGGCAGAATTCATGGATTGTAGAATCTGTTCAAAGACTTTAATCGGCAGCAGTGAGAGGACAATGGTACCAAAGTGACAGATATCATTTAATGGCAATTGTTTATTTGTGAGTTTACCACAGTATTGTTTCCCCACTAAACAGCCCCTCTTTAATCCTGCATTTTAAATACATTCCATCCAGTGGTGGCTGTTTCATATTTAGGCAAAACGTTTTGGCCACAGGACCAGCTTTAACAGGGCTGCACAATGCCCCACACTTATCCGAGTCAGCTTTGCAAATGGTTAAAGCTTCTTTTCCCTTTCCCTCTACCTCTCCCCTTGGTATTTCTGCTTCTCCTCACTAAGGGGGTCTTTTACAAAGGCATGCTAAACATTAGAAATGCTCATAGGAATATATGGGCAGGACCCCTAAGATTACAACAGTAGTGATTAAAGAATTCTGTTTAAATAAATCCCTGACACTTCATTTGAAATCTTAAGTCCTGCCTGTGGGAGGGGGAGGAGGGGTATGAAACTGCTTTGCACAGGGCCCTGTAATTGCTAAGGCTGGCCCTGTTTGGCCAGAAATATGATGGCAATTGAGATGCAATCTTTCAGGTTGATGCAGTAATCAAGACTCTCGCCTTCATGTATGCACCACATGCCTACAAGCTCCTATGCTTACAAAATCTTTGTGCTGCTAATAAGTATGAACTGTGGAATTTGGAAACCTACTGCTTGTGTTTACTTTAAGCTTTAATGTGTTTATATATATATATATAAATCAAATTGTGCAATATATTTTTAAAAGATTTACTGAGGTTTGTCCCTTGCATCTCCAGCAATGACTAACCGAGATCAGCACCACGGACAGTTACATGCTTGCTGTTCATTTCTGTTTGATGCTAGACTGCATTGTAAGAACATTCCTTGCAATAACTGTATATTCAAATCAACAGGAACGGAATGAATGGATGAATGAGTAAAAGGCATTGTTGATTTATTTCCACTTTCTCTCTTTGAAAAAGCGCTGTACCACATTGATGTCAGTGTTGATAAAAGTCACAATCCATCAGGGGAGCCAACATTTTTAAGACTAATAACCAGCTGGCTAAGATCAACCTTTAAAAAATGATTTTTGGTATTTTACTAGCATTTGCATTCTGGCACAGGTTGAAATGACAATGCTGCAATATATGACATGTGGCGACTGATTTTTGGAGCCAGAAAAGCAAAGGGGTTATTTTGTGGACAGCCTTGTTTGGTTGTCTTCTCTGGAATCGATCCCTGCCATATTCTGATTAAGCCTCAAGGCCATCAAAAAAGAGGATCTAATTATAGCTCAGTTCATCCTGGCTACAAGAGCCCTTCTTTTCTATTATATAATACCGCAGTCTAAATATGGCACATTCTGGATGCACTTTTATATCATGGCAATCTTTGGAATGGACAGTGGGAGATGAGAGTCATTTTATATCATAGTGACTTTTTGATAGACATTTCAAGCACTAATTGAAGAAAGTCCGTCATACAGTCCCTACCGGGGGGGGGGGGGGGAGAGAATGGTTTTGTGTGCTGATATAACTGCACTGGGATTTTTCTCATGGCTGATTTTGTTGGCTGGACTCTTATGCATTAACTATATTGTCCATTTCTCACTTCCAGCTGGTTGTGACTCCCCTGCTCCAATTTAAATAATCAGAAGCTTAGTGGAGATTGGGTGACAGAGCCGGTGGTGGGGGGCGGGGCTGGTGGTTGGGAGGCGGGGCTAGTGCTGGGCAGACTTCTACAGTCTGTGCCGTGAAAATGGCAGATACTAATCAAGGTCAGGTATATGAAAAAGTAGCACATATGAGTTTATCTTGTTGGGCAGACTGGATGGACCATGCAGGTCTTTCTCTGCCATCATCTACTATGTTACTATCCAGCTTATTTTCGAAGGAGATCACCGGCCATCTTCCGACACAAATCGGGAGATGGCCAGCGAGCTCCTGAACCCGGCCAAATCGGTATAATCGAAAGCCGATTTTGGCCGGCGCCAACTGCTTTCTGTTACGGAGCTGGCCAAACTTCAAGGGGGCGTTTCAGTAGGGTAGCAAAGGCGGGACGGGAGCATGCTTTGAGATGGCCGGCTTCACCCGATAATGGAAAAAAGAAAGCCGGCCTTGACGAGCATTTCGCCGGCTTCACTTGGTTCCTTTTTTTTCAGGACCAAGCTTCAAAAAGGTGCCCAAACTGACCAAATGACCACTGGAGGGAATCGGGGATGACCTCCCCTTACTCCCCCAGTGGTCACCAACCCCTTCCCACCTAAAAAAAAATATTTTCCCCAACCTCTATGCCAGCCTCAAATGTCATACCCAGCTCCCTGACAGCAGTATGCAGGTCCCTGGAGCAGTATTTAGTGGGTGCAGTGCACTTCAGGCAGGTGGACCCAGGCGCATCCCCCCACTACCTGTTACACTTGTGGTGGTAAATGTTAAGCCCTCCAAAACCCACTGTACCCACATGTAGGTGCCCCCTTCACCCCTAAGGGCTACGGTAATGGTGTACAATTATGTGGAGTAGGTTTTGGGGGAATTTGGGGGGCTCAGCACCCAAGGTAAGGGAGGTATGCATCTGGGAGCAATTTCTGAAGTTCACTGCAGTGCCCCCTAGGGTGCCCAGTTGGTGTCCTGGCATGTCAGGGGGACCAGTGCACTACAAATGCTGGCCTCTCCCACGAACAAATGCCTTGGATTTGGCCGGGTTTGAGATCGCCGGCCTCGGTTTCCATTATCGGCGAAAAACGCTCTGCAAGCCAGTCACCTGTATTCGGTGACACTTAATTGGGCAGTGCATCTGAGTATCAGCTCTGATCGCCCCAATTTTGAAGTGGTTTGGAGAGGGGAGTTCCAAGGGCAGAGTCAGGGAGGCAGCTCACTTGTTGCCAGCGATATTTAATATCAGTGCCACCATTGCTAAGTGACCAAATAGGACCAAATAGCAGTACAAAATTTGTTCATTTAGCAATGCGGATGAAGGCACTGAAAGTTGGTCAGCATCTGCATAACTTCCAGGTCCCAACCTGAAGTGTGGCAATCCAGATCCCCCTCCCTCTCTCTCCACACACTGAAAGAACATCCAGATAACAGCCCTCCCCTCCCCCCCACCCAGATCCCCTTTAAGATCATAGCAGGTCTACTTTCCTGATCCCTGGTAGTCTAGTGGGAAATAGGCTACAGTGATTTATTGCACCCCTGGGGTTGTAGTAGAACAGAGCACTGTTGCTGCTGCTTTTCAGGGCACTAATAATTTATTATATAAGTACATAAGTATTGTCATACTGGGAAAGACCAAAGGTCCATCAAGCCCAGCATCCTGTTTCCAACAGTGGCCAATCCAGGTCACAAATACCTGGCAAGATCTGGAAAAAGTTCAATACATTTTATGCTGCTTGTCCCAAAACTAAGCGGTGGATTTTCCCCAAGTCAATTTAATAATGGTCTATGGACTTTTCCTTTAGGAAGCCGCCCAGACCTTTTTTAAACCATGCTAAGCTAACCACCTTTACCACATTCCTAGTTAGGAAATAAAGATCCAGATTTAACCTTCAAACAAAACCAACAGCATTTGAACACAGTTGGCAATGTATTTATTTCATTTGATTACACACCTCACCAAAATCATAATAATGTCCAAAGTGGCCTCCTTTCCTTGTAGTTATAATAAAATAATAATTTGCTATTAGTCTTTTGGGTACAACCACTTTAGTTTTTGAAATGACTGTACTAAGTTGCTTTTGTATTTGAAATCAAAAAATAAACAACATATTATAATCAGTCAATCTAAACCACTGCCCCTTCTTAACCTCACCAAAACTCAGCCTTTTTATTTGTTACATTTGTACCCCGCGCTTTCCCACTCATGGCAGGCTCAATGCGGCTTACATGGGGCAATGGAGGGTTAAGTGACTTGCCCAGAGTCCCACTAGCAACATTCCATGTAGAAGTCGGCCCTTGCAGATCACCAATGTGGCTGCACAGGTTTCTGCTTCTGTGAGTCTGACGTCCTGCATGTACATGTACGTGCAGGACGTCAGACTCACAGAAACAGAAGCCTGCGCAGCCTTCTACATGGAATGTTGCTAGTGGAATAGCAACATTCCATGTAGAATCTCCAACAGTAGCAACATTCCATGTAAAATCTCCAACAGTAGCAACATTCCATGTAAAATCTCCAATAGTAGCAACATTCCATGTAGAATCTCAAATAGTATCTATTTTATTTTTGTTACATTTGTACCCTGCGCTTTCCCACTCATGGCAGGCTCAATGCGGCTTACATGGGGCAATGGAGGGTTAAGTGACTTGCCCAGAGTCACAAGGAGCTGCCTGTGCCTGAAGTGGGAATCGAACTCAGTTCCTCAGTTCCCCAGGACCAAAGTCCACCCCTCCACTGTTGCTACTATTTGAGATTCTACATGGAATGTTGCTATTCCACTAGCAACATTCCATGTAGAAGTCGGCCCTTGCAGATCACCAATGTGGCCGCGCAGGCTTCTGCTTCTGTGAGTTTGACGTCCGTCAGACTCACAGAAACAGAAGCCTGCGCAGCCTTCTACATGGAATGTTGCTAGTGGAATAGCAACATTCCATGTAGAATCTCCAATAGTAGCAACATTCCATGTAGAATCTCCAACAGTATCTATTTTATTTTTGTTACATTTGTACCCTGCGCTTTCCCACTCATGGCAGGCTCAATGCGGCTTACATGGGGCAATGGAGGGTTAAGTGACTTGCCCAGAGTCACAAGGAGCTGCCTGTGCCTGAAGTGGGAATCGAACTCAGTTCCTCAGTTCCCCAGGACCAAAGTCCACCCTAATCACTAGGCCACTCCTCCACTGTTGCTACTATTTGAGATTCTACATGGAATGTTGCTATTCCACTAGCAACATTCCATGTAGAAGTCGGCCCTTGCAGATCACCAATGTGGCCGCGCAGGCTTCTGCTTCTGTGAGTTTGACATCCGTCAGACTCACAGAAACAGAAGCCTGCGCAGCCTTCTACATGGAATGTTGCTAGTGGAATAGCAACATTCCATGTAGAATCTCCAATAGTAGCTACATTCCATGTAGAATCTCCAATGGTATCTGATTTATTTTTGTTACATTTATACCCCGCGCTTTCCCACTCATGGCAGGCTCAATGCGGCTTACATAGGGCAATGGAGGGTTAAGTGACTTGCCCAGAGTCACAACGAGCTGCCTGCGCCGGGAATCAAACTCAGTTCCTCAGCTCCCTCAACCATTCCCCCTACATCAAAGCAAGAAACCATGTCATTCCTCCCCAATCAGTTACCCTGCCTCCATTACTTACAGGGATGAAAAATGATGCGTAAAGGCAAAGCTGACGAATGAACACTGAACCGATCACTTCTACTTTCCATAATGTGACATTCATCAGTAAGATGGGAAATCCTGAGGGTGTTCCAGCTGTCTCGCTGTGCTGCTTTCGCATCTGCAGGCAGTGTGGCCTGCATGCTAGCATCACTCTCTGTCTCTCCTGAGTTAACATGCTGTACTCATCACAACAGAGGGCTGGTGACAGGGACAAATCCCTAGACTCCAGTGGAAGACAGCCAGCTTCAGGAATCCACGGAAGTCTAATGTAAGTAGTCTTTTGTTTAACATTATTAGACAACTATCACAGAGCCTCTGTCTAGACATATAGGAACATATTTTTACAAGAGAAACAAACCGAAAGGTGCCTGTTTTCAGCGTAGACTTACCACCCAGGAATGCTAAAAGATCAATACTCACATTCCTGAACCGCCACTATCCCTGCTGCAAAGGACTAAAATACAAAACAACATACACATCCAGCTTCTCCTACATTTATTTATTTTAAAAAAAATTTTTTGTTACATTTGTACCCTGCGCTTTCCCACTCATGGCAGGCTCAATGCGGCTTACATGGGGCAATGGAGGGTTAAGTGACTTGCCCAGAGTCACAAGGAGCTGCCTGTGCCTGAAGTGGGAATCGAACCCAGTTCCTCAGTTCCCCAGGACCAAAGTCCACCACCCTAACCACTAGGCCACTCCTCCACTGTTGCTACTATTGGAGATTCTACATGGAATGTTGCTACTGTTGGAGATTCCATGTAGAAGTCGGCCCTTGCAGATCACCAATGTGGCCGCGCAGGCTTCTGCTTCTGTGAGTCTGACGTCCTGCACGTACATGCAGGACGTCAGACTCACAGAAACAGAAGCCTGCGCAGCCTTCTACATGGAATGTTGCTAGTGGAATAGCAACATTCCATGTAGAATCTCCAATAGTATCTATTTTATTTTTGTTGCATTTGTACCCCGCGCTTTCCCACTCATGGCAGGCTCAATGCGGCTTACATGGGACAATGGCGGGTTAAGTGACTTGCCCAGAGTCACAAGGAGCTGCCTGTGCCAGAACTGGGAATCGAACTCAGTTCCTCAGTTCCCCAGGACCAAAGTCCACCACTCTAACCACTAGGCCACTCCTCCACTGTTGCTACTATTTGAGATTCTACATGGAATGTTGCTATTCCACTAGCAACATTCCATGTACAAGTCGGCCCTTGCAGATCACCAATGTGGCCGCGCAGGCTTCTGCATGGACTGTTGCTAGTGGAATAGCAACATTCCATGTAGAATATCCAATAGTAGCAACATTCCATGTAGAATCTCCAACCAATAGTATCTATTTTATTTTTGTTACATTTGTACCCTGCGCTTTCCCACTCATTGCAGGCTCAATGCGGCTTACATGGGGCAATGGAGGGTTAAGTGACTTGCCCAGAGTCACAAGGAGCTGCCTGTGCCTGAAGTGGGAATCCAACTCAGTTCCTCAGTTCCCCACGACCAAAGTCCACCACCCTAACCACTAGGCCACTACTCCACTCACATAAGCACGCAGCTATGGAATGCTCTACCACTTGACGTGAAAAGAATACCCGACCTAATCAACTTTCGGAGATCACTGAAGACCAGCTTGTTCAACAAGGCATACCACAACGATCCATCCTAATTACCAAACAACGAAATCCAAGCCTAAACTGGACAAAACCTAACTCTCTCTACTTGACCGCAAAGCCACACTCGACCACGAACGAACTCTAATGCAACACCACCCTACCACTTATTCCGAGTATTCACTCCTTATCAATTAAGACCTTTACTGTAATACCACTCTATCTCTTACTCCGGACATGGCGATTGTCATGACGGAACAATGTAAGCCACATTGAGCCTGCAAATAGGTGGGAAAAGGTGGGATACAAATGTAATAAATAAATAAATAAATAATTTTATAAAGACAACATAGGCACCTATGGGAAGTGGACACCTTGCACCACCCCCAATAGAGTACAAATGTTGACTCACAAATTCACATCTGCTACAAAGATGTTGTAACTGTGTCTGTGTATCCCACGCTTTATAAAATACGCATGTAAACTGCAACCCTTTTCTGGTCCACATTTCACTCCCAGGAGCATCCATGCCTAGTGCACATAGAAGTACATATGATATTGTAGGCATAAATACATTAACGTAGAGAAATGCCCTTATAAGTTCATTAAAGACCTTTATCGTGTGGAAAACTGGATTTGTGTTTGGAAAACCCTTCATAAAATGAACAAGGAAAGAGACAGGATAAATGTCATTATTTATTTTCACTGAATAGCCACACCCTTAATTGTATGAAAGTCACCCAAAAATTGCATGCATAATTTAATTGAATGAGTCAATGAGTGCCAAGAATTGGCTTTTTAACAAACAATTATTGGCAGTAATTGAAACCAATTAACATGTACGTGGGTAGATTTTACACTTATCCCAGAAAAGGGGGCATGGAAATGGAAGGGTGATGGGCGTTTCAGGGTGGAGCGTGGGTGTGGATTCCAGTTATGTGTGCAATTAAAAAAATAAGGGGTTCCCCACGTAAATTTAGGCGGGGGAATTTGCACCATGTTTGCACTCAACCCCTGTGCTTAAGCGCTACTGTATAAACCGGGCCTAACTTTAGGAGCGACTTAAGAGAACAGCTCTTAAGTGTGTGTGTGGGGGGGGGGGGGGGGGTTCCATGCTGAGATTTTAGGCGCAGTTTACAAAATTCATCCGAGACTAAAGTATCTTCATTAATCCACACAATACAAACATGACCAAGAAACTATGGGGCCCTTTTACTAAGGCATGCCGAAAAATGGCCTGCGCTAGTGTAGGTGCGCATTTTGGACGTGCGCAGGTCCATTTTTCAACATGCCTGCAAAAAAGGCCTTTTTTGTGGCCCAAAAATGGATGTGCGGCAAAATTAAAACCAGTGTGTGTCCATTTTCGGCCTGAGACCTTACTGCCACCCATTGACTTATTTGGATTTTGCTCCCACCTTTTTCAGTAGTAGCTCAAGGTGAGTTACATTCAGGTACTCTGGATATTTCTCTGTCCCAGGAGGGCTCACAATCTAAGTTTGTACCTGAGGCAATGGAGGGGGTTAAGTGACTTGCCCAAGGTCACAAGGAGGAGCAGTGGGATTTGAACCAGCCACCTCTGGATTACAAGAACGGTGCTCTAACCACTAGGCCACTCCTCCACTAGCAACATTCTGTGTAGAATCTCAAATAGTAGCAACATTCCATGTAAAATCTCAGATAGTAGCAACAGAATCTCAAATAATTTATTTGGATTTTGCTCACACCTTTTTCAGTAGTAGCTCAAGGTGAGTTACATTCAGGTACTCTGGATATTTCTCTGTCCCAGGAGGGCTCACAATCTAAGTTTGTACCTGAGGCAATGGAGGGGGTTAAGTGACTTGCCCAAGGTCACAAGGAGGAGCAGTGGGATTTGAACCAGCCACCTCTGGATTACAAGAACGGTGCTCTAACCACTAGGCCACTCCTCCACTAGCAACATTCTGTGTAGAATCTCAAATAGTAGCAACATTCCATGTAAAATCTCAGATAGTAGCAACAGAATCTCAAATAATTTATTTGGATTTTGCTCACACCTTTTTCAGTAGTAGCTCAAGGTGAGTTACATTCAGGTACTCTGGACATTTCTCTGTCCCAGGAGGGCTCACAATCTAAGTTTGTACCTGAGGCAATGTAGGGTTAAATGACTTGCCCAAGATCACAAGGAGCAGCAGTGGGATTTGAATTGGCCACCTCTGGATTGCAAGACCAGTGCTCTAACCACTAGGCCACTCCTCCACTATAGCAATATTCCATGTAGAATCTCAAACAGTAGCAACAGAATCTGAAGAAGTGGCAACACTCCATGTAGAATCTTCAATAGTAGCAACATTCCATATATTTATTTATTTAGATTTTGCTCACACCTTTTTCAGTAGCAGCTCAAGGTGAGTTACATTCAGGTACTCTGGATATTTCTCTGTCCCAGGAGGGCTCACAATCTAAGTTTGTACCTGAGGCAATGGAGGGTTAAGTGACTTGCCCAAGATCACAAGGAGCAGCAGTGGGATTTGAACCAGCCACCGCTGGATTGCAAGACCGGTGCTCTAACCACTAGGCCACTCCTCCACTTAGAGGTAAGGTCTCACATGTTAACCTATCGGTAATAGTCAGTGCATGTACACTGCAGATTACCGTCGGGTAAGCACCACGCGGTGGAAAATTTCTACCATGTGTTTTGGACGTGCATTAAAAATGGAATTACCGCCCAGGGCATGTGATATCTGGGCGGTAGTTCCAATTTGACGTGTGTTCACACCCACGTGCCTTAGTAAAAGGGTTCCTATGGAAGGAGGTGCACATGTATGATTCACTGTAACACAGTAGCTGACGGCAGATAAAGACCAATATGGTCCATCCAGTCTTCACAAGATAAACTCATTACATATGATATAATGTGATACTTCATATGTATACCTGATCTTGATTTGTCCTTGTAATTTTCAGGTCTCACTTTTAACAATACGATTCAATAGAAGAACTTCTATTCCGTTACTTGCCAATAGGCTAAGTGCGGATTACATAAGAGTTTTAAAAGTACGGAACGCACATTCCTCAATCTCCACTATCCTAACTGTAAAGGGCTAAAATATAAATCCACATAAGCGACCAGTTTCTCATACATCTGCACACAGCTATGGAACGCACTACTGAGGGCTGTAAAAACAACGCAGGACCTAACCATCTTCAGAAGGCTACTGAAAACAGATCTTTTCAAGAAGGCATACCATAAACGTCCATCTTAAATACTAAATAACAACGCTATACATGATCTATATATAACTGATCTTTTACCTCATGACTGATTAACCTCTTTGATACTCATGATCAAGTATTACCACTTCAACCTTATGCTGAATAGGGACTCTCTATAATCGATGACCTAATGCATGCTACAATCCAAACTCTATAACCCAACTCTCTATAATCGATGACCTAATGCATGCTACAATCCAAACTCTATAACCCAACTCTCTATAATCGATGACCTAATGCATGCTACAATCCAATCTCTATAACCCAACTCTCTATAATCGATGACCTAATGCATGCTACAATCCAATCTCTATAACCCAACTCTCTATAATCGATGACCTAATACATGTTACAATCCAATCTCTATAACCCAACTCTCTATAATCGATGACCTAATGCATGCTACAATCCAATCTCTATAACCCAACTCTCTATAATCGATGACCTAATACATGTTACAATCCAACTTATTCTCAGAAACTTTCATGCAATACCATAATTTATTTTTCTTTAACACATATGTATGCACATGGTATATATATATATATATATATATATATATATATATATATATACCATGATCTGTTCCATATATGCCATGTTCCATGTATGTTACCATGTATGTATGCACCTTAACGCAATACCATTTGTAATTCTGTTACCCGGAAATGGCAACCGCAGTTACGGCAAATGTAAGCCACATTGAGCCTGCAAATTGGTGGGAAAATGTGGGATACAAATGCTACAAATAAATAAATAACATCCCACATTAGAATTTAAACTTATTACAGGAGATTCTAGAAATAAAGAACATACCGTCTCTGATTACTGAGTAATAAAACCAAATGTACCCATTTCAAGCCAGACATTTAATATATTTTCTAAAAAGATAGGATTTCAAAAGTTTCCTAAATCTGCGATAAGAAGGTTCAGTCTTCAGAGTATCAGTAGGAGTAGCTGCATGCTGAAATATTTAAAAGTAGAAGTATATTTTACATTTTTATTTATCCAGAACACTAAATGTTTGTGTATTTATAAATCAATAACAGCCAATGTTTGTTATAGCAAATCGTTCTGTGTGGGAAAGGAGCTGGACTGCGTGACCTCAAATATCTATCCCACAGGTGATGTGGAAGCTGATCTGACTGCAGGGCACCCGGAAAGCACTAGAACAATGAAAATTATTCAGAAATGTAACAAAGAACTCCCCGTAACCAGCAGAACCAAGGTTAAAAACTGATTTTAGCAGAGTGGAGGAGTGGCCTAATGGTTAGTGCAGTGGGCTTTGATCCCGATGTCCTAGGTTTGATTCCCACTGCAGCTCCTTCATAATTGCCTAACCTCCATTGCCTCAGGTACAAAAAAAAACAAGATCGTGAGCTCTCTAGGGACAGAGAAAGTACCTACTTATAATGTGCGATTGCCCTCCGCCTTGAACCTGATGGTTAAGTGGATTATAAATGCAAACTGAACTTCTAAGGAAAGCAAAATTGCGAAGTCTACATCAAGAAGGTGGGTAGAGAGCAAAATCAGGAATGGGTGGCCATGTCCTGAAAAAATGAAATGGGAATCAGTTGCTGATAAGGTGGAGGAATGGTCTGATAATACAGTCATAAATTAGACGAATCCTTAGCCAATAAGTTCAATTAACCTTTACACCTAACTCTTCAACAGTATTTGGGTAACAATATCAGTCCTTCTTGGAGATCATCATGCAGCCTGCTCATAAAATATCGATTCAGTCCATGCAATTCAACTTTGAACTATCATATTTGATCATGTATGTAAATTGCTAGATATATGGCCCACCTTTTTGATGCTGCTTTTAACTCCTAACCCTTATTCACTTGTTCAGAACCCTTATTTTATCATCCTCACCTTAATATTCCCTTATCTCTTGTTTGTCCTGTTTGTCTGGCCTAATTAGATTGTAAGCTCTGTCGACCAGGGACTGTCTCTTCATGTTCAAGTGTACAGCGCTGCGTACGTCTAGTAGCACTATAGAAATGATAAGTAGTAGTAGTAATATGGGATCCAAATCTTTTAAATAAATATCTCTATGGGCAAATAGAAGCTACAGTATGTCCCAACTCAAATTTTGGAACATAAATAACATATCGCTCCATGGTGCGACCGCACCTGGAGTATTGTGTTCAGTACTGGTCTCCGTATCTCAAAAAAGATATAGTAGAATTGGAAAAGGTACAGCGAAGGGCGACGAAAATGATAGTGGGGATGGGACGACTTTCCTATGAAGAGAGGCTGAGAAGGCTAGGGCTTTTCAGCTTGGAGAAGAGACGGCTGAGGGGAGATATGATAGAAGTGTATAAAATAATGAGTGGAATGGATCGGGTGGATGTGAAGCGACTGTTCACGCTATCCAAAAATACTAGGACTAGAGGGCATGAGTTGAAGCTACAGTGTGGTAAATTTAAAACAAATCGGAGAAAATTTTTCTTCACCCAACGTGTAATTAGACTCTGGAATTCGTTGCCGGAGAACGTGGTACGGGCGGTTAGCTTGACGGAGTTTAAAAAGGGGTTAGATAGATTCCTAAAGGACAAGTCCATAGACCGCTATTAAATGGACTTGGAAAAATTCCGCATTTTTAGGTATAACTTGTCTGGAATGTTTTTACGTTTGGGGAGCGTGCCAGGTGCCCTTGACCTGGATTGGCCACTGTCGGTGACAGGATGCTGGGCTAGATGGACCTTTGGTCTTTCCCAGTATGGCACTACTTATGTACTTATGTACTTATGGAAATCATAGTGAAGGAGGCTGAGAACCAGGGAAGCTAGAGGCACTGAGAGAGCCGAAATCCGCCCGGTTACTGCTGCAGTGGGAATTTTCCACTGGTTACTGACAGAGTGCAAGTTTACCATCGGATGTGCAGCAGAGGTGGTCAAACCCTTTCTGCTACTATCTACACCAGGGGTGGGCAACCTCCGTCCTCGAGGGCCACAACCCAGTCAGGGTTCCAGAATTTCCCCTGTGAATTTGCATGGGATCTATTTGCATACAATGGATGCAGTGCATGAAGGAAATCCTAAAAACCTAACTGGATTGCAGCCTTCAAGGACGAAATTGCCCACCCCTGGTCTACACTAATATCAGACGTTCTCAACAGTCTTTGGGACACATCTAGCGAGTCAAGCATTCAGGACACCCATAATGAATATGCATAAGATAGATTTGCATATAGTGGAGGTAGTGTATGCATAATTATGTTATGCATATTCGTTGTGGATACCCTGAAAGCCTGACTAGCTGAATATGTCCCAAGAACTGGATTGAGACCCCCTGATCTATATAGATTAGTTGATGGTCACACAAATTGTCCAGAGGCTCTTCTCTCACAAATCCAACTAATCACTTCCATCCCGGACATTTACTCCCCGACAGCAACTCCAGCCACAGCCCACACATAAGGAACACTTTCATCCCCAATCAGTCCACACTCAATTTTGGGGTGTTGACTTCTCCTCCACTATCTAATCCAAGCACTCTCTCTCCATCCTTCCCTGACCCAGGCACTTCTGTTCCCTACCCCAATATGCCCTCTACCTCTGTCTCCTTCGTCTTCGTCCAGTTCCATGGGTACATGTTCTTTCTATCATGGCTGCAGTGTTCCATTTGTATCCCACATTTTCCCATCGCCATTACCGGAATGAAAAATACAGAGTGGTACATAAGTATTGCCATACTGGGAAAGACCAGCATCCTGTTTCCAACAGTGGCCAATCCAGGTCACAAATACCTGGCAAGATCCCCAAAAAGTACAAAACATTTTATGCTGCTTATCCTGGAAATAGTGGATTTTCCCCAAGTCCAATTTAATAATGATCTATGGACTTTTCCTTTAGGAAGCCGTCCAAACCTTTTTTAAACTCCGCTAAGCTAACCGCCTTTACCACATTCTCTGGCAACGAATTCCAGAGTTGAATTACACTTTGAATGAAGAAACATTTTCTCAGATTTGTTTTAAATGTACTACATTGTAGCTTCATCGCATGCCCCCTAGTCCTAGTATTTTTGGAAAGCGTGAACAGATGCTTCAAGTCCACCCTTTCCACTCCACTCATTATTTTATAGACCTCTATCATATCTCCCCTCAGCCGTCTTTTCAGCATTAAAGTTCATAAGTGACAGAGTAATTTAAGCAGTCAGGTATGGAGAGTTCATTTCTCCGGAATGAGAGATAAAGCGGTATTGCGTTAACGTTCCATTAGTGATGGAGTAAATTAAGCAATCAAGTATAGAGGGTTCCGTTTCTGAAGCTATGAGCTTCAGATGCAAGAATCCACACCTCCACCAACGTTTTCCGCACGACTCTGTTCTCTGCTGGGGAAGGAGCATTACTGGGCTGGGTTTACATGAGCATCCCACCTGTAGTGACAGACAGACCCACTGCAATGTGTCCTCTGAAGGAGAGAAAGTACTTTGGACTGCCTTTACTATTTCGTACTGCAGAGCCTTGCTCGCCCACTGTGGCTTCCTGATGAATGCTGCAGAGGCCTCAGTCACCACAAAAATAAGCTGCCATTAAACTTCCATTCCCCTTTGTCTCTTGGTGCTGCAAGAACAGAAGGACTGTGAACATTACTTCTGAAAACGATTCCGTTACACATCATGGATGAGGCTTCTCGAGAATCAAGCTGTTGCCGATTATTGTTTCATTACTTTACGCATCCGTACACAGCAACCTTAAAACAGAGTACTGACTGGTAATGGGCATAATCACCAAACACCTGCTCAGCCTAGAGCACCATTTAGTACAGTGGTTCTCAACCTTGGGTTCACCAGGTACCACCAACAAGCTTACTTTTCTAGAATGGTGAAGACTGTCAGCATGGCTGATCCAGGAGAAAATGAGTAAGGAAAGGTGAGGGGGAGGGGAGAGGTCCCTCTGGAGCATGATAAAAGGGATGGGACAACTACCCTATGAGGAAAGGTTAAGACGGCTAGGACTCTTTAGCCTGGAGAAAAGGCGGCTGAGGGGTGATATGATAAGAGGTGTACAAAATAATGAGTGGGGTAGAGCAGACAGATGTGAAGCATTTGTTTACACTTTCAGACAATAATAGAACCAGGGGACACAAGATGAAATTAGAATGTGGTAGGTTTAAAACAAATCGGAGAAAGTTTTTCTTTACTCAGTGCGTGGTTAGACTCTGGAACTCATTGCCGGAGAAGGTAGTGATGGCAGCTGGCCTTGCTGAGTTTAAAGGGGGTCTGGACAGATTCCTGAAGGAAAAGTCCATTGATCATTATTAAATTTGGAGTTTTTGCCGGGTTCTTGGGGCCTGGATCGGCCGCTGTCGGAGACAGAGTGCTGGGCTTGATGGACCTTTGGTCTTTTCCCAGCGTGGCGGTGCTTATGTACTTATGTATGACAAGCAATGGTATGACAAAGGTGACACCTAAGGATTTTTCTATGCCTGTTCTTTCAACCCATCGCTAGATGTTAAACTAGGATGCTTTTGGCATCTTGCCAATGCTCAGTCTCTTTCAGTACTTTGATGTAGATGCCACCATTACAGAAAATTCATACTCACAAAGAAAAGCAGAGTGAAAAGTAGCATGTTTTTTTATTTTCTGCAAGTTTGTTGAGTTCTAGATATTTGAAATTGTAACTTCAGGCCTTCATCGATTAACAACGTCAACAATTTTTCTAATAATGATAGAAACAGTAAAAACTCTGTATCTACAGTCATAAACACATAACTTTAAGGTTTGAAAAGGTGAGATCAAATGCAATGAAATGATATGGCTCTGAACAGCAAGATTTAAAATCGTTTCTGACATCAACAGCTATCAATGCAAAAGTTGAGAACACTACTACTACTACTACTATTTAGCATTTCTATAGCGCTACAAGGCGTATGCAGCGCTGCACAAACATAGAAGAAAGACAGTCCCTGCTCAAAGAGCTTACAATCTAATAGACAAAAAATAAAGTAAGCAAATCAAATCAATTAATGTGAACGGGAAGGAAGAGAGGAGGGTAGGTGGAGGCGAGTGGTTACAAGTCAAAAGCAATGTTAAAGAGGTGGGCTTTCAGTCTAGATTTAAAGGTGGCCAAGGATGGGGCAAGACGTAGGGGCTCAGGAAGTTTATTCCAGGCGTAGGGTGCAGCGAGACAGAAGGCGCGAAGTCTGGAGTTGGCAGTAGTGGAGAAGGGAACAGATAAGAAGGATTTATCCATGGAGCGGAGTGCACGGGAAGGGGTGTAGGGAAGGACGAGTGTGGAGAGATACTGGGGAGCAGCAGAGTGAGTACATTTATAGGTTAGTAGAAGAAATTTGAACAGGATGCGAAAACGGATAGGGAGCCAGTGAAGGGTCTTGAGGAGAGGGGTAGTATGAGTAAAGCGTCCCTGGCGGAAGACGAGACGGGCAGCAGAGTTTTGAACTGACTAGAGAGGGGAGAGGTGACTAAGTGGGAGGCCAGCAAGAAGCAGATTGCAGTAGTCTAAACGAGAGGTGACAAGGGTGTGGATGAGGGTTTTGGTAGAGTGCTCGGAAAGAAAGGGGCGGATTTTACGGATGTTGTAAAGAAAGAAACGACAGGTCTTGGCGGTCTGCTGGATGTGAGCAGAGAAGGAGAGAGAAGAGTCAAAGATGACCCCAAGGTTTCGAGCTGAGGAGACAGGGAGAATGAGAGAGCCATCAACAGAAATAGAAAACGGGGGGAGCGGGGAGGTGGGTTTGGGGGGGGAAAATGTGGAAAACTTTAAATCCCACTCTCTCTTCAGACTAAGCTTTTTCTGTTTTTAAATATTGTGATCTCGGCTGCTATTTCCAACACAATGGATAGATCACCACACCTACAGAAACGATCAGAACAGCTGCCAGATATGCAAGCCTGACTAATCTTAGAAAACACAGCAGTAAAATGCCAGATGAATACTATAATTAGTGCTTTTTGTACTCAGGTGCTAGGCTGTTCAGGGGCGAGGGGCGGTGAATTGCAATGACCACTTAAGGCCACGCCCCTTGCAACCAGCCACAGAGTTTAAGAAAACCAGCACCAGTAATATAAACACTGATCCTTAGAACCGGGGTCAGATTAAGGCATAAGCAAACTACGAACATGCTTAGGATCTACTACTACTACTTAACATTTCTAGAGCGCTACTAGGGTTACGCAGCGCTGTACAGTTTAACAAAGAGAGACAGTCCCTGCTCAAAGGAGCTTACAATCTAAAGGATGAAATGTCAAGTTGGGGCAGTCAAGATTTCCTGAATAGAGGTGTGGTGGTTGGGTGCCGAAGGCGACATTGAAGAGGTGGGCTTTGAGCAAGGATTTGAAGATGGGCAGGGAGGGGGCCTGGCGTATGGGCTCAGGGAGTTTATTCCAAGCATGGGGTGAGGCGAGGCAGAAAGGGCGGAGCCTGGAGTTGGCGGTGATGGAGAAGGGTACTGAGAAGAGGGATTTGTCTTGAGAGCGGATCCAAAAGTTTAGGAGGGGCACCCTGTCAGACATATTCAGGACAACAATTTAAGTTTGCCACTCAATTCTACATGAGTCCCAATCAGGATTCCGGTCGAATCACAGTACAGAAACGGTGCTAGTGTCTGTAATGAACCCATTCAAACAATCAATTGCAACTGGCAACAACATACTCCTCTTACAATTTGATATGTCCAGTGCCTTTGACATGGTCAATCATGAAATACTATTACACATACTAGAATACTTCGGAGATTGGCGGTAAAGTTCTGAACTGGTTCAAAGGATTCCTGACCACAAGATCATACCAAGTAACAATGAACGCAGACACATCAGACCCATGGACACCCGAATGTGGAGTCCCCCAAGGATCCCCCCTTTCACCCACCCTCTTCAACCTGATGATGATACCCTTCGCTAAATTACTAGCTAATCAAAACCTCAACCCCTACATATATGCGGACAATGTCACGATCTAAACATGATCTAAACGAAATCACCAACAAGATCAACCAAAGCCTCCAAATCATGCACTCCTGGGCGGATGCATTCCAATTAAAACTGAATGCTGAGAAAACACAATGTCTTGTACTCACCTCACAGCATAATACAAACAACTTCACCACCATAACCACTCCAAACTTTTCTCTTCCTGTCTCAAACAACCTGAAAATTCTTGGAGTCACCATTGATCGATAGCTCACACTCGAAACTCACGTGAAGAACACTACGAAAAAGATGTTCCACTCCATGTGGAAACTCAAAAGAGTAAAACCTTTCTTCCCGAGATCCATCTTTCATATCCTGATACAATCAATGGTAATAAGTCACCTGGACTACTGCAATGCACTGTATGCTGGCTGCAAAGAACAGACCATTAAGAAACTACAAACAGCCCAAAACACCGCTGCCAGACTCATATTTGGAAAACTAAAATATGAAAATGCAAAACCCTTAAGAGAGAAACTCCATTGGCTCCCACTTAAGGAACGGACCACGTTCAAAATCTGCATGATAGTACACAAAATCATCCACGGAGACGCCCCATCCTACATGCTAAACCTCGTGGACCTGCCTCCTAGAAATGCCAAAAGATCATCCCGAAAATTTCTTAATCTACACTTCCCCAGTTGTAAAGGTTTAAAATACAAACTTGTTCACGCAACCTCCTTCTTCTATATGAGTACGCAGTTGTGGAACGCACTTCCAGCTAACCTGAAAGCAATCAATGAAATATCCAATCCCTGAAGACGTACCTCTTCAATAAGGCCTACAAAGAGACCCCATAGTTCAACTATACCACATCACCAATCCACTCTAATCCGAATATCATCTTTCTATACCTATTTCATTAATACTTCTTTCCATCCTTAATCTCTTTGCATCAATAATTGTATCTGACATCCTGGTATGGCATTACCATAACAGACCTCTGTAAGCCACATTGAGCCTGCAAATAGGTGGGAAAATGTGGGATACAAATGCAATAAATAAATAAATAAATAAATTGGATGTTTTCAGGCTGGCTCAAGTGTCAGGATAAAATACAAGGTTCCCTTTTCTGTATCTGGTGAGGACCTGTCCATGTTCTCCGTGTGTGATTGAGGTGAAGGATTCTGTTTGTGCAGGGGGTGGACAACCATGGTCCTCGAGGGCTGCAACCCAGTCGGGTTTTCGGCATATCCCCATTGTACACAAATAGAATTCATGCATATTCATTGGGGAAATCCTGAACACTTGACTGGGTTGCGGCCCTCAGCCCTCTATTAGTTCGTAGCATTTGTGTAGGAATCTTTAACAGTCTTTATTCTAGTTTCCCAGTAGGAGCTATATTGGAGCTTTAAGGCCCAGTGGTGGGTTAGAGCTATTATGATTGGTAAGTTTGCTATACTGGTTTTGAATGTCTTTTTGCAAGGTTTTTGTGTTATTTTGCAAAGTGTTTGGCCCTAGTTGAAACCAAGTCCTTGATACCAAAATAAAAATGCTGAACACCAGCCTCTTGGCTTTTCAGATTTGCACGAACTGCCTCCATGGTATGCAAATCTATTCATGCATATGCACTGTGGATATCCTGAAAACCTGAGAGGCTAGCAGGCTTATTTTCAAAAGAGAAGGGCACCCATCTTTCGACACAAATCGCAGGATGGGCGTCCTCACAGGGTCGTCCAAATCGGCATAATCGAAAGCCGATTTTGGGCGTCCTCAACTTCTTTCCATCGCAGGGATGACCAAAGTTCACGGGGGCGTGTCAGAAGTGTAGCGAAGGCAGGACTGGGGCGTGCCTAACACATGGGCGTCCTCGACCCATAATGGAAAAAAGAAGGGCGTCCCTGACGAACACTTGGACGACTTTAACTGGTCCTTTTTTTCTTACGACCAAGCCACAAAAATGTGCCCTAAATGATCAGATGACCACAGGAGGCAATCGGGGATGACCTCCCTTTACTCCCCCATGTGAGCCCTTCAAAACCCACCTGAAACCCACTGTACCCACATCTAGGTGCCCCCCCCTTCACCCCTTAGGGCTATGGTAGTGGTGTACAGTTGTGGGGAGTGGGTTTTGGGGGGGGGGGGGGCTCAGCACACAAGGGAGCTATGCACCTGGGAGCAATTTATAAAGTCCACTGCAGTGCCCCCTAGGGTGCCTGGTTGGTGTCTTGGCATGTGAGGGGGACCAGTGCACCACAAATGCTAGCTCCTCCCATGACCACATGGCTTGGATTTGGTCGTTTCTGAGATGGGCGTCCTCGGTTTCCATTATGGCCAAAAATCAGAGACAACCATCTCTAAGGTCGACCTGAATTTCCCGATTTGGGCATCCCCGACAGTATTATCGAAACGAAAGATGGACGCCCATTTTGTTTTGATAATACAGGTTTCCCCGCCCCTTCGCCGGGACGTCCCTTGAGGACATCCTCATGAAAACTTGGGCGCCCCTTTTGATTATCTCCCTCTAGGTGTACCCCGAGGACTGCGTTGAGAAGCACTGCTGTGGAGTAAAAACCTCAGGAATTTGTATTCCTGAGGTGATAATCACAATCTGAATATTTTTGTATGGTGGGCAGTAAGAGGGACAGCTCTGTTGTTGGGAAATATGGAAATTGTGATATAGAACTGGAAGTGCAGACTTTATATGATATATGTGATATAGAACTGGAAGTGCAGAGAATCCAGACTTCACTCCCACACAGAATTATTTATTGAACGATGCTATCAATCATAATGGTGGTTTCACCTGGTAGCTGAAACTAGCTGGAGGTGAAGAGGTTTGGGGTTTTTTTAATGCATAGGTGGCCACGGTGTCCTATATTGTTAATTTAAAAGTGTGGGGGAGAGGTGTGTGACATGCAGAAATGCCGCTTTGGCTTGCCACCCTCCTTAACTAGCTTGCCCCCTTGTTGTCACCCCAAATAGTTCTGTCTAGAGATGCCACTGCTTCAAAAAGCCAGAAAGCCATTTCAATACATGTCCCGTTATCCCTATTCCACTCAATAGCTGCAATAAAATGTAATGGTCTATCAAGTCAAATGCAGCAGATAAATCAAACTGGAGCATAACTGCAAAATGACTTTTTAAAGTAACATTTTCATTTCTGTCAGTAAAGCACCTAAGAAATTCTCTGTACTAAATGCTCTTCTAAAACCATGTAGTATACATAGGAATCTAAACAACTGCGTAGTCACCAAGGTTTCCATGATTTTGACAAAAACAGGTATGTTGGCAATTAAACAATATTTGGAGATAGAACCCTACTGAAACCAGGATCTTTGGTTTCAGATCTGTAACCAAAATCGGCCTCCCGTTTTCAGGAGAAACCAAAGCCCAAACCGAAAATGAAACTACTCCTCCAGACACACCTGCCCGCGTCAGCCCCTTCCTGCACCCAGCACCGGGCCCCCGCACCTACCTTTTCGTTGATAGATACTGGGCGCAGGACCTTCCCCACGTGTTCCTGTGCTCAGCTGGATCCAAGTGAAAATGACTTCCTGCAGCAGACTCGGAAAACTGCCACGAGAGTTCTCAGCAGCCATCTTGAGAATGGAAGCAAGCCCAAGAGGGGGCAGGTCCGGATCCAGGGCCAGGAGGGGGCTACCCCCGACAGGCTCATCTTCTATCTGGGGGGGGGGGGGGGAGAGAGGCAGAAAGTGATCGCAAGGGTGTACACCTGCATATTCGGCCGAAACACGAACCTGAATTTGGGGCTGGTTTTGGTGCCAAAATTGAAACCGAAATTCAGTCGGCCTCAAGTTGGAAATTACATTAAGATCAGATAATGAGTTTTTCAAAATAGGATTCAAGGCAGTGTCTGCCAAATAGTATGGAAAACTTCCACCCAGTTGAAAATTCATAACAAAAAAAGCTGGGGGAGCTATTTTTAACAAATATGTAGGACACAGATCTAACATGAAGTGAGAGCTAGAGAACTTTTTTTTTTTTAATAACGCACCAACTTCAAGAAAGATATTTTATTGGTTTTAATATAATGTAAATGGTACATAACAATAACAAAAATGGTAAAATATGCAAATACATATTAGTGAAGGTGTGCCAGAGAGTTATACAATTATAATTGGGATTGCAAAATAGATATTCAATATTATCTATGTAGTCTCAGCCAGATAGGAAGCAATTGGAGCCCATAAAATATTTGTTTTGATTATTATTGAACCGGTCAGACTGGCAGAGGCACCAACTTCAGATATTTAGGGAAGAGAAAACTATTCCAGAATCTATCAGCTGGAATACTTCTTATGAGAGTTATCATACAACACTCACTGCCTTCCTTTCCAAAAGGGCCAGAAAATAAAGTAAGGCCAATTAAATTGCCCTCATCTCCAAACTGCTGAACGGCCATAAATCCTCTTGGCTTGATCATCTCCCAATCAATTTCTCCAGGCAATGGGCTCCCAACTGTCATCAGTACTATGAAGCCTGTGTGCTCCTCAACAGAGATTGCGAAAGAGATCAAGCTAGCTGGCTCTTGAGGTTTGCCAGAAGGAGAAAATCAGTCTTGAACTTCTGAGATTGCACGGACCACTTCAAGAGCAAGGCATACTGAGGTGGCCTCGTACGAGTGCTTGACCATGGCACTATTTCCACTGAGGTGGCCTCGTACGAGTGCTTGACCATGGCACTATTTCCACTGAGGTGTCCTCGTACGAGTGCTTGACCATGGCACTATTTCCACTGAGGTGGCCTCGTACGAGTGCTTGACCATGGCACTATTTCAACTGTTGCCACCATGGAGCCATAGATCTAAAGATAATCCCAAGCTCTTGTGCCGTCAACTGTCCAAAAAATAAAAATTCTAAGTTACTCTAGAATCTTGACTACCCTCTATCAAGCTGTTATAAAAAGGAGACTACTCTCCTGCCGATAATCCTGTCAGAGTTTGCTCAGATCAGCCAAACATCCAATGACGAACCCGAATTCCTTCCTTGCCAAGAATGCTGCACCCAACAAACACTACTTTTGAGATCCTTCTGGAAGCTGTCACCAAACCAAAAGGAATCTGGAAAGAAATATCAGTTTTAATTTATTTTTGAACGTAATGCCACCCAGGAACTGGAGATGGGAATTGTAGCAGTATTGATAAGGGAGCAAAAGGTAAAGAACTGGTGTCAGCCGTGTGGCAAAGGCGCTTACAAACTGTGACGCTGCATAACAGAGACAGTGCAATGCTTTAAAGGTAAACACCCTGCCTGTGATGAGAATTTTACAAGTCACTATGGAGAATTATTGCTATGTACAAGTAGATAATGACATGGGGACAAAGTTTGTCCCCGCGGGTTCTGTCGCTGTCCCCGCCCCGTCCCCCTGGGCTCTGTCCTCATCTGCAGAAGCCTCGAACAATTATGATTTATATTTAAATCTTCTTATTAAACTATAAAAAGGAACAATATGCTGTGCAACTATCTAATATAATAATTCGCACCTCCAACGTTCTGAAGCTGACTCCGTGGCAGTGAAGCCGTGTAGTGTTCGTAATCACCCCGCCCACGAGGAAACTCTGTATAGTTGCCAGGGAAACAAACGCGACGTCAGGAGAAGGGACCAACCACAGGCAATCACACTCGCTTTCACTGCCCCGCCCTCGGAGGGAAGGGAAGGCTGCATATAATATTCACCCACCGGAAGTTCGTTCCCTCCCTCCGAGTTCCAGGGTTGTCGTCCATCCCCCCCCTCCCTCCCAATTCCAGGGTTCCCCCTCCCTCCCAGTTCCAGGGTCGTCATTCCTCCCTCCCTCCCTTCCAGTTCCCCTCCCTCCGAATTTTAAAAGTCATCCTGACTTACCTCGCGCAGTAAAAAGCGTGCAGGCTGGGCACTTACTTCAGTTTTCCCTTCTCTTTCTTTCTCTCAGTTCTGGTCCCACCCTTGCAGAAACAGGAAATGAGGGCGGAACCAGAGCTGAGAGACAGAGAAGGGAAAACTGAAGTGCCGAGCCTGCACGCTCTTTACCGCTGCTGCTGGCCGCTGTAACCCCGACGAGGTAAGTCAGGATGACTTTTAAAATTCGGAGAGAGGGGGCCTGGAACTGGAAGGGAGGGAGGGAGGGACAACGACCCTGGAACTCGGAGGGAGGGATGACGACTCTGGAACTGGGAGGGAGGGGGGGACGCTGGAACTTCCCTTAAAAACATTAATGGCAGAAAGTGATTACCTTGCTAGCGCCCGTTTCATTTCAATGAGAAACGGGTTTTTTCTACTAGTTGTGTATAAATTACAAATTAAAAAACAATAATAACAACGAGCAGCTATAATAACTCTCCTCGTCACCACCCTCTACCCTTCCAACCCCAACAACAGGGTAATTCTACAATGTTCAGGGGTACAAAATACAACCCGTTCTGTATGCCCTAGAGAGGAGAAATATGCCTATGAAGCACTGTTACGATATTTTAAAATCTGTGATTAAATCATCAACAGTCTCAGGATTCAATCTAGCTCTCCTGTCTTCCACAGTCCCTCCTGCAATAGAAGATGTCTTCTTAGAAGATGTGCTGGTAGCAGGATGTACAGGATCCCCCGTGCAAAGTTTGCTAGTTGTGGCCAGTATGTTTGCTTGTTTTTTCCAAAAAATCAAAATATCGTTGTCTGCATCACTTAAACATAAATAACAGTCCAGTTCATTACCAGGCTTCAAAGTAGAAAATGACACAGTGACAAAGTGTATCCCCATCTTCACGGTTACTGCGGGATCTCTGACCCCCCCGTGTCATTCTCTATGTACAAGGAATGATTGCCAGAGTAATAGTGTTGGCTTCTCATGATTCTCTTGCTCAGCCAAATGGAAGAGCTGGAATAAAAACCTGGCACAGACCTGAACTGTTTTACCTGTTTTGAGTTCTGCTCTAAGCCTAGTTCTCTCTAAAGGGACTTTGCTTTTAGTGATTGAGAGCCCTGGAAAAGAGAAGAGAAGACTTTTTTTCATCAATGCTGCACCCTGAGCCGCGACTCCCGGCCTGTGCATGCCATAGGCAGTGGCCTAGTCGTCACACCTTGACGAGAATATGAAAATATGCTTCAGAGAAGTTAAGGAAAATTAGGAATTCCCCCAGTCTAACCAAAGATATCACTGAATGCAAGGTTTCTATATGAAAATAGGAAACCTGAAGAGAGAAACTGACTCCCTTCAAATCCAGGATGAGCCAAAACACCCCCCATTTTTTAGGGACAAAATGTAGACAGTGTACAAGCCTTGGCCCTGCTCTTAAGGGAGAACAGCAATAACCACTGGATGACAACCTGCAACAGAACAAAAACACATAGGGCTCCCCTAATGGAGTAGCCGCCAAATGGATAGTGCGGTGGCCCGAGAACCAGGGGAACTGGGTTCAATTTCCACTGCAGCTTCTTGTCACTTACCTCCATTACCCCAGGAACAAATAAAGTACCTTTATATAACATGTAAATCGCTGTGATTGTAACCACAAAAAGGTGGTAAATCAAATCCCATCTCCTTTCCCTTTCCCCCTACCGCCAAGGAGCGATGGATAGCATAGGCAAATTGAAACTACACTGCTCCACAGAAACTGGCATCCACACTCACACACGAGAAGGATTCAAATCTCTCTGCCACTCCTTGTGATCTTGCCTCTTTCCAAAAATACCAGGACTAGGGGGCACGCAATGAAGCTACAAAGTAGTAAATTTAAAATGAATTAGAGAAAATATTTCTTCACTCAATGTGTAATTAAACTCTGGAATTCGTTGCCGGAGAATGTGGTGCCTGAGGAGGGGGACGATACGAAAGTACTGACAAGACTGTTAAGCCCTCCATGGACAGAAAAATACCTATTGTACCTGAATGTAACACATTCCCAAACTAGTATTGGAAAAGGTGTTACCCAACCCGAATTGAAAAAAAAAAAATCCTTAACCAAACACATCTAAAAACAGCCTGGTTCAATGAAGAATCTGAAAATATAAGTGACAAGGTCAGAAAATTTAATTCTCAACCCTGAAGCTGTTATGACCTGGTGAATGTGAGCCCTTGTGCCCCGACTGAGCACGGCGAAGATGAAGTGGCACCGCACTCGATCAGGCAGCCAGACAACCCCTAGCTTCACCTGGGGAGCGACCACCGTTCCCTGGGAGTTGAGCCCCCAGGTGCAGGCGGCCACCAGGACTTCTGGAACCGGCGGGGTTGCACAACCGCTGACCAGGCTGGCAGGCAGGCAGACACAGTCCAGGAGCAAAGAGTCAGTGAAGCAGCAAAACAGAGAGCAATTCGAAAGTCTGGGCAGGCAGCAACACAACGCGTGGTCAGTAATAGGGTTACCATTTTGTGTCCTCTGAAAAAGAGGACACATGTCACGCCCCCCTACCCCGCCCCCGCCCCGCCTCATGCCACGCCCCTGCCACGCCCCCTTCAGGTCCGGGTTCCCCCCCTATTCCCCCCCCCCCCCCGTCACATAGTCCCCTCCCCCCCATCACATACCCCCCCCCTCACTTACTGTCTAGCCCTGGTGGTCTAGTAGCGTCTTCTCTTCGGGGCAGGAAAGAGCCCCCTCTTTCCTGCCCGGAGCGCTGCCTGCCCTTGCCTGCTGCATCCTCCTCGGTATGGCTGGGGATTCAAAATGGCCACCGAGAGTTGAAGCGGCCTCGCGAGAGTTCAACTCTCGGCGGCCATTTTGAATCCCCAGCCAGACCGAGAAGGATGATAGACAGGGGAGGCAGCGCTCCGGGCAGGAAAGAGGGGGCTCTTTCCTGCCCCGAAGACGTCACTAGACCACCAGGGAACATGGTAAGGAAGGGGAGGGGAGGGAACGGGAGACCACGCGCCGATCGCCCGCCCACACGCCCACCGCACGCACGCGCCTGCCCGCACCCGCGCCCACGTTTGTCCAGAAATCCGGACAAACGTGGGCGGGGGCAAAATCCGCCGGACGCCCCGGACATGCCCTCAAAAAGAGGACATGTCCGGGGAAATCCGGACGTATGGTAACCCTAGTCAGTAAACAATCCAAGGTCAGGAACACAGGAAAACACTGGAACAGATGAAGACCACAACCTCAAAGCGAATAGAAGCCGAAGCATGGAAGGACTGGAAACAGGGCTTTAAATAGAGCAGGAATTAGGCTCAACCATGAGCAGCTGTTCCAAGATGGCTGCCCCCATCAGCAGAGGTGCCTACATCCAAATATGGGCTTCCTTCCTGACCTCGTTGCTCCAAGATGGCTGCCCCCTCCTGAGCTAGCCAAGATGGCTGCTGTCCATGATCCAACCCGGATGACGTCTGCTAGGTTAGGAAACAGAAACCAACCCATCCTGGAGAAGTGTAGCAGAGCGTAACAGAAGTCCAGAAAACCCTTCCAAGAAGATTTATATTCAAGCACCTACTTCCAAAATCATAGAAAATGTAAAACACTCTAAAATGAGATCAGAAAACATGAAGAATAAACTGTCGGAAACTGAGCGGGCCATGGCAAGCAATTCCTTCTGGAACACACCGAACAGATCCGAGCCCAAAGCTTAAATCTGAGTTAGCAATGCAAAATGGTAACATTTGGACAGATCATTTTGGGCACCTGTATAAGAATATTAAACCTGAAGAACTCCATTAGATCAAAAATATATCCAAGAGATATTAAACCTGCTGGATTCGTATTTATTTATTTACTAGTAAAAAAAGGCCCATTTCTGACACAAATGAAACGGGCGCTAGCAAGGTTTTCCTGGGAGTGTGTATGTTTGAGAGAGTGTGTGTGAAAGTGACTGTGTGAGAGAGAGTGAATGTGCGAGTATGTGTGTGTGAGAGAGAGTGAGACTGGGTGCGAGTGTGTCTGTGAGAGACTGTGTGTGTGAGAATGAGAGTGTGTGCCATGGGCCCCCCCCCCCCTCCATTCTTCCCAGTTCCAGGATCGTCCCTCCGAGTTCCAGGGTCATCCCCTCCCTCCCTTCTTCCAAGTTTCAGGTTCCCCCCTCCCTCCCTCCGAGTTCCAAGGTTGTCCCTCCCTCCGAGTTCCAGGGTCGTCTGTCCCCTCCCTCCCTCCCTCCAAGTTCCAGGGTCGTCCCCTACCTCCCAGGTTCGTCCTCTCCCTTCCTTCCCTCCGAGTTCCAGGGTCGTCTCCCCCCTCCCTCCCTCCCTCCCTCACTCCCAGTTCCAGGGTCATCCCCTCCCTCCCTCCCTTTGAGTTCCAGGGTCATCCTCCCCCTCCCTCCCTCCGAGCTCCAGGGTAATCCCCTCCCTCCCTCCGAGTTCCAGGGTCGTCCCCCCCTCCCTCCGAGGTCCAGGGTCGTCGTCCCCTCCCTCCGAGTTCTAGGGTCGTCCACTCCCTCCCTCTCACCGAGTTCCAGGGTCATCCCCTTCCTCTGAGTTCCAGGGGACCGAGTTTCAGGTTCCCCCCTCCCTCCCTCCTTCCCTCCGAGCTTCAGGGTCTCCTCCTCTCTCCGAGTTTCAGGGTCCCCTCCCTCCCTCCCAGTTCCAGAATCCCCCCTCCCTTCCAGTTCCAGCACCCCTCCCTCTGAATTTTAAAAGTTATCTTCACTTACCAAGTCGGAGTTACGGCAGCCGTCAGCAGCGGTAAAAAGCGTGCAGGCTCGGCCCTTCTCTCTCTCAGTTCTGGTCCCGTCCTCATTTCCTGTTTCCGCAAGGGCGGGGCCAGAGCTGAGAGAGAGAGAAGGGCCGAGCCTGCACGCTTTTTACCGCTGCAGGCGGCCGTCGTAAACCCAACTTGGTAAGTGAAGATGACTTTTAAAATTCGGAGGGAGGGGGCCTGGAACTGGGAGGGAGGGAGGAACGACGACACCCTCATGCGTGTGACGTTGCGTTCCTTTGCCTGGCAACTCTGCAGCGTTCCCTTCTAGTGATTGGTCACTGCTTCTTGTAACGAACCAGGAAGCACGCAAATGTCAGGACAGGAGATGGATACAGCAGGCAGCACAAACCCTTCAAACCCTTCTCTGCCACGGAGTCAGGTTTTCAGACCGTTGGAGGTGCTTTTTATTATAGTAGATTTATTTAACACATTTATATCCCACATTTTCCCACTAGTTGTAGGCTCAATGTGGCTTACACAATACCGTAGTGCAGGCTACAGTTAGTAAAATACAATTAAACAATGTGATAATAAGAAAGTAATCGAATATGAAACGTATAAGACAACAGAGATAATAAAAGATAATAGAGTCCATGAATTTTGCTGTTACAAAGAAGTAAGTTAGGTTGAGTCTGCCTTCTTGAACAGGGTGGTCTTCAGTAATTACCTGAAATTTAGATGGTTCTGAATTGATTTTAAGATTTTGGGTAGTATCACTAGTCACTCTTCTAACACAGAAAATCAAACGCTTCAGATAGGGAAGCTCAGAAACCACGTGGCCCTGATAGGAAAACAAATGCTTGAACACTGCAATACACATAACTAAGACTATTTAACACTCTGAGATGCTCAGGAAAAGGTTAATTACACCCATTTATAAACACGAGGATCCCACTAACCCAAATTACGTCAGCACAATCTGCGTCAACCGTAGCATTTGCAAAGTGACCTGTAACGTGCTCAATGAATACTAAAATTTCAAATCAGCAGCAAAATCCTGCAGAAGTCAGATTAGATTCCTGAACCCTGGCTACACCTTTACATTAAAAATCAAACATATAAACGGCAAGTGACCGACTCACCTCCTGCAAATGCGCAGTAGAGACTTCCCTCTCTGTCCCGCCCCCGCGTCAAGACATGATGACGGAACAGAGAGGGAAACTGCGCTAAGGAGTGCACCACACGGAAGGGGAGGGAGGGAACCGCCGAGGTCACTACCACTCCCCCCCCCCCCCCGGGGTCGCCGCCGCCCCCCTCCACCCGGGCCGGGCCCTCTCTTCTCCATTTAACTTACAGTGCCGAAACTGCAGCAGGCAGAACAGCTCCCGTCGGCCTTCCTTCCCTGCCTGTGTCCTGCCCTCGCTGACGTTACGTCACACAAGGGTGGGACACAGGCAGGGAAGGAAGGCCGACGGGAGGCAATCTGCCTGCTGCGGTTTCGGAGGTGAGGCGCTGTACGTTTAATGGAGAGGAGAGGGCCCGGCCCAGGTGGAGGGGGGTGGCGGCGGCCCCGGGGGGGAGCGGTAGCAGCAACCTTGGGGGGAGAGGGGCGGCGACCTAGAGGGGGAGGGAGGGGAGGGCAGGAGAAATGCTGGACATGGGAGGTCTCAGAAGGAGGGGGGCCTTGGAGCTGGGAGGGATGGATGGAGGGGGGCCTTGGAGCTGGCTGGGAGGGACGGAGGGGGGCCTTGGAGCTGGGAGGAGGGAGGGAATGGGGCCTTGGAGCTGGGAGGAGGGGGGGGTCCTTAGAGCTGGGAGGGAGGGACAGAGGGCCTTGGAGCTGGCTGGGAGGATGCTGGACATGGGAGGTCAGAAAGAGGGGGGCCTTGGAGCTGGGAGGGAGGGACAGAGGGCCTTGGAGCTGGCTGGGAGGATGCTGGACATGGGAGGTCAGAAAGAGGGGGGCCTTGGAGCTGGGAGGGAGGGACAAAGGGCCTTGGAGCTGGCAGGGAAAGAGGGAGGGCGGGGGGCTTTGCAGCTGGGAGGGGAGGGGGGAGGGAATGGGGCCTTGCAGCTGGGAGGGAGGGAGTTAGACATCAAAATAGAACATACCAATACTTGCCCGTTTTAACAGGCTTAACGGCTAGTATATTAATAAACCACTTCATATCACAGCCACATTAATGAACTGCTGCTCCAAAACCCAGTCTGTGAATATTATATTTTATTTTAAAAATCTATAGTCTGCTTAAATCTAATCAGATCACGATAAAAATACACACAACCATATCCCTCGTCCCCTATTCAATCCCGTCTGCTTAAATACTGTCCACAAGCTACGCATCCTTTACACAGTAATAAAAAGATGAGTCTCTAACAACTTCCTGAATTGCACAGTGCTGGAACACAGCCGTAAAAATCCAGGTAATCTATTCCACAGTGACGGACCAGCTACTGAAAAAGCAGCACCTCTAGTTTCAGAGTAATGAATATTAGCAAGCCGAAGCGTGGATAAGCATACGGCAGTCTCTGAGCGCAAACAGCGACATGGTTGATAAAGAGAGAGTCTGAACCACATACCTTGGAACAGTTGAATATGAGGTTTGATGTATCAGCAAAGGCATCTTAAATTGCACCCTGTGTGGAACAGGAAGCCAGTGTAGCTGTTTCAATACAAGGGTAATATGCGAAAACTTGGTGTATTTCTTTGTTCAGATCCCAGACAGGATTTCATACAGTAGCAGCCATTGATTTAAAGTAGCCCCTGCCCTAGCATTTTGAGGTACATCTACTAGGAGCGGCCTCGAATCCCTGATGGGCCAGTAGACCCAATCCCCCTGATACTCAGCCGGTGGTAGTCAGTATTTTTTTAAACGCTGATTGTTGCCAGCTAAATTAGCCCCTGATATTCAGCGCCAAGCCATGTCCTGGCACTGAGTATCGGGGGCTAATTTTGGGTAGGCTGGCCACCTGGAGCTTGTCCAGGCCCGGTTAATATTCAACTGGGGCCTGCATAAGACAGTTATATGGGCCCCTTGCTGAATATCGGGCTGGCATTCGCACAACCTTTTTTTAAAAATCTGGTCCCCCGAGCCCCCTCCTGCCCACCCAAGGTCCCCTCCTTCCCTGCCCTTCTCCCCAGTCTGCAGCAAGAAACTAGTCCCTGCCATCCAGATAAGCCTTCCCTGGGCCTACCTGTGGTCAGCAGTGGTGGTTAGGGGCAGGAGAGCAGCCCCCTCGCTCCTGCCCTTTATGATGCCCTTCCAAAATGACTGCTGCGAGGTTGCAGCAGCCATTTTGGAAAGACACAAGGGGCAGGATCAAGGGGGCTGCTCTCCTGCCCCAATGACCACTTCAGGAGCACCAGGGGTACAGGTAGGCCCAGAGGGGCCTACCTGGATGGCTTGGGAGCATTCTTGGGGGGATGTGGGACTAGTTTGTTGCTTGCTGCAGGCTGGGTGGAGGGGGCTCAGCCCACATCACTCAGCGGCTTAATTTAGGAAAGCTTTTAAGCTCCACCCTAGTGCCACCTATGACCTACCCACTTTTCTGGTGAGTGGTCACAGATTATATTCAACAGCAATGCCTGGTTTACTGCCACTGAATATCAGCAGTTGAGTGGCTCAGAGCGACTGAAGGGGGTCAGAGCCTCTGCGGCCTGCTTGAATCGCTCTGAAATCAGGCCCAATATGCCCCTGCTCTGCACCAATATGGGACTCAATAATTCAAATGTAACTTGCCCTCTCCTAAACACCATCCCCCATGAAACACCACACCTCCAAAATAAAGTGGCCTCTGGTTTAGGTCCTGCTTCCTTCCCAGCCTCAACTCAAGCCAAAATCAAATACTCCACAATGGAGCAGGAGGGATCCCCACCCCTCCTCCAAAATGGTGGCACCAGACTCTAGCGGGATGACACAACTTCCCAATGTACCACTAGTGCTGATGCACTGCTGGTTTGGAAGAGGGCAGGAATGACCGAAAAGTGCCCCTACCCCTCTGCTGGAGTCAGCTAAGGTGAAGCAAGTTGAGGCTTTGGGGGACAAGAAGGGAGAACCTTATTATTAAGCCATAGTCAGGGCAGGGCTGGGGGGGAGGGAAAGGGGTTCAGGGCCACTACCTTACCTGGAACTTAAAGGCTGCCAAGGATTCAAGCTCTGAATCAGAGCAAGATGCCCCTTTAAAACTGATGCTGCAACCACCCAACAGAGGGATTAGTTTTTAATTTCTCACATGTTGCTACAGCTGGCCACATGCAAGAAATCTCTTGCAAAAATTAGCTATAGGATTTTAATGAGGCTGTAGCTGTAGCTAAATTTCACATTAATGGCTAGACAGCGGTACAATTGTTCATGATTCAATACATCAGACTTCTTGATTAGCACACATGTAACATTCCCCTCCTCCCAGAGAGAATACTCGCATGTTTGATTGACTGTTATCTGCTCATTCTCCAAACGTTAAGATGTCTTGGCTCCTGGAGATGGCTGTCTGCCTTCACACCCCTCCAGTTTCTCTGATCTCCTACACTGTCTGCCTTTCTATGTCATGCTAGTCACCTCCCCTTCCTGTTTACATTACTTCCCTTTTTTTATCTGGATCATGTATGTTTTCTCTGTGCATTTCATTACTTCTGCTTTGTAAACCGTGATGATGTCATTTAAATCCACAACACTGCAGATGAACCACCAGGTTGGTCCGTGTGTACATTTTTGCTGGACCTCTTTGGTCATGGCCATGAGGGCCGGTGTATTTTGTTGTAAGGCTCTAGTCTAGCTGGCCCACATCATTTCGAAAATGGGACCCAATGCAGCAGCAGTGAATGGGGATTACTCCTGCCCCATTTCAACAACTCCAACTCCATGGGTTAAGTGGTGTCCGGGGAAGGAGATGGGAAAGAAGGTTTATGATTTATCAACTCCTCTTGGCTTTTCTTTTTAAATTTCCAAATGAGTAAAACCCCCAAATTTGGGAGCAGGGGCAGAAAAAGCTCACTGCATTTGAAAAAGTCAAGCAATTCTGTTACGCTTTAAATTTACTACATTGCAATGAAGCTACAATGTAGTACATTTAAAACGAATCGGAGAAACTTTTTCTTCACTCAACGTGTAATTAAACTCTGGAATTCGTTGCCAGAGAATGTGGTAAAGGCGGTTAGCTTAGCGGAGTTTTAAAAAGGTTTGGACGGCTTCCTAAAGGAAAAGTCCATAGACCGTTATTAAATGGACTTGTGAAAAATCCACTATTTCTGGGATAAGCAGTATAAAATGTTTTGTACTTTTTTGGGAACTTGCCAGGTATTTGTGACCTGGATTGGCCACTGTTGGAAACAGGATGCTGGGCTTGAAGGACCTTTGGTCTTTCCCAGTATGGCAATACTTATGTACTTATATGTACTTACGCTTTTCATTTCCATTTCCAAACGGATGCACGCCATTAGTTAAAAGAAAGAAAGACTGCCGTTCCTTAATGGTCTTACAACAGAAGGAATTTTTATTGGTTGTCTTCACACCACTCCAGCAACATAAGGCAAACATAACCGCAGCTTTCGGCCATTAACATTTAGGGCGTCTTTTACTGAGACGCTCGCACTAAAATTGCGGGCGCGTCAAATGTTACAGACGCCCATGGGAATGCACCGGTGTCTCTAACGTTTAGCACGCGCCAAAAATGTTGAGTGCGTCTTAGTAAAAAACCCTCTTAGTACCATTACCCGGCTATATCCATTATCGCATGTGCCGCTGTGGCCTGTATTAAACGACTGCTCATTAATTCAAGTCAGGTACCATCTCCAAAACCCGTGTTAACGCCTAAGGATTTGATGTTATCAACCACTCAGGCTGGAAGTCCAAGTAGCAACTTCTTTTGGAAATCCGCTTGCTAACAGATTTCAGTCACTCACTAAAAGAATCTAAAGGCAAAACTGTCCCGCCATCACAGACGGCAGAGACTAAGCAGGCCATATGCAAAGATCTATGTGTGCTTTTATTTAGGGGCCCATTTACGAAGAGGCGGTAGGGTCTATCGCCGGGTTTGCGTACGGCAAATCGGTCCTACCGCCAGGCTCGCCCAGGAGCCTGGCGGTAATTCCGGGGCTGCTGTACGCCATTTCTAGCGCCACGGCACACAGCAATCCCACGCACCGACACCACCTTTTACTGCCACTTGGTAAAGGGGCCCCTTAGGTTGCTATAAGTCTATATTTAGGCCAGTGATTGCCCTCCCCCATGTTAAGATGCCCCACCTTCATTCCTCCGGCTAGCCCTGCCCACTTTTAGGTCATGGTCACGAGGGCTGGTGTACTTCGTTAAAAAGACTCTGTTATAGTTGGCCAGTCTAACTCGTGGAGGATTTGGGGATGGGAGACACTTTTTTTTTTTTTTAATTTTGCTTGTGTTCTACAGAGTCATCGGAGATGTTCTTTTAATCAATTTGGTTTAGTAGTTCGAGCACTTGCGTTAAGTCAACTTGACTGGTGAGGGAAAAGGCACTTAAATTTAGGGACTCTGCGAGGAGAATTTTTATTTTAGCAGATCTAGACACCTAACTCAAAGTTAAATGCCTAGACTTTTTGAATATTATTGCATAAGTATATAACATATATATTGGACATAAAAAAGTGCCTGAAAGTTTATTAAAAATAAATTATTATTATTGCCCAGCCATTGGTCTGTACTGCAGTTCCCTCTCAAACTGTTCTGCAGTCAAGGTTCCTTGGAGAGACTCACAGCCTGCATTGAACACAGAATACGCACTCTTCTCCCCCGGCTTCCTCTCCCTCGGGCTGCGAGTTCCCTCATATATCCAGTAAAACATGGAAAGCACAAAATATGCCAGTCCAAATTCCAGCTCCACAAAGAGTCCCAGCAAAACCAACCAGAGAAGGAACTTCAAGAGGAGGGGATTAATCTGCAGAAGCCACCGTGACAGCAGCGGGTGGGTAGTAAACGCATCCCCTGAGGAACGTCTGCGGCTAAGAGGGATATCCTGGCAATGATGAGAGAAGAGAGTAAAGCAAAAGTCAGTAAAGGTTTGAGGAAAAAGTCTTAGAAATAGTTGTAAAGCAAATTCCACTTTACAAGTACCTAATACAAAAGAATAAGTACACTGTTCAAAGGTCTGGTATGTTGCCTTGTATGAAAATAATTCTTAAAACAAGAAGCTAACTTGACAGTATCACAATGCTATTTATTTATTTAGATTTTGCTCACACCTGTTTCAGTAGCAGCTCAAAGTGAGTTACATTCAGGTACTCTGGATATTTCTCTGTCCCAGGAGGGCTGACAATCTAAGTTTGTAGCTGAGGCAATGAAGGGTTAAGTGCCTTGCCCAAGATCACAAGGAGCAGCAGTGGGATTTGAACCGGCCACCTCTGGGTTGCAAGACCAGTGCTCTAACCACTAGGTCACTCCTCCACTCCGGTTGCTACTCTGAGATTCTGCATGGAATCTTGTCACTCTTTAGGATTCCAGAATGTTGCTATTCTTTGGGGTTCTATATGGAATGTTATTATTATTTATTTAGATTTTGCTCAGTAGCTCGAGGTGAGTTACATTCAGGTACACTGGATATTTCTCTGTCCCAGGAGGACTCACAATCTAAGTTTGTACCTGAGGCATTGGAGGGTTAAGTGCCTTGCTCAAGATCACAAGGAGCGGCAGTGGGATTTGAACTGGCCACCTCTGGCCGGTACTCTAGCCACTAGGCGGCAACTCCTCCACTCCATGTCTTATTAAAGGGATTTCTACTGCACTATACAAAAACGTTCACCTTGTAGGATCACCTTCCCAGAAATGAAATCAAATTCCTTTAAGAAAAGGTGTACATGGCCCAAACTGTATTCTCATACCAGGAATCCTGTTAAATTTGAGCATCTCCCACCTACTCTCCCCTCCTTCCCTTTTCCATTTCTTTGCTAAAAGCACAGATGTACTGAGACAGAGCAAGCAGAAGTGGTACCCAAGGTCCTGTTTATTTTCGGGTTTGTACGCCCACCAGAATTTCCTCTTGGGTGGAGCTGTCTGCCATCTGAAGGGAGAAGGCTCTTTGGGCCAGAGACAATATCTGTAGTATGGTACAGGGCCCAGTTTTGATATCGTATATGGGATGCTGCTGTTGGTAGCTATAGTTTAAGCACTGTCTTGATTTCTTACTTGTTGTATTAAGTTTTAAATGTAGTGTTTTTATTACGGCATGCTCTGCCTAGGTTGTTCACTGTTTTGAGTAGTTCTTAGATAAGGAAAACAGCAAAAGGCCCTTACCAATACACTTTGCTGGTCACTCCAAGTCTCAGCAGCAACTCCAGATGCCTGCGACTCCTCTGCCCTCCCTCTTCCGCCCAGAATTTGCAGTTTTTCTTTGAACACTGTGACGAGTCCCTTCGTCTCTTTCACGGTTTCCAGGCTCGTAGACCCCGGCTCACCTCCTTTTCCAGCTTCTGCCTTGGCTTTTTTTTTCCTGGCTCTGAATTCAGCTAACCTCTGCTCCATCGCCACCACCACACACTGTCCTGACCTGGCAAATGGAAAGAAGAGGTTAAGGTGCTTATGATGCGAAATGACAAGCTCAGAACAAAAACTTCCGCTGAACTCACTTAACCAGGAAACAGTACACAATGCTGTGTATGGATATATAACTTATGGACACGGGTACACATTAATGTATGATATCAAATTATTTATATTCTGTCTTGTGGCTGAAGCTGGTATCTCAGATACAATACAATATAATAAGCAACTTTTTCTTTTAAATTATACAGTTATCAATGCTAAAATACTGCTAACACCCGAAAAGATCAGCCCATGCAATTAAGTACATAAGTATTGCCATACTGGGACAGACCAAAGGTCCATCGAGCCCAGCATCCTGTTTCCAACAGTGGCCAATCCAGGTCACAAGTACCCAATAGTAGCAACATTCCATGTAGAACCCCAAAGAATAGCAAGATTCTAGAATTCTAAAGAATAACAAGATTCCATGCAGAATTTCAAAGTGTAGCAACATTCCATGTGGAACCCCAAAGAATAGTAAGATTCTAGATTCTACAACTTTGTTTTTATCATCATACTAACCAAGATCATGCAATACTAAATGTTTATATTACTAACATTCTTCCACTACTCATGATGTATTGTAAGCCACTTTGAGCCTGCAAAGAAGTGGGATAAGGTGGGATACAAATGCAACAAATAAATAAATAAAGAATAACAAGATTCCATGCAGAATTTCAAAGTGTAGCAACATTCCATGTGGAACCCCAAAGAGTAGAACGATTCCATTCAGAATCCCAAGCACATAAGTACATAAGTGTTGCCACACTGGGACAGACCGAAGGTCCATCAAGCCCAGCATCCTGTTTCCAACAGTGGCCAATCCAGGTCACAAGTACCCAATAGTAGCAACATTCCATGTAGAACCCCAAAGAGTAGCAAGATTCTAGAATTCTAAAGAATAACAAGATTCCATGCAGAATTTCAAAGTGTAGCAACATTCCATGTGGAACCCCAAAGAGCAGAAAGATTCCATTCAGAATCCCAAGCACATAAGTACATAACTATTGCCACACTGGGATAGACCAAAGGTCCATCAAGCCCAGCATCCTGTTTCCAACAGTGGCCAATCCAGGTCACAAATACCCGGCAATATCCCAAATATGTACAAAACATTTTATACTGCTTATGCCAGAAATAGTGGATTTTCCCCAAGTCCATTTAATAACGGTCTATGGACTATTCCTTTACACAATATTTTTACATATTTATATATGTTCAAGGTCTAATGCTGTATACCAGTGCCCTTGCTTTGCTGTTTTTATGTATATGTTCTTATATAGATATGTATTATTTATTATATATTTACATCAAAAAATGTTTGAAAATATCATATGAGTGAGTCTCCCTCTGTGCAAGGAACTTGAAAACCCAATTCCTATTTTCTTTAAATTATCAAAGGACCTCAAATCTCCTACTGGGGAAGCTACTGCAAATATCAGTCTGCAAGTATACATCTTAACCCCATTCTTATGAGGAGTCAGTTACTATCACAGGTCCTAGTGGAAGAAGAACAGGAGAAAAACAGACCAGACTCACATTTACGTGAGAAAACCGAATGATCTAAAAAAACTCTCTGTCTTCTACACCACTATAACTCTAAAGCACAGTGAGACCACCCACATAAACCAAATCACGAATACTTACTAATGAACCCAGACCTGACCCTCGGGTAACAGTTAGTCAGTCCAGGGCACCTCCCCCTAACTTCAAGAGCATTTTCAAAGTTTTTTTTACATCTGGTCTGTTTTTCTCCTGTTCTTCTTCCACTAGGACCTGTGATAGTAATTGACTCCTTATAAGAATAGGGTTAAGATGTATACTTGCAGATTGATATTTGCAGTAGCTTCCCCAGTAGGAGATTTGAGGTCCTTTGATAATTTAAAGAAAATAGGAATTGGGTTTTCAAGTTCCTTGCACAGAGGGAGACTCACTCATATGATATTTTCAAACATTTTTTGATGTAAATATTGCTATACAAGTTTGAAAAATTCCCGATTTAATTTAGAGGGTTATTTATTATATATATGTTGGGAATCGTATACATGTTTATATATATACGTTTTTTAAATACATATAAGCGTTTTTTGTGATGGGATGATATATTTATTTATTTGTATTAAGTGGTCCTTTCTATGTACACCACATACTTATTTATTCATGTTTAGATTTTACATACATGTATGTATAACATTTTGTTATCATTTTATACCTTACACATTATCTATTTGTTCATGAATATATGAGAAACTATGGTGGTATGTTGTTTTTATATTTTAAGTATGTTGTTTTTATATTTTAAATTTGATGTTTTATTTATTATAATTCAATCTGTTTGTTTATTGTAGCCCCTGACGCAGCCCTTGGTGGGCAAAACACGGCCTGTGTCGGGCAATTTGTTTACATACGGTATCTTCAATAAAATCCTTCTGATGTTAATATTGATCTGCTGGCTTCTTTTTCCATAAATTTAAAACAAACCAGAGAAAATATTTCGTCACTCAATGTGTAATTAAACTCTGGAATTCGTTGCCAGAAAATGTGGTAAAAGAAGTTCCGTTCTCAGGGTTTAAAAAAGGTTTGGATAATTTCCTAAAAGAAAAGTCTATAAACTTGTATTAAAACGGACTTGGGAAAATCCACTGCTTATTTCTAGGATAAGTAGCATAAAATCTGTTTTACTGTTCTGGGGTCTTGCCAAGGATTGGTCACTGTAGGAAACAGGATACTGTGCTGGAGGGACCTTCAGTCTGTCCCTGTATGGCAACGCTTTTCTTTGTAATAGGGACAGAGGTGCAGTATTAGTAGTTTCCTATTGCCATGCCTGCCTCCCCTCAAGTGCTCCAGGATCTCCCTGTCTTGTAACGCCCCCCCCCCCCCCCCCCGCCAGCATCAGCCCCTCAAACCTCCTTTTGTGGTTTCTGACTTCTTCCCTCTAGTGTCAGCATTACAAAGTGCAGCAGTGTGATGCGGAGGCACCCTGGCAAACATGAAGTGTATCTCAGAAAGGGAGGGACTCCGCTTTACACCCCTGAACTTTGTAATGCTGACTCCGAAGGGAAGAAGCTGGAAGCTGCAAAGGGAGGTTTGTGGGACTGGGGACCCGGGATAGGGAGATTAGATTGTAAGCTCTTCTGAGCAGGGACTGTCCTTATTTGTTAATTTGTACAGCGCTGCGTAACCCTAGTAGCGCTCTAGAAATGTTAAGTAGTAGTAGTAGTATTACATATAGCAGTGATTTAACCAGAGCTGAGATTGTGATGTCATAATCCCTCATTCCACCAATGCCTAAGAGCCAACCTCATCAGTGATGTCACAATGGCTTGATTGTCCTATATTTGTCTCACTCTTGTCTATTAGATTGTAAGC
The DNA here is from genome assembly GCF_901765095.1 of Microcaecilia unicolor. NCBI lineage: Eukaryota > Metazoa > Chordata > Amphibia > Gymnophiona > Siphonopidae > Microcaecilia > Microcaecilia unicolor. The sequence continues at coordinate 14,345,470 of NC_044033.1, forward strand.
TCTTTGAGCAGGGACTGTCTCTCTTTGTTAAATTGTACAGCGCTGCGTAACCCTAGTAGCGCTCTAGAAATGTTAAGTAGTAGTAGTAGTATAGGGAGGGGGCAGTAAGAGAATTAAATGATGGGCTGGAAGAGGATAGAGAGAGGACAGAGAGGTGCTCGTGCTAGACTGGGTGAGGAAGTGGAGAGAGAGGTGGAATTGACTAGGCTGGAAGGAAAGAGCACAGAGAGAGATGAAGATGGCTGCACTTGAAGGGGGGGGAGAGAGAGGGGTGGAGATGGCTGAACTTACTGGAACAGCAGGAAAGAGAGGGAGGGTGGAGAAGGCTGGACTAGAAGGGGAGGAAAGAGAGATGGTGATGGCTTACTGGAAGGGCAAAGGAGAGAGAAAAGGTGGAGATGGGTGGACTGGAAGGGGGAGGACAGAAGAGAGATGGAAATGGTCGGGCTTACTGGAAAAAGAGAGAGAAAAGTGGAAATGGCTGGACTGGAAGGAGAAGAAAGATGGAAAGGGTCAGGCTTACTGGAAAGTGAGAGAGAAGTGGAAATGGCTGGCCTGGAAGGGAAGAAAAGAGAGATGAAGATTATAATTTTTATGGTGGAAAACTGCCAAGGTAAGGCTCCACCCTGCCTTGTCCTGCCCTCACCCATGTGCCCCAGATTTAGAAGCCAAACATCTGGTAACCTTAACTTTCTAAATGTCACCAATGTACAAGGTCTAGCTAGGTCTCCCTCTCCTCCCCTTCTCCAAGAGTTGGAATCACATAATCTCCACTCCATGCCTAACCAATCCAGACAACAGAACATAGTAACATAGTAGATGACGGCAGAAAAAGACCTGCACGGTCCATCCAGTCTGCCCAACAAGATAAACTCGTATGTGTATACCTTACCTTGATTTGTACCTGCCTTTTTCAGGGCACAGACCGTACAAGTCTGCCCAGCAGTATTTCCCGCCTCCCAACCACCAGTCCCACCTCCCATCACCGGCTCTGGCACAGACCGTATAAGTCTGCCCTCCACTATCCTCACCTCCCAACCACCAACTTCTCTTCCCTCACCTGCTCCGCCACCCAATTTTGGCTAACCTTCCGAGGATCCACTCCTTCCGAACAGGATTCCTTTATGTTTATCCTACGCATGTTTGAATTCCGTTACCGTTTTCATCTCCACCACCTCCCGCGGGAGGGCATTCCAAGCATCCACCACCCTCTCCGTGAAAAAATACTTCCTGACATCTTTTTTGAGTCTGCCCCCCTTCAGAGGTTTTAATTTAAAAATCAAATGTACCTCCTTAGTTCATGCAGTCTTGTTTCAGGATAGCCACAGGGAATATACAATTTTTATTTATTTATTGTATTTGTATCCCTCATTTTCCCACCTCTTTGCAGGCTCAATGTGGCTTACATTACATCATGAATAGTGGAAATACATAAGAAAATATACATTTAGTATTACTGAAGGATCTTGGGTAACATGATAATGATAAAACATGGTAGTAGTTTAACAAGCAAATATTATGAGACAGTTCTGGATCATTAAACTGGAAATCAAGATAATTAGCAAAAACAGTAGAGATCTAGAGAATACATGTTGTATAGTTGCGATTTGTTAATTTGAATTTATGATGAGTTGTTATTGTTGTATGCTTTCTTAAATAAACAAGTTTTCAATCGTTTTACGGAAGGTCACTACGTCATGCGTTATTTTTATGGATTGACCCCCTCAAACAGCTACTTTAACACTTCAAACAGTTCAATTAGCGTATGTAAGCTCCTTGAGCTGGGACTGTCCTTCCATGTTAAATTGTACAGCGCTGCGTAACCCTAGTAGCGCTTTAGAAATGTTAAGTAGTAGTAGTAGTATTGCAGGTTTGGAAACTGCTTACTCGTGATTCCGTTCACACACTGGGATCTGTTTTTATCACCCACCTATCACTGAACCTTAGGGTGGTGGACTTTGGTCCTGGGGAACTGAGGAACTGAGTTGGATTCCCACTTCAGGCACAGGCAGCTCCTTGTGACTCTGGGCAAGTCACTTAACCCTCCATTGCCCCATGTTAGCCGCATTGAGCCTGCCATGAGTGGGAAAGCACAGGGTACAAATGTAACAAAAATAAAATAGATACTATTGGAGATTCTACATGGAATGTTGCTATTCCACTAGCAACATTCCATGTAGAAGGCTGCGCATGCTTCTGTTTCTGTGAGTCTGACGTCCTGCACGTAAGTGCAGGACGTCAGACTCACAGAAGCAGAAGCCTGCGCGGCCACATTGGTGATCTGCAAGGGCCGACTTCTACATGGAATGTTGCTAGTGGAATAGCAACATTCCATGTAGAATCTCAAATAGTAGCAACAGTGGAGGAGTGGCCTAGTGGTTAGGGTGGTGGACTTTGGTCCTGGGGAACTGAGTTTGATTCCCACTTCAGGCACAGGCAGCTCCTTGTGACTCTGGGCAAGTCACTTAACCCTCCATTGCCTCATGTAAGCCGCATTGAGCCTGCCATGAGTGGGAAAGCGCAGGGTACAAATGTAACAAAAATAAAATAGATACTATTGGAGATTCTACATGGAATGTTGCTACTATTGGACATTCTGCATGGAATGTTGCTACTATTGGAGATTCTACATAGAATGTTGCTATTCCACTAGCAACATTCCATGTAGAAGGCTGCGCAGGCTTCTGTTTCTGTGAGTCTGACATCCTGCACGTACGTGCAGGATGTCAGACTCACAGAAGCAGAAGCCTGCGCGGCCACATCTGCAAGGGCCGACTTCTACATGTAGAATCTCAAATATTAGCAACAGTGGAGGAGTGGCCTAGTGGTTAGGGTGGTGGACTTTGGTCCTGAGGAACTGAGTGCAATTCCAACTTCAGGCACAGGCAGCTCCTTGTGACTCTGGGCAAGTCACTTAAGACTCCAATGCCCCATGTAAGCCGCATTGAGCCTGCCATGAGTGGGAAAGCGCAGGGTACAAATGTAACAACAAAAAAAAAAGTCTGTGGGCCAGTGCATGAATTTCACACTGTGAGTCTCTCTTCCCAATGTGGCAGGTGAACTTTCTCATCTTTATCAGGGTGATCTGTATCATCATATCCAAACTGCAAGCAAATTTAATGTGCAAAACGGACACAAAAGGTCGGTGAGTCGTTTGATCGACAATTGCCACATGCACCCTGCTGTGTCTCCTATTTACTCACCTTTACTAATGGGAATTAGTAAAATGCAAGAGGAAACACAAACTATCATGTTCTAACATTATCATGTAACCCACACAATGTCTATTCTCTTCTTATTTACACCACTCATGATGTACTGTAAGCCACATTGAGCCTGCAAAGAGGTGGGAAAATGTGGGATACAAATGCAATAAATAAACAAACAGCCTTCTTACTGGACAAATGCAGGAACAAAGTTTTCCTGGAATTGCTCTGCCAGGCAATGATGAAATCCTATTTAACTGCACTGCTCTCTTCAAAACTGCACAGGAGGCAAATGAATTTTAGTGCAGTAATAACCCACCTGCCAGGATTCAGGTGTCCCTACAGGGTTTCGGCCGAATACGATTCAGAACGTTGTCTCTAACTCGTGCTGACTCGCTCTCTGCATTGTTCATCATACGTCATTGCGTGGCGCAGACTGATGACATCACCAGGTCGCGGAGGCTATTTCGTTCCAGGAAGTCAGACTGCCGTTAACAGTTTAGAACTAGTTACTGCTCTAACCGATGAAAGCAATATTTCATCTGTGTGCATCCGGCATGTTTGAAAATAATAAATGAAATCAAATAAAATTTGCCTACCAACAATAAAGAACGACAACATACATGGACACAGGAGGAGGAGCAGCTCATGGGTGTTTGCTTGCTTTGGGTGAACGGGGATGATGGCCGCGCGGAGGCGAGGGAAAGGGAGATTAATCCAATGGGCTTCAGCAAGGAGGATTAATAGACGGGAGTGGAAGTGAACCTATCTAGTCCACTGTTTGTTTGTTTTGTTACATTTGTACCCTGTTGCAAAATAACTCTCCTCTCGTGTGTCTGGGCAAAAAAACTCTTTATTTGGGAGTCAATCCCCTTCTTATATACTCTATGAATATTCATGGATATTACATGTATTATCATTACTATTGGTTACATTTTGCTTACACAACCATGATCATGCATTGCTTACAAGAACAACTCTACATGAACAGCTCGTGAACCTGCTCAGGAATGTACAAACATCACCTGCTATTCTGCTACTTTCTCAGGAAAGAACAAAAACATCACATGCTAGATTCTCAGGAATATACAAAACATCATCTGCTGCCTGTATCCAAATACATTCTATCTACATCTCCACCTTTTTTTTTTTTTTTTTTTTTTAATGAAATCTCCGTGGTGTGCCAGCTGGAGATGGAGGTGGAGATGTTTGTAATAGCTTATAAACATATTGAGCAGAGTGACGTGTTGGAGCGAATGGACGAGGAAAACATAAAGAAAAAAGGTTAGGAATGCATTGTATACAACAGCAAAAAATAGTGAAAACAAAAATACCAATGACTAAATACTGGATAATAGGGCGGAGCCAGGTCCAAGGGATCCATTGCCACAATTGATCCCATACATCAGAGAGTAGGTTATTATGAATAGTAATATGAGTAGTTAAATTCCGTAGGAAAGCTAATTGTTTGTCAATGGCCTTTGAATTGTCAGATAAATTAAAACAGCACATGTCCTGAAACTCTTCGCAACCATGATGGTTAAGTAATAAAAGATAATCAATGGCTGCTCGATTTTGTAAAACTCCATGACGTAATTGCTGTTGCTCAGCATTAAGTAAACTAATAGCAGTGGAGGTTGCATTGATTGATTTAATTGCCCAACAGGCTAATTCACGAATATTTTTTTGCATTTGCCGCTGCCAATGCAGGGACACCTATTAATGAAAATGCAAGTGCCAGATATTCAGTTTGACTCAGAAATTTAACATTATCATTGCAATTGGCAGCAAGGGTCATACGCTTGGATCGCATATGTGAGGAGTTAGAAAATAAAATATGTTTACTGGGAAGTACCATAGTGAGTCGACTTAGACAGCATGTAGTACCATCAGATATATTAGCTGGAATATAATTAAAGGTATACATTCCACATGACCAAAACCAGCCAGGGGGTAAATGAGTAAATTTATAAATATATGAAACATTTTCGTAGGAGCTACAATTTAACAAAGTTGGTCCAAAATTAACACAATTTGATCGGGTACAATTAACCATACGAGCACATGTCATATTGATACTAGCTATTTGATTGGTTCTCACATGCATTGCCAAAGTAGGCGGCAACAGGGTTTGTGTTCCCCAATTATGGTATTCATAAGAAGCATTTCGATAGGATGAATTAACAGGAAGCTGTGAATAAAACCAAGTATCATTTTGCATATCTTTAGGATCATGACATACTGGAATCAGGCAAGTTGCCAAAACTTCTCCAACTGCCTTTTGATGAGAAAGACAGAAATCAGTTTGGTTCAGTGAAATTGCAAACGCTTCCCAAATATTTTTTGTGGGAAGTAATTGTGACTGTCCACAAGGTATGTACAAACAACAACACAGTAGAAGCAATGTAATGGAATTAGCATTAAGCGCTGCAATAATAGCCACTACGAAGTTATCATCAGTCTTTTCAATATGAGCTTTTTCTAAAGTCTCTGTAGCTTGTTGACTCAAGGCTTTAATTTGTCCCCAAGTAACAGGAGCATTAGGTTGACGAGTCACTGACCGTTTGCGTGTTTGCATCTGCGGTCCTTGAAGGGTGAGTGTGAAATTGGGAATTGGGTTGTGAAGACCTTGATGCCACGACATGAGGTTTCACCCACTTTGCTGGAATCCACACCGGGCCAGAATCTGTTTGAACAGCAGCGTAACCACGACCCCAGGTAAGGAGAGGCACAGGGGAACTCCACTGATCAGAAGGTAGTTGTCGGTATATGACCAAAGGACGAGATAAAGGTGGGGCAGGAGTACGAAAATGTTGTTCAAATCTGGAAGAAAAAGTTTTTGTAGCAGGATTATTGATGAGATTGAGATGATTCAGTGTGTAAAGGATTTGTGCTAAGCATTCATCAATGCTTACTCTATGACGGAGAATACCGTCTTTTTTTGTAGTCAGATTACTTAAAGCAGTTTTCAGTGTGCGATTAGCACGTTCAACAATAGCTTGACCAGTGGAGTTATAGGGGATACCAAAAAGGTGCTCAATATGCCAGAGGGTCAGGAACTCCTGTAAGGAGGTGGAAGTATAAGCAGGGGCATTGTCTGTCTTGAGAGTTTTAGGAACACCCATGACCGCAAAAGTTTGGAGAAGATGAGAGCGGACATGAGATGTAGTTTCCCCTTTTTGTGCAGTGACCCACAAAAATCCAGAATGAGTATCAACAACCACATGAAGCTTAGACCATTGACCAAAAGGGGGAAAGTGAGTAACGTCCATTTGCCAGAGGCTATTAACTTCCAGACCACGAGGATTAACTCCAGGAAAAAAGGTAGTAGGAGCTGAAAAGGAACATTGTGGACAATTTTTGATAATAGCTCTAGCTTCTTCTAAAGAAATTTGAAACTGGCGAGCTAGGCTAGGTGCATTTTGATGATGAAGTTCATGACTGCAGTGTGCTGTGGAGAAAAAATGAAGATGGCGATCCGCTCGAGCATTCCCTTCAGACAGACCACCAGGAAAAGGTTGATGACTGCGGATATGACCTATAAAGAGAGAAGAAAGGCGATTCTCCAAGTAACCTTGGAGGGTTAACAGTAAAGCATAAAAGAGGCATCCATATAATGATATACCAAAAGTTGAGGGAAATAGGCACGAAATGGTTGCAAGGCTTGATGAACATAGTATTGACAAATAGTGGGTGAATTTAACATTCCCTGGGGCAAAACTTTCCAACAATACCTAGTAGTAGGGTGTGCATTATTGTAAACAGGTACAGTAAAAGCAAAGTATTTATAATCTTTTTCCTGGAGAGGAATTGAAAAAAAACAATCCTTCAGATCTATAATAGCTAATTGATAATCATAAGGAATCAAATTAGGATTTGGAATACCACATTGTAACGGGCCCATTGGTTCTAAAATCGCATTAATAGCTCGTAGGTCATGTAAAAATCTCCATTTTCCGGATTTTTTCTTGATCACAAATACCGGAGTATTATATGGAGAATTGGTAGGCTCAATGTGATTTAATTGTAATTGTTCTTCCACCAATTGATGTAAAATCAACAGTTTTTCTCTGGTAATCGGCCACTGCTCTACCCAAACAGGTTTGTCAGTTTTCCATTCCAAAGGAAGAGAAAAAGACATATTTATGAACTGTTAATCAGGTAGGATCAATGATGCATCTAATTGTTCCAAAAGGTCACGACCCCATAAATTAAAGGGTACTTGTAAAATACAGGGCTTAATATGTCCTAGAACCTTGGTATCGTTAGGATATGTAATAGATAACCATTGAGAACTTTGGGAGGCTGACTGAGTTCCCCCTATTCCTGTCACATGTGAAGTATCTTCAATGGGCCATTCCACAGGCCATTGTTTATAAGCTATGACAGAAACATCCGCCCCGGTATCTAATATACCAACAAAGGGCTTTTGTTGCAATAAAAATTGAGCAGTGGGTCGTGCATTAGAAACCGGTTTTAAAACTGCACTTACCTGTCGCGTAGATCCAAAGCCCCCTGTACGAGAGACAGTAGAAGGAATAGGTGCTGTAAAATATGGTAAAATAATTAATTGTGCCCACGAGTCCCCGGGAGAAATTGTTAAAGGTGATGAGGACCATACTTGAATTTTAACAATGCCTGTGTAATCAGCATCAATAACTCCAGGGATAACATGAATACCTGCCTTCGATGCAGAGGAGCGAGGTAATACTAAACCTACAGTAGCCGCTGGAATGGGTCCTTTAAAGGTAGTATTATATACCAAAACTTCATGAGGTAAGATGGCAGTTTTACATTCCGCTGCAATAAGGTCAATTCCTGCACTACCTTGTGTAGCAGTAGTACTATGAGCAAAAGACCCTTGCACTCCCTTTGGACCGAGGTTAGGAGTTAACCCGGAGCAAAGTTTTTTGGGGGTGGCGGTGTGGAATTAATTGGATTAGAGCGACATTGATTGGCCCAATGATATCCTTTTTGACATCGAGGACATTTTCGAGAAGGTCGAGAAGGTCCTTTTGCAAAGTTGGCACCCCCTCCTGGGGCTCTACACTGAGCTCGAAAATGTCCTGGTTTCTTACAATTAAAACACGTCCCCTGTGGCTTATTACCTTTTTGTATAGCTCCTGCTAACAAATTCATAGAATAACCATGAGTCCCCACATCTGCACATGCGCTCAATAAATCTGCTAAAGTAATTCCTGGGCGATGAGCTACAGTCTGCAATGCCTTTTTGCAATCTGAATTTGCATTTTCTTGGGCTAATTTAATCAATAACTCTGTTTGCGCATCAAGATTATCAATTTGCCTAGTTACAGCTTCCTGCAATCGATTAACAAATTGAAGGTAAGATTCGGTTGCACCCTGTTTAATTGATGCAAAAGATTTTGTTGGTTTATTCCCTTCTGGTGTTCTTTTAAATGCTCGCAAGATACAAGTGCCTATGGCTTGAAAACAGGTATCGTTTTGTTGAATTTGCATATCAAGGGTTGAAAATGGTCCCGATCCATAAATTTGATCAGGCACCAAATTAGTCCCAGTGATAAGTTGTGCTGCTTGCTTATATTCATTATCCCACACTACATATTGCGCAGGAGTTAACAGCATACGGAAAAGGTCTTTCCAATCTTTTGGAGTCATTAAGTAACCGTTACTAATCCCTTCTATCATGCCTTGAACAAATGAACTTTTTAAACCTGATTCTACGATAGCTCTACGTAATTCTCTCAAAACTTGATAAGGTAGAGCAGTCCATTCTGCATGATGTGTTTCGTTCCCTGCCTCTATTGTTGTAGTTCTAGTAACTGGGTATAAATTAGGATTAGGTTCCGAATTATCCCATAGATCATCGTTCCAAATGAATTCACCATTTTTTCGTGCTTGCTGTATACCTAATTGAATTAAACTAGGTCGTTCTACGCTCTTTGGTGTTTTGGTAATAATAACGCTATCATTAGCGTTGTTGTTTTGGATATTTTCAATTGGTTTATTAGGGGTAGTAGTAGTAAAGTCAGGAGTTTTGTTTTGCTCTTCCCTTCCCATATCGGTGGCCAGCCGACAAGAAGGAGGAGAAGGTGTAGGTCCAAGAGTCGCGGGAGGTAAAAGAGACCAGGTCTTGCCTGGCAATTTGTTGGATATATTTTCGTTAGTAATGCCTGTCAATCCAGAAGAGAGAATTACTATAGTAGAATATATCTCTCTCCAAGTCAATAATATAGGAGTCGAAACTCTAGGCTCTAAACGAAACTGCTGCCCTATCTTTTCCCATGTTTGAGGATCGAATGATCCCTTCTCTGGATACCAGGGACATTGACAAACTATTTCCTCAATTAAACGCTCTATATCTTTAAGAGTTATTGGATTTCGGGAGGAACCATATCTTTGCGTTATAGTATATAGCTCCTGTGCATGTTGTTTATGTGATGATGTTAAATTTCCCCCCATACTTACAGTGTTCCGTAGAAGGAATGGCGCGCTGACTGTTCCAGTCGTAGTAAGTACGTCACGTTTTCACCGATCACGTCGGGGATCACCAGATGTTGCAAAATAACTCTCCTCTCGTGTGTCTGGGCAAAAAAACTCTTTATTTGGGAGTCAATCCCCTTCTTATATACTCTATGAATATTCATGGATATTACATGTATTATCATTACTATTGGTTACATTTTGCTTACACAACCATGATCATGCATTGCTTACAAGAACAACTCTACATGAACAGCTCGTGAACCTGCTCAGGAATGTACAAACATCACCTGCTATTCTGCTACTTTCTCAGGAAAGAACAAAAACATCACATGCTAGATTCTCAGGAATATACAAAACATCATCTGCTGCCTGTATCCAAATACATTCTATCTACAGTACCCCGCACTTTCCCACTCATGGCAGGGTCAATGCGGCTTACATGGGGCAATGGAGGGTTAAGTGACTTAAGTCGGCCCTTGCAGATCACCAATGTGGCCGCGCAGGCTTCTGCTTCTGTGAGTCTGACGTCAGACTCACAGAAACAGAAGCCTGCGCAGCCTTCTACATGGAATGTTGCTAGTGGAATAGCTGAAACCACTTAAATCTCCACACCACAAAATCTTTGGTAAATATAATCACGCTCTTCACAAATCCAAAGATAAGAACTATGTGTGTGTGCAAACAGCCCGTCCAAGAAATGATTGTATTATATATTTAGTTTGTGGGTTTTTTTATATATATATATATTTTTTTTTTTAGGAGCCCTCGGAAGAAACCACTTTAAGGCAACTTCATTGTTTTATGCCTAGTGGCATAGTCTCTCTTCATTGGGTCATCCTTTTATATGACTATTTATAAATGCTGTTGCAAACACTCACTACAAGGTGCTCAAATATATACGTGCTCTAATGAAAAATAAATGAAATGAAAAACTTATCTTAAATGCCACTTCGTATTTCTTACTGTTGGAGTCCACTTAGGCTACGAGAAGCGATGTGCATAGACTGTTGGGAATTCAAAGCGGGCCATTCTAACCCGAGTCCCTGATGAAAGCAGTGAAACCCGCGGCGTCGGGCGCAATTTAGGGGAAGCCTAAGTGGACTCCAACAGTAAGAAATACGAAGTGGCATTTAAGATAAGTTTTTCATTTCATTTATTTTTCATTAGAGCACGTATATATTTGAGCACCTTGTAGTGAGTGTTTGCAACAGCATTTATAAATAGTCATATAAAAGGATGACCCAATGAAGAGAGACTATGCCACTAGGCATAAAACAATGAAGTTGCCTTAAAGTGGTTTCTTCCGAGGGCTCCTAAAAAATATATATATATATATATATAAAACCCCACAAACTAAATATATAATACAATCATTTCTTGGACGGGCTGTTTGCACACACACATAGTTCTTATCTTTGGATTTGTGAAGAGCTAGTGGAATAGCAACATTCCATGTAGAATCTCCAATAGTAGCAACAGAATCTCAATAGTAGCAACATTCCATGTAGAATGTCCAATAGTATCTATTTTATTTTTGTTACATTTGTACCCTGCGCTTTCCCACTCATGGCAGGCTCAATGCGGCTTACATGGGGCAATGGAGGGTTAAGTGACTTGCCCAGAGTCACAAGGAGCTGCCTGTGGTGGGAATCGAACTCACTTCCTCAGTTACCCAGGACCAAAGTCCACCACCCTAACCACTAGGCCACTCCTTCACTCTGTAAGCAAGGAAGCCAAGTTGGTTAATCTCAGTTTCCACTCCCCCGCGCAGCCGTCGTCTCTAGTACACTCAAAACAAAGTAGAGAGGTGCAAACCTATCAGCTGCTGCATCCACGTTGTCGTTCTTTATTGTTGGTCCATCTGAAACAAGTCTAAAGCTGTTTCAATTGGATAGGCAGCGCCTTAAAAGGTGGAGGACAAAAGTTGTTGGGTTTTTTTTGCTTATTGGACAGCTTTTTAATTTATTTGAAAGCTTCCCATATGTAGATATAAATATCATGAAATAACAACTGAATATCACTAAAACAGCTTAAAAAATGATTATAGCTGGTAGAAACAGCAATTTTAAACTCTGTATTTTGTGCTCATTTTTCTACACTAAAAACTAAATAAATACACTGTATTGAATACAGATGGCCAAATTTCAGTGAGGATATCCTGTTTCCTGATGGGTTCGTCTTAACTGTTGTAATCTGCCTTGGGAAGCCTGGTGTTATAAAGATGATGGAATATATTGAAATTAAATGGAAGTAGAATTAAACTCTCCTTTCATTGGGGCACATGGAATCACATCTTCATCTGTTCTGTAGAAGTTTACCTTTTAGATACACAAATGGGTGTTTCAGGGGCAAGTGGTTTTATAAGTCAAAATAAAAATAAATATTTTGTTTCGTGCAGATCTCTTTTGTTTAAACATAACTAAATGGGCTATAAACCCCTAATGCAGCCCATTGGCTTTCTTATATTTTGTTCTTGTGATAACTTATACTGTGCCAAAACTGAAAACTCTTCTCTATCTGGTTGATAATAAAAGGAGCTCATTGTGAACACTACCCACCCTAAAGGTTGTTTTGTGGCCGAACAAGAAGAATTGTGACATTGAATGAGTGTATGTTTGTGTCCCTAGTCATGCATCCCAAGTTTATATAATCCTTTCAAGAAATCCAGTTAATCTTTTAACTTATTAGTGGAGCATAACCACAGAGGCATGGTATGTTCACATTTTCAATATGGTAATACTAGGGCCCAGCTAAGGAACAGGTTATTTTGAGTTCGTCTTCACTGGACCAAACTTGCTTTCCTTGTGCCATCTCTATGCAGCAGGTAGGCAGTGTCTTAAAAGGTGGAGGATAAAGGATTTTATTTTTTTGCATTTATATCACACATTATCCCAAGCAAAGTCAATGTGGCTTACATTTGAAAATACAGTGAAACAGAATAATAGACTTCAGTTGTATCATGGGAATAAATAGATATGGATATGTCTGAAACATTTAACAAAGTTGAGATTAGCATTTAAACGTTTGTCCTTTAATGATACCATATGTTCAGACATCCATAGCCATTAGTATAGGTAGTTATTCAAAGATTATCACATGCACACACCAGAACAGGCATCCATCACATCAAACAACAACTTCTACAGAGTACATCCACAATTTAATTTTTATTTCCATATTTCTATCTTCCAAAATTCCAGACAGCAGATGTACAGATCTGTATATTGCAGAAGCCAGCATGTTTGAAAATATGAGATTAATACAAATGCTACCAGCAATAAAGAATGACAACTTTGAAGGAAGTGAAACTAGGAAATCAAGTACGCTAGCGTTTAACTATAGAAAAGGTGATTACGACAAAATGAGAAAAATGGTGAAAAAAAGACTGAAAGGAGCAGCTCGCAGAGTAAAAAACTTGCATCAGGCGTGGATGCTGTTTAAAAACACCATCCTGGAGGTTCAGGACAAATATATTCCACGTATTAGAAAAAAGGGAAAAAAGACTAAACGTCAGCCGGCGTGGCTAAACAGTAAGATAAAGGAAATCATTAGAGCCAAAAAACAATCCTTCAGAAAGTGGAGAAGAGAACCAACTGAAAGTAACAGGATAGATCATAAGGAATGCCAAGCCAAATGCAAAGCGGAGATAAGGAGGGCAAAAAAGGACTTTGAGAAGAAATTAGCGTTGGAAGCAAAAATACATAGTAAAAATTTTTTTAGATACATTAAAAGCAGGAAACCGGCCAAAGAGTCGGTTGGGCCGCTGGACGAAAATGGTGTTAAAGGGGCGATCAAGGAGGACAAATCCGTAGCGGAGAAATTAAATTAATTCTTTGCTTCGGTCTTCACCGAGGAGGATTTGGGGGGGACACCGGTGCCGGAAAGAATATTTGAAGCGGGGGAGTCGGAGAAACTAAACAAATTCTCTGTAACCTTGGAGGATGTAATGGGTCAGTTCAGCAAGCTGAAGAGTAGTAAATCACCGGGACCTGATGGTATTCATCCCAGAGTATTAATAGAACTAAAAAATGAACTTGCGGAGCTACTGTTAGAAATATGCAATCTGTCCCTAAAATCGAGTGTAGTACCGGAAGACTGGAGGGTAGCCAATGTTACTCCGATTTTTAAGAAGGGTTCCAGAGGAGATCCGGGAAATTATAGACCGGTGAGTCTGACGTCGGTGCCGGGCAAGATGGTGGAGGCTATTATTAAGAATAAAATTGCAGAGCATATACAAAAACATGGACTGATGAGACAAAGTCAGCACGGATTTAGTGAAGGGAAGTCTTGCCTCACCAATCTAATGCATTTTTTTGAGGGGGTAAGCAAACATGTGGACAATGGGGAGCCGGTTGATATTGTATATCTGGATTTTCAGAAGGCGTTTGACAAAGTGCCACACGAAAGACTCCTGAAGAAATTGCAGAGTCATGGAATCGGAGGTAGGGTATTATTATGGATTAAGAACTGGTTGAAAGATAGGAAGCAGAGAGTAGGATTGCGTGGCCAGTATTCTCAGTGGAGGAGGGTAGTTAGTGGGGTCCCGCAGGGGTCTGTGCTGGGTCCGTTGCTTTTTAATGTATTTATAAATGACCTAGAGATGGGAATAACTAGTGAGGTAATTAAATTCGCCGATGACACAAAATTATTCAGGGTCGTCAAGTCGCAGGAGGAATGTGAACGATTACAGGAGGACCTTGCGAGACTGGGAGAATGGGCGTGCAAGTGGCAGATGAAGTTCAATGTTGACAAGTGCAAAGTGATGCATGTGGGTAAGAGGAACCCGAATTATAGCTACGTCTTGCAAGGTTCCGCGTTAGGAGTTACGGATCAAGAAAGGGATCTGGGTGTCGTCGTCGATGATACGCTGAAACCTTCTGCTCAGTGTGCTGCTGCGGCTAGGAAAGCGAATAGAATGTTGGGTGTTATTAGGAAGGGTATGAAGTCCAGGTGTGCGGATGTTATAATGCCGTTGTATCGCTCCATGGTGCGACCGCACCTGGAGTATTGTGTTCAGTACTGGTCTCCGTATCTCAAAAAAGATATAGTAGAATTGGAGAAGGTACAGCGAAGGGCGACGAAAATGATAGTGGGGATGGGACGACTTTCCTATGAAGAGAGGCTGAGAAGGCTAGGGCTTTTCAGCTTGGAGAAGAGACGGCTGAGGGGAGATATGATAGAAGTGTATAAAATAATGAGTGGAATGGATCGGGTGGATGTGAAGCGACTGTTCACGCTATCCAAAAATACTAGGACTAGAGGGCATGAGTTGAAGCTACAGTGTGGTAAATTTAAAACGAATCGGAGAAAATTTTTCTTCACCCAATGTGTAATTAGACTCTGGAATTCGTTGCCGGAGAACGTGGTACGGGCGGTTAGCTTGACGGAGTTTAAAAAGGGGTTAGATAGATTCCTAAAGGACAAGTCCATAGACCGCTATTAAATGGACTTGGAAAAATTCCGCATTTTTAGGTATAACTTGTCTGGAATGTTTTTACGTTTGGGGAGCGTGCCAGGTGCCCTTGACCTGGATTGGCCACTGTCGGTGACAGGATGCTGGGCTAGATGGACCTTTGGTCTTTCCCAGTATGGCACTACTTATGTACTTATGTACTTATGTACTTGGATGCAGCACTAGATTGTAAGCTCTTTGAGCAGGGACTGTCTTTTGTGTATGGTGTACAGCGCTGCGTATGCCTTGTAGTGCTACAGAAATGATAAATAGTAGTAGTAGTAGTAGCAGCTCATAGGTTTACTTGCTTTGTTTGTGTGTATGGTGATGACGGCTATGCAGGGAAGGGGAAACTTAGACTGACCTAATTGGCTTCAACATTTTGACGTCACTTGGTCTGTCTATTAAACCTCCTTGGGCTTCAGCTTTTTGACGTCATCCCTTCTCCTATTCTCAATCTGATTTTGTTTCAGAATATTGTTGAGCAACATGAATGACCATGGAGGTTTGGTTGAGAACAGGAGATGGCATGACATCAAAAAGTTGAAGCTTTACTTAGGCTAGTCTATGTTTCCCCCTCCCCACACAGCCGTCATTCTGCGTACACTCAAAACAAAGCAAACAAACCTATGAGCTACTGCATCCACATTGTTGTTCCTTATAGTTGGTAGCATTTTTATTTAATCTCACTTATATTTTCAAACATGCTGGCTTGTGCAGCATACGGATGTACACCAAGAAAGTATAATAACGGAGTAACATTTCATAGGTAGAGTAGTAATTTGTTATAAATTGTAATCAGTGTGTCATTTGGAGGGGCTGGTTATAGGGACACCCTAGCATGTGTTATATTTGTGCAGAGATTTTGTTTTTTTCTCCTGGTAATGGGCCACTAAAACAGACATCATGTTATGAGAATCAGGTGGTCAACATTCAGAGTTTCGATCTATTTATTTATTTACTTATCTATGATATATATATATATACCCTACATTAAACATGAATTAGGTTGAAACCTGGGAGATTTAAAATCTTTTTTTCCTGTGCCTAGATCAAAAGAGAAAGATGGCTTGTGGGAACTTTCTCCTTTTGTATTGTGGAACTCAGTGGTATATTATAAAAATACACTTAATATTGTTTATTACTACTATTTAAAAGAAATGTATTAAATAATGAGGGCAGAGCTACCTTCATGCAGAACTCCAGTCTAAATGTGCCAACATTTTCCAGTTCTCTGATATATATTTATTTCTTCTTCAAATCAGTTTTCATCCACATTTTACTACTACTACTACTTATTACCCAAATGTGAACACAATTATAATGCTAATTAATAAGTTTTGGATGTTACTGAATTCTATTATTCTGTCTCACTGTATTTCCAGTTTTGGCACAGGATAGGTCATCACAAGGACAAAATATAAGAGAACCAATGGACTGCATTAGGGGCTTATAGCCCATTTAGTTAAACAAATGAGAGATCTGCATGAAAGAAAATATTTATTTTTATTATTTTGACTTATGAAAACCACTTGTTCCTGAAACATGCTCAAAACAGAATAATCCATTTCTTCAAAAGAGATGAGTTGAAGATGTGATTCCATGTGCCCCAATGAAAGAATTTCATTTTACTTCCAATCTTTATAACACCAGGCTTCCCAAGGCAGATTACAGCAACAGTTAAGATGAACCCATCAGTAAACAGGATATCCTCACTGAAATTTAGCCATGTATTACTGTATTGTATAGAACAGTGTAGAAAAATGAGCACAAAATACAGCCTTTATTCGTGCTGTTTCCACCAGCTACAATCATTTTTTAAGCCGTTTTAGAGAGATTCAGTTTTGATTTCATGATATCTATAGTTGAGAGGTGTGGTAGCCGTGTTAGTCCACTTTTAAAGGTAATCAATAGAAATAACACAAAATAAAACATGGAAAAGAAAATAAGATGATACTTTTTTTATTGGACATAACTTAATACATTTCTTGATTAGCTTTCAAAGGTTGCCCTTCTTCCTCAGATCAGAAATAAGCAAATGTTGGTAGATGACAGTATAATCCTGTGCCGAAGGAATGGATCCTCAGGAGCTTAGTCAAGATCGGGAGGCGGGGCTGGTGGTTGGGAGGCGGGGATAGGGCTGGGCAGACTTATACGGTCTGTGCCAGAGCCGGTGGTGGGAAGCGGGACTGGTGGTTGGGAGGCGGGGATAGTGCTGGAGAGACTTGTACGGTCTGTGCCAGAGCCGGGGTTGGGAGGCAGGGCTGGGGAGGTG
Source organism: Microcaecilia unicolor (assembly GCF_901765095.1). Classification (NCBI taxonomy): domain Eukaryota; kingdom Metazoa; phylum Chordata; class Amphibia; order Gymnophiona; family Siphonopidae; genus Microcaecilia; species Microcaecilia unicolor. The sequence continues at coordinate 14,362,868 of NC_044033.1, forward strand.
AGGATAGTGCTGGGCAGACTTATACGGTCTGTGCCTGTGCCAGAGCCGGTGGTTGGGAGGTGGGGCTGGTGGTTGGGAGGCGGGGATAGTGCGGGGCAGACTTATACGGTCTGTGCCCTGAAGAGCATAGGTACAAATCAAAGTAGGGTATACACAAAAAGCAGCAAATATGAGTTATCTTGTTGGGCAGACTGAATGGACCGTGCAGGTCTTTTTCTGCCGTCATCTACTATGTTACTATATGTTACTATGTTACTATATGAGTGAAACATCAAAGCATTTCAGTGACAGTCTAACAGGATGGGGGTGGATAGGTAAGAGACAGGAGTGATGTATGATATCTATACATATGGGACGCTTTCAAATAAATTAAAAAGCTGTCAAAAAAATCTTTTGTCCACCTTTTCAGGCATTGCTTATCCAACTGAAAAAGCTTTAGATTAAGACTTTTTACAATTGGACCACACATACTGTAGGCAGTTCCTTGTTTCTAATAATCATTTTCTACTGCTTTCAATAGTATTTGCTATTTTTGGGGTGTACTTGTGACTCCGCCTGCTGGCTTATAAGTATATAAGTATTGCCATACTGGGACATACAAAAAGGTCCATCAAGTCCAGCATCCCGTTTCCAACAGTGGCCAATCCAGGTCACAAATACCTGGCAAGATCTCCAAAAAAGTACAAAACATTTTATGCTGCTTATCACAGAAATAGTGGATTTTCCCCAAGTCCAATTTAATAATGCTCTATGGACCTTTCCATTAGGAAGCCATCCAACCCTTTTTTAAACTCTGCTAAGCTAACCACCTTTACCACATCTTCTGGCAACGAATGACAGGGATGGAGAATATGAGAGGAGTCAACTGGATAAGCATAAAAGGCTAAATGGATTTTTTTTTTAACGATTTAGCTCACACCTTTTTTCATTGGTAGCTGAAGGTGGGTATTTCCTTGTCCTTAGAGGGCTTAAACATAAGGGTGCAATATTCAAAGTATTTATGCTCCTAACTTTGGGGCCCTTATACTGAAAGTGCGGTAAAATCTGGGTTTAGTGCATTCTACTGTGGGACTTTCCCTTGCGCTAAGCCCAGATTTAACCCAGCACTTTTTAGGACTTGAATGTATTTATTTTTGCAGGTCATAAGTACATAAGTATTGCCATACTGGGAAAGACCAAAGGTCCATCGAGCCCAGCATCCTGTTTCCAACAGTGGCCAATCCAGGTCACAGATACCCGGCAAGATCCCAAAAATGTACAAAACATTTTATACTGCTTATCACAGAAATAGTGGATTTTCCCCAAGTCCATTTAATAACGGTCTATGGACTTTTCCTTTAGGAAGCCGTTCAAACCTTTTTTAAACTCCGCTATGCTAACTGCCTTTACCACATTCTCTGGCAACGAATTCCAGAGTTTAATTACACGTTGAGTGAAGAAAAAGTTTCTCCGATTCATTTTAAATTTACTACATTGTAGCTTCATCGCATGCCCCCTAGTCCTAGTATTTTTGGAAAGTGTAAACAGACGCTTCACATCTACCCATTCAACTCCACTCATTATTTTATAGACCTCTATCATATCTCCCCTCAGCCGCCTTTTCTCCAAGCTGAAGAGCCCTAGCCACTTTAGCCTTTCCTCATAGGGAAGTCGTCCCATCCCCTTTATCATTTTCGTCGCCCTACAAAGGCATTATAACGTCCTCATTTTTGTTTTCCATTCCTTTCCTAATAATACCTAACATTCTATTTGCTTTCTTATCCGCAGCAGCACACTGAGCAGAAGGTTTCAACGTATCATCAATGACGACACCTAGATCCCTTTCTTGGTCTGTGACTCCTATTGTGGAACCTTGCATGACGTAGCTATAATTCGGGTTCCTCTTTCCCGCATGCATCACTTTGCACTTGCTCACATTAAACGTCATCTGCCATTTAGACGCCCAGTCATGCACCAATATTGTCATTGGCATGTGGTACCTGTGAAAAAAAAGAAAAAATAATTAACATACCGTGTTTCCCCCAAAATAAGACACTGTCTTATATTAATTTTTGCCCCCCAAAATGCGCTAGATCTTATTTTTCAGGGAAACATCGGGGTTGGCCCGCCCGCCCGCCCTCCCTCCGTCGCTCCCGGAACTAACCTTAAACGTCTCCTTTCACCTTTGCAGCAAGCAGCAGCAGGGCAGGTCACTCCTTCCTTCCGTGTCCCGCCCTCTCCTGACGTAATGTCCGCGAGGGCGGGACACGGAAGGAAGGAGAGGTCTGCCATGCTGCTGCTTGCTGCGAAGGTGAAAGGAGACGTTTAAGGTTAGTTCCGGGAGCGACGGAGGGTGGGTGGAGGGGGGCCCGGCGACCTCGGGTGGGGGGGGGGCGGCCTTGTCCGGCTCTCGGCGGCCCTGCTTTCAAACAAAAATTTGCTAGGTCTTACTTTCGTGGGAGGCCTTATATCTACCAATTCAGGAAAACCTCTACTAGGTCTTATTTTTGGGGGATGTCTTACTTTCGGGGAAACGGGGTAGGAGCACTTACCTCCTCCTATTTAGGAGACACTAAATGCTCCCATATTAACCCTGTGTTATCCAGTTAGTGCATGCTAATCATAACATGCTAGCTAGATAACACAGGTACCCCCACTCTCTGTCCATGACACTCCCCCTCCTAAAAATATTTTCAAACAAATAACATGTGCTAACAGGCAAAATACCACAAAATGCTCTAATTCATTTTCCAGTAGCCTGTTGGCATCTGAAGGGCTTAATGCCATTTATAGAAAGGGCCTCCTTGAAAATTTATTAGAGCTAATGCATAAGATTTTGCTCAAAATTTCACTAAGGGCCTCTTTTACTTACCCGTGCTAGTTATTCCCTGAAGCCCATTCACTTTGAATGAGTTTCATCAGCATTGCTGAGTGGGAATCGCTAGCCTGGTTTGGTAACAGAGGCCCTAAATTCTTAAATTTAGGAGCATAAAAAGTAGATAGCAACTGGAAAAAGAAGTTAGGCACTTAGCACTGAATTCCAGTGGAGGAGTGGCCTAGTGGTTAGGGTGTTGGACTTTGGTCTTGGGGAACTGGATTTGATTCCCACTTCAGGCACAGGCAGTTCCTTGTGACTCTGAGCAAGTCACTTAACCCTCTATTGCCCCATGTAAGCTGCATTGAGCCTGCCATGAGTGGGAAAGCGCAGGGTACAAATGTAACAAAAATAATACTACTGGAGATTCTGCATTGAATGCTGCTACTATTGGAGATTCTACATGGAATATTGCTATTCCACTAGCAACATTCCATGTAGAAGGCTGCGCAGGCTTCTGTTTCTGTGAGTCTGACGTCCTGCACATACGTGCAGGACGTCAGACTCACAGAAGCAGAAGCCTGCGCGGCCACATTGGTGATCTGCAAGGGCTGACTTCTACATGGAATGTTGCTAGTGGAATAGCAACATTCCATGTAGAATCTCAAATAGTAGCAACAGTGGAGGAGTGGCCTAGTGGTTAGGGTGGTGGACTTTGGTGGTCCTGAGGAACTGAGTTAGATACCCACTTCAGGCACAGGCAGTTCCTTGTGACTCTGGGCAAGTCACTTAACCCTCCTTTGCCCCATGTAAGCCGCATTGAGCCTGCCATGAGTGGGAAAGCGCAGGGTACAAATGTAACAAAAATTAAAAATTCCAGTACTAGGCTTGTAAATTAGGCTGATAAATCTAGGCAAAGAAAGGAACCTATGTTTGACTGAAAATAAGGCACAAATTTAGGAGCTTTTTTTGAATATTGGGTCCTCTAAAAATTAGAAGAATGGTCAAAGGGTAAAATTTAGTGTGAAGTGTAGAGTGATGCTCTTGGGGTGCAGAAATCCAAAAGAAATGTACCAGATAGGAGGAGAGAGATTGATAAGCACAGCTCAGGAGAGACTCCTTGGGGTGATGGTGTCCGAGCATCTCAAGGTGATGAAACAATGCGACGGCAGTGGCCAAGGCTAGAAGGATGCTAAGCTGCGTAGAGAAGGGTATAACCAGCAGAAAAATGGAGGTGTTGATGCCCCTCTGCAAGTCATAGATGAGGCCCCACTTTGAGTATTGCGATCAGTTTTGGAGGTTATATCTTGCTAAGGATGGAAAAAGACTTGAAACGGTTAAAAAAAAAAAAAAAAAAAAACATTTCAAGAGAGACTTGACCTGAACATGTATACCCTGGAGGAAAGGAGAAACAGGGGTGATATGATACAAACGGCCAAATATTTGAAAGGTATTAATCTGCAAGCAAACATTTTCCAGAGGCGGAAGGTGGTAGAACTAGAGGACATGAATTAAGGTTGAAAGGGGCTGAAGCATTTTTTCACCGAGAGGGTGGTAGATACCTGGAATGCCCTCCTGCGGGAAGTGGTGGAGATGAAAATGGTAACGGAATTTTAAAATGTGTGGGATAAGTACAATAAGTATTGCCATACTGGGAAAGTCCAAAGGTCCATCGAGCCCAGCATCCTGTTTCCAACAGTGGCCAATCCAGGTCACAAATACCCGGCAAGATCGCAAGCTCCCCAAAATACAAAGGAATCCTGTTTAGAAGGAATGGATTCAAAGAAGTTTAGCGTAGATTAGGAAGCAACACCGGTAACTGGGAAACAAAGCCAATACTGGGAAGACTTCTATGGTCTGTGCCCTGATCATGGCTGAAGTGGAGCTTTTCAGGGGCTTCAATGACAACTTCAAAAAGTTTAGAACAAGGACAGTGAAGGAAAGGATAGTGAATTTCCTGGAAGCCAATAAGTTGCAAGATCCGAGACAACATGGTTTTACTAAAGGGAAATCGTGCCAAACGAATCTCATTGAGTTCTTTGATTGGGTGACAGGAGAATTAAATCAGGGACGAGCTATGGACGTATTCTACTTAGATTTCAGCAAAGCTTTTGACACGGTTCCCCACAGGAGGCTCTTAAATAAACTGGAAGGGCTGAAGATAGGACCCGAAGTGGTGAACTGGATTAGGAACTGGTTGACGGACAGAAGCCAGAGGGTGGTGGTGAATGGAATTCGCTCGGAGGAGGGAAAGGTGAGTAGTGGTGTGCCTCAGGGATCGGTGCTGGGACCGATTCTGTTCAATATATTTGTGAGTGACATTGCCGAAGGGTTAGAAGGTAAAGTTTGCCTATTTGCGGATGATACTAAGATCTGCAACAGAGTGGACACCCGGGAGGGAGTGGAAAACATGAAAAAGGATCTGAGGAAGCTAGAAGAATGGTCTAAGGTTTGGCAATTAAAATTCAATGTGAAGAAATGCAAAGTGATGCACTTAGGGAATAGAAACCCTCGGGAGATGTATGTGTTAGGTGGGGAGAATCTGATAGGTACGGACGGGGAGAGGGATATTGGGGTGATAGTATCTGAGGATCTGAAGGCCACGAAACAGTGTGACAAGGCGGTGGCCGTAGCTAGAAGGTTGTTAGGCTGTATAGAGAGAGGTGTGACCAGCAGAAGAAAGGAGGTGTTGATGCCCCTGTATAAGTTGTTGGTGAGGCCCCACCTAGAGTATTGTGTTCAGTTTTGGAGGCCGTACCTTGCGAAGGATGTAAAAAGAATTGAAGCGGTGCAAAGAAAAGCTACGAGAATGGTAAGGGATTTGCGTTACAAGACGTATGAGGAGAGACTTGATGACCTGAACATGTATACTCTGGAAGAAAGGAGAAATAGGGGTGATATGATACAGACGTTCAAATATTTGAAAAGTATTAATCCGCAAACGAACCTTTTCCGGAGGTGCGAAGGCAGTAGAACGAGAGGACATGAAATGAGATTGAAGGGGGGCAGACTCAAGAAAAATGTCAGGAAGTATTTTTTCATGGAGAGAGTAGTGGATGCTTGGAATGCCCTCCCGCGGGAGGTGGTGGAAATGAAAACGGTAACAGAATTCAAACACGCGTGGGATAAACATAAAGGAATCCTATTCAGAAGGAATGGATCCTAAGGAGCTTAGCCGAGATTGGGTGGCAGAGCCAGTGGTGGGAGGCGAGGATAGTGCTGGACAGACTTATACGGTCTGTGCCCTGAAGAGGACAGGTACAAATCAAAGTAGGGTATACACAAAAAGTAGCACATATGAGTTTGTCTTGTTGGGCAGACGGGATGGACCATGCAGGTCTTTTTCTGCCATCATTTACTATGTTACTATGTTAAATAGATTTCTACGGTCTATGCCCTCAAAATGGCAAGGATAAATCAAGATCAGGTGTACTGTACATATGAAATATCACATACTACATGTAATGAGTATCTTTTTGGGCACACTGGATGGATTGTACAGGTCTTTATCTGCCGTGATGTACTATGTTATTATGACAAAAATGGTATGGAGTTTGCACCACAAGATGTATGAGGAGAGATTTGATGACCTGAAGATGTATACCCTGGAGGAAAGAAGAGACTGGAGTGATATAATACAGACATTCAAATATTTGCAAGGTGTTACTATACAAACAAACCTTTTCCAGAGACAAGAAGGTGTTAGAACTAGAGGACATGACTTTAGATTTCAGGAGGGCTGACTCAGGAAGTACTTTTTCACGGAGAGGATTTTGGATGCCTGGAATGCCCTTCCGTGGTAGAGATGAAAACAGTAACAGAATTCAAAAATGCATGGGATAAACACAAAGGAATCCTGTATAGAAGGCATCGAACCAAACAAGCTTAGAGGTGATTAGTTGGCAACACCAGTAACTGAGAAGCAAAGACGGTCCTGGGCAGACTTCTATGGTTTGTGTCCTGATCGCAGCTAGACAGATTCAGCTTCAGTACCTGGTGAACAAGGACAGCGCCGGGCAGAGACAGATTTAGCTTCAGCACCTGGAGAACAAGGACAGCGCCAGGCAGACTTCTATGGTCTCTGCCCTGATCGCAGCCAGACAGATTCAACTTCTGTACCTGGAGAACAAGGACAGCGCCTGACTCATCACTCCATAAACATTTAACTTGTTTACCCACTCCTACCCTAGCTGGGATAATATTTAACCATCTCTCTGACCTCATGTGCAACTTTCTTTAAATCAGTCACCTTACTTTCTAACTCCTCTTACTCTCTTACCTATCTATATGTTCCATCTTTGCTTGACCCTTCACTGTTACTTAAAATGTTCTATTATGTATTGTATTGTCATTGTAAGTAGTATACTATGAGGCATATTTTCAAAGCACTTTGGGAGGCTAAGTTCCATAGGTTTCTATGGAACTTTGGGAGGCTAAGTGCTTTGAAAATAAGCCTCCATGCCATACTTTGTATTGTTTGAATATTTTGACTGCTGTAATTGCCTATTGCTCATGTTTGATCTATTCTTACTGTACACTGCCTTGAGTGAATTCCTTCAAAAAGGCAGTAAATAAATCCTAATAAATAAATAAATAAATAAACTTGTTAATACCATACAGATAGTGTCCCACCCAATCCTGATCAAAAAAATGTCTTATCTTGTGCAAAAAGCACACAATATGTTCTCCAAGTGTTTCTTACATCCAACCGAGTGTCATATACAATTGCCAAGTTCAACCATCCAATATGGATAAATCCTCCAGGATCAGGGACTAAACAACCACCAGATAGCACCTCGAGGTGCCAGGTTGTATGCTGCAACAGTGGCATAGCTATGTGGGGCCTGGGCCCCCCCCCCCCCAATTTCCTCTGGGCCCCTGGTTTTGCTGGTGGTGGTCCCCAACCCCCGCCAGCTGAAGTGTTTTCCAGCGCTGGTCTCCGGCGCCACCGCATTGCCTGCCTTGCTCTGTCTTCCCCTCACATCCGACACGCTCCTTTTAGTGAAACTGAGTATGCTCAATTTCACTAAAAGAAGCGTGCACAACGTGAGGGGAAGACAGAGCAGGGAAGACAGAACAGGGCAGGCAACGCGGCGGCACCAGAGACCAGCGCTGGACAAAGCTTCAACTGGCGGGGGTTGGGGGCCCCCACCAGTCAAGGTATTTGCTGTGGCAGTGGGTGGGGAGTGACAGGGCGGTGGCGGGGGGGGGGGGGGAAGGTGGTGGGACTGCAGACCAAAATGTCATCGTCCCCCACCTCGGGCTCTGTCCCCTATTGCAGTACTTCAGTATTTCAATATTGCACGTCAGCCAAAGTAGAAATCACCAAGGAGATTCATACAACACTCCACTACCGAACTCATCACGATCCATGTTTCGCTCCCATTAGCGTCATCAGGGGTCAGATTCCTGAAAATAAACCACCCATTACAACAAGCCCATGTACATCCCCAACCCAAACCCATAAATTCTAAAAACCTTCCAAACCATACTTACAAATAGCATCTTAAAACTAATTCATGGACACAAGACAGTCAGAGGCTCCAACTCATGCTCTCCAATCCACCTCCAGAGCTCCAAAGAATGCCGACACATGTGTATGGAACCTCTGAACTCTCAACAGTTCAAATACCTTAAGCTCCACCTCCTTCATACATTCAACCATTCCACTTCCTTATTCAGACCTTGGGGAATGATCGTGTTCCAGGTAAATATAAGTCTCTGTTCCTTATGTAGTAACTGCATAAGGATATTACCACCCCTAATGCTCTTACATTGACATAGCACCACAAATTTCAAATCTTGAACAGCGTGCCCCATCACAACCCAATGTGACAGGGGGCCTCCTGTCTTTGCATACATCATGAGAGGTGCATAATCTGCCCCCACGGTCACATGCCTCTATATGGCCCAATATGAGGAGAAATTTGTTTATTCTTCTTAATTTTTTTAAGAAGTGTTGGGTCAATTCCTTCAGATACGCAGATTATGCACCTCTCATGATGTAGTTAAAGAACAAACCCAAGCCATGTCCACCCATTTGAAGCAGAGAGGGTACCCTTCTAAAATCATCCATAAGGCAACTAAACATGCCTTTCATATCCAACGGGCATGGTTAAATTATTGTACCACAGGACAGGATGTTCAGAGGCTAACGTGTTCTGCAGTATACCCATGCTAGTGTTGCGGTAGAGAGGGTTAATATTAGGACGTTTTGGCCTATTTTATCAGTGTGTGCCCACTTTCAGCAAAAGCCTCGGTTTACGTTGCAAACTGTACAAGGAGAGACTTGCTAACCTGAGCATGTATACTTTGGAGGAAGGGAGAAAGAGGGGTGACATGATGCAGACGTTCAAATACTTGAAAGGTATTAATCCGCAAATGAACCTTTTCTGGAGATGGGAAGGTGGTAGAACTAGAGGTCGTGAATTGAGGTTGAAGGGGAGGCCGACTCAGGAGTAATGTCAGGAAGCATTTTTTCACAGAGAGGGTGGTGGATACATGGAATGCCCTCCCGCGGGAGGTGGTGAAGATGAAAATGGTAATGGAATTCAAATATGTGTGGGATAAACACAGAGGAATCCTCATTAAAAGGAATAGATCTACGGAATCTTAGCGGAGATTGGGTGGCAACGCCGGTAATTGAGAAGCAAAACCAGTGCTGGGCAGACTTCTACGGTCTGTGCCCTGATCATGACTGAATACATAGGGATGGGCCGGAGTGCAAATTTGAAGGGGCTTCGATGTTAGCTTCAGAACTTAGTACAAGAACAGTACTGGGTAGACTTCTACGGTCTGTGCCCTGAGAATGGCAAGGAGAAATCAAACTCAGGTATACATATAAAGTATCACATACCATGTAAAATGAGTTTATCATGTTGGGCAGACTGGATGGACTGTACAGGTCTTTATCTGCCGTCATTTACTGTGTTACAATGTTACCTAAACCCGAGGTAGGAATTTAGGGGAGATGCTTTTGCGACATGACGCACATACTGATAGATGTGATGACAACACAGTGGGGGGAGGGTCATAGTGCGTGTGGGGCATATATATACTGTAAATATGCACTACAGATTAGTCAAATCAATGTGCCACACTCAGTAAGGCGAGTGTTTGAACTGATTGTAATGACACATTGTGCATATGGGATTCGTCATCCCTAAGGGTTGTGGTATATTGGACATACCATACGCAAGATTAAGCGTAAGATAGCTCAGCATTTGAGTAATCTTGGTGTGCAGAGACAGGAGCCCCCCTCCCCTAGTGTCACATTCAGGGCCATGCCTAGAGTCTCTGGTGCCCCCCTGCAGACCATCAGTTGGCGTGCATGCACGTGTGGCCCCCCGTGCTTTAAATTTACCTCTCTCCGCCTCCAGCTCCGACATCTGCGCAGCGTTAGTGAAAGCGCTGCCTGTCTGACGTCTCTCCACCAGCCTTCCCTTCGCTCATTTGTTCCCTCTGTGTCCCGCCTTCTTCTGACATCATTTCCTTGAGGGAGGGACACAGAGGGAATGAATGAGCGAATGGAAGGTTGGTGGAGAGACGTCAGACAGGCAGCGCTTTCACTGACGCTGTGCAGACGTCGAAGGCGGAGCGAGGTAAATTTAAAGCGCTGTGGAATCGGGGATGGAGCAGAGTTTTTTTTAAAAATACAACTTGACGGCTCGGCACCCTTGAAGGCAGGCGCCCCCTGTGGCGCTTACTGCGCTTACTGTGTTGGCACGGCCCTGGTCACATTGGATAGATATGTTGTATAAGTGATGTAGGAGTCAAGGTATATAGGAATTGGGAGATTGAAAAAAAAAACCCAAGTGAATATATCCCATTTGTTTTAAATGAGTATTTGAATATTTAATAAAGAATTTTGATATGGTCATAGTTGTCTAGAAAAGGGGTAGAGAAAGCTGGGGACTGAACTTAGGGGAAGGGATAGGAACTGATGGGCAGATGATCAAAAGCCCCGCGCTGTTCCAAACAGTGCTCAAAAAATAGCGCTGGAACAACGTGGGGCTTTACCGCCCCTATGATCAGAGATCATATGATCTGCTGCTCCCCAGTATCTCTCCACACTCGTCCTTCCCTACACCCCTTCCCATGCACTCCGCTCCATGGATAAATCCTTCTTATCTGTTCCCTTTTCCACTACTGCCAACTCCAGACTTCGCGCCTTCTGTCTCGCTGCACCCTACGCCTGGAATAAACTTCATGAACCCCTACGTCTTGCCCCATCCTTGGCCACCTTTAAATCTAGACTGAAAGCCCACCTCTTTAACATTGCTTTTGACTCGTAACCACTCGCCTCCACCTACCCTCCTCTCTTCCTTCCCGTACACATTAATTGATTTGATTTGCTTACTTTATTTTTTGTCTATTAGATTGTAAGCTTTTTGAGCAGGGACTGTCTTTCTTCTATGTTTGTGCAGCGCTGCGTACGCCTTGTAGCGCTATAGAAATGCTACATAGTAGTAGTAGTAATTGCATACAAATTTAAGCACGCAATTCTCTCTGATCATGGGGGTGGAAGTGCGGGAGGATTGTGCCTGAGCATGTGCTCAGGCACCTTCCTCCCACACTTGTTTGACAGGTCTGGGCTGTCAAAAGCCCAGACCTGTCAAACACAGGGGCTGGAGGTCCATGGGACCACCAGACACCAACTACTCTTGCCCGAGCCAAGCAAAACGGGAGCTGGAGGTCCGCGGACCTCTGGTCCCCTCCGACCCCCCTGACATAGGATCAGGGGAGGCTGGAGATCCGGTGGGTCTACAGCCCCCCTTACCCCCCCCCCCCCAGCTTCCCTCTGATGTCCCTGGTGGCCCAGTGGGCTACTAGTAAATCCCCCTCCCCCACCTGGTGGTCTAGTGGCCATTCCCCACCCCACTACCTTCAGTTGGAGGAGGGAGGTGGCCTCCCTCCTCTTCCATCGGCACCACCTAGAAAATGGCGGCGCCCTGCCCAATGCATCCTGGGATGCGCTGGGTGGGGCTTTACACCATATAAGGGAGTGAGAGAGAAATGGAGAAGGTGAAACCTGAGGAGCGAAACTGCTGTGGTAAGGGAGGGGGGCATTTCATACCTGGGAGGTGTGGTAGCCGTGATAGTCGACACCCACCAGTCAGGACTTAACAGAGAGCTGGGCTTTCTAGCCCATTATAAGCCATAAAATTGTAAATTGTACTGCTTTGTTTGTCACTCTCCTGTCTCCATGCATATCCCCCTGTCTCACCTATCCACCTCCAACCCCACCCTGTTAGATTGTCACTGAAATGCTTTGATGTCTCACTTACATATACTGTCATCTACCAAGATTTGCTTATTTCCGATCTGACGAAGAAGGGCAACCTTCGAAAGCTAATCAAGAAATGTATTAAGTTATGTCCAATAAAAAAGGTATCATCTTATTTTCTTTTCCATGTTTTATTTTGTTTGATTTCTATTGATAACCTTAAGAGTGGACTAACACGGCTACCACACTCCTCTATTTAACATTCTACATGGAATGTTGCTATTCCACTAGCAACATTCCATATTTAGATTGTGAGCTCTTTGAGCAGGGACTGTCTTTTGTGTATGGTGTACAGCGCTGCGTATGCCTTGTAGCGCTATAGAAGTGATAAGTAGTAGTAGTAATGTAGAAGCCTGCCCTTGCAGATCAGCAACGCGGCCGCGCAGACTTCTGTTTCTGTGAGTCTGACGTCCTGCACGTACATGCAGGACGTCAGACTCACAGAAACAGAAGCCTGCGCGGCCGCGTTGCTGATCTGCAAGGGCAGGCTTCTACATGGAATGTTGGTAGTGGAGGAGGAGCCTAGTGGTTAGTGCAGTGGAACATGGAATGTTGCTATTACTTCAGATTCTACATGGAATGTTGCTACTATTGGAGATTCTACATGTTATCAATAGAAATCAAACAAAATAAAACATGGAAAAGAAAATAAGATGATACCTTTTTTATTGGACATAACTTATTGGACATAGCTTATTTCCGATCTGAGGAAGAAGGGCAACCTTCAAAAGCTAATCAAGAAATGTACTAAGTTATGTGTGGGGAAATCTTGCCTGACCAATTTACTTCAATTCTTTGAAGGAGTGAACAAACATGTGGACAAAGGGGAGCCAGTTGATATTGTGTATCTGGATTTCCAAAAGGCGTTTGACAAGGTACCTCATGAAAGGCTACAGAGGAAATTGGAGGGTCATGGGATAGGAGGAAATGTCCTATTGTGGATTAAAAACTGGTTGAAGGATAGGAAACAGAGAGTGGGGTTAAATGGGCAGTATTCACAATGGAGAAGGGTAGTTAGTGGGGTTCCTCAGGGGTCCGTGCTAGGACCGCTGATTTTTAATATATTTATAAATGATTTAGAGATGGGAGTAACTAGCAAGGTAATTAAATTTGCTGATGACACAAAGTTATTCAAAGTCGTTAACTCGCGACAGGATTGTGAAAAATTACAGAAGGACCTTACGAGACTGGGAGACTAGGCGGCTAGATGGCAGATGACGTTTAATGTGAGCAAGTGCAAGGTGATGCATGTGGGGAAAAAAGAACCCGAATTATAGCTACGTCATGCAAGGTTCCACGTTAGGAGTTACGGACCAAGAAAGGGATCTGGGTGTCGTCGTCGATAATACATTAAAACCTTCTGCTCAGTGTGCTGCTGCAGCTAGGAAAGTGAATAGAATGTTGGATATTATTAGGAAAGGTATGGAAAACAGGTGTGAGGATGTTATAATGCCGTTGTATCGCTCCATGGTGCGACCGCACCTTGAGTATTCTGTTCAATTCTGGTCGCCGCATCTCAAGAAAGATATAGTAGAACTGGAAAATGATAGCGGGTATGGGACAATTTCCCTATGAAGAAAGACTAAGGAGGCTAGGGCTTTTCAGCTTGGAGAAGAGACGGATGAGGGGAGACATGATAGAGGTATATAAAATAATGAGTGGAGTGGAACAGGTGGATGTGAAGCGTCTGTTCACGCTTTCCAAAAATACTAGGACTAGGGGGCATGTGATGAAACTACAGTGTAGTAAATTTAAAACAAATCGGAGAAAATTTTTCTTCACCCAACGTGTAATTAAACTCTGGAATTCGTTGCCGGAGAAAGTGGTGAAGGCGGTTAGCTTAGCAGAGTTTAAAAAGGGGTTGGACGGATTCCTAAAGGACAAGTCCATAAACCGCTACTAAACGGACTTGGAAAACTCCAAAATTCCAGGAATAACATGTATAGAATGTTTGTACGTTTGGGAAGCTTGCCAGGTGCCCTTGGCCTGGATTGGCCGCTGTCGTGGACAGGATGCTGGGCTCGATGGACCCTTGGTCTTTTCCCAGTGTGGCATTACTTATGTACTTATGTCCTCTACTTGGCTCACTTTTATTACATAGAGCAGTGATTTAACCTATTGTGATGTCATAGTGGCTCATTCCACCAATAAGAGCCAACCTCATTAGTGATGTCACAATGGCTTGATTGTATAGAATGTTTGTACGTTTGGGAAGCTTACCAGGTGCCCTTGGCCTGGATTGGCCGCTGTCGTGGACAGGATGCTGGGCTCGATGGACCCTTGGTCTTTTCCCAGTATGGCATTACTTATGTACTTATGTCCAATAAAAAAGTTATCATCTTATTTTCTGGAAATGCCAGCCCTTACAATAGGGAAATTATGACCAGAAAATGGCAAAGAAAGTGTGCAGAATTTTCAATATTTTTGCTCAGAATTCCCCCAGTTAGTCAAATAAGAGGATAGCAATCTGGCGATCAAAATATTAGTAAAACACAAAAACACTCAAAGGCTGTTCAGCTTTCTTTCCCTTCTTGCGTACCCTGAGCAGCTGTCTGTATTGCCCAGCACTGCTGAGACCGCCAGTTCTGTGGCTGAAGGACTTCTGTATCTCAGACACATCCATTCTCAGCAAGTTAAAGGATGTTTACAAATGAAAGCATTTACAGTTATAGTTAAAACAAATACACTTAACGCAGAAATATACAATAGCCCTGCCGACTCCAGGAGTTCTGTTTTCATAAAGGTTTATTCCAGTCTCCAGCTGTAGCAAGGCTCTTGCACGCAGGCCTCTGGTGGAAAGACATCTGGACAAAGCGTACATTTCAGAAATTCCGTGGCGTTATTCTTAGTAAACACAAAATGTGGAAGGAAAAACTGCTCGCAGCTCAAAATGCTGCTTCTTGTAGAAATACAGAAAATTCATGCGTTGAAATGCGTAGCAGGAAATATTTATCTCAGAGGGTTTCGGAGTGAGTTGTACGGCAGTTGCTGAGGTCGACCCTTGTAGGTCTTCTGCTTTCTTGGGTTCTCACTTGCTGACTCTTTATTTATTCATTTGTTGCATTCGTATCCCACATTTTCCCACCTATTTGCAGGCTCGATGTGGTTTACATTGATCCGTCATGGCGATCGCCATTCCAGAGTGAAAGATACAAGTGGTATTACATAAAGAACATAAGTGATATAGTAGAATTAAGCAAACAGGTATAACGAGATCAAAATTAGAATAATAGATACAGTGGTAATGCGTTACAGTTCATATAATGCATTCAAGTTCCCAATCCGGAGATGCTCTTTGGAAAGCTGCAAATGCTTGGACCAATTCCGCAGGGCATGCGATAATTTTCGCTCCGAGCCATAATTGTGGCCAAGTTAAACATTTTAAAAGCATGGCTGTCCCTGAAAGCCCCTTCGGTTCAGTCTTGGAGAGGGGAGATGATACAGCTTATGAGATTTGAAAGGCTGGAAGCAAAACAACAACCCCCCTCCCCCGCCAGAGAGAAACGATTCTACCGCAGGTGGGGACCCTTTTTGGACACATTGACCCCCCAGGGCACGAGGCCACCTATTGAATATGTGACAAAGAAAGCAAGGACTTGGTTAATAGGTTAAGAGACTGAGTTACCTCTAGGGGGGGAGGGGAGGGGTGGGCAGTAGATTAACGGGGGGGGGGGGAAGAGGAGGTGGATGGGGGGGGAAAGGGGATGGGAGGTAGGGAAGGTTAAGGGGTTGGATGATCAGTTGTTATTTGCAGAGACTTGCAATGTTGCGAGTATGTTGCATAATGTTGATATGTATATGTCTTATGAAAAACTCAATGAAAATCATTTAAACATACATTCAGGTTCAAAAAATGGGTCGATGCGGTATGCCTTGTTGAAAAGGTACGTCTTCAGTAATTTCCGAAAGTTGGATAAGTCGCCTATTTTTTTCACGTCAAGTGGTAATGCATTCCATAGCTGCGTAGGAAAAGCTAGATGCATGTGTTAATTTGTATTTTAGTCCTTTGCAGCTTGGGAAGTGTCGATTCAGGGGTGGCAGGTCTATCAGGTCTAACATGTAGACTGGGGCATCTCCGTAGATGATTTTATGAACCAGGGTGCAGACCTTGAACGTAATACGTTCTTTAAGTGGAAGCCAGTGTAGTTTCTCTCTTAAGGGTTTGGCATTTTCGTATTTTGTTTTACCAAATATGAGTCTGACTGCAGTATTTTGGGCTGTTTGAAGCTTCTTGGGGATTAGTTCTTTACAACCAGCGTAGAGTGCATTGCAGTAGTCCAGGTGGCATAGAGGGGCATAATCGAACGCAAACGCCCATCTCCATGGACGCCTATCTCCGAGGATGGATACGCGAAGGGGCGGGACAGACAGTATTTTCGAAAATGATGGGCGTCCATCTTTTGTTTCGATAATACGGTTGGTGCCGGGCAAATGCATTGGATTTGGGCGAATTTGAGCTGGGCGGGATCGGTTTTCAGCGATAATAGAAGCCGAAGGCGCCCAGCTCAAAAATGAACAAATCCAAGGCATTTGGTCATGGCCAGGATTCGTAGTGCACTGGTCTCCCTCACATGCTAGGACACCAACCGGGCACCCTAGGGGGCACTTGTAACAATTTTTAAAAAAAATTAAAATACCTCCTAAGTCCATAGCTCCCTTACCTTGGGTGCTGAGCCCCCCCAAATCCCCCCCAAAACCCACTCCCCAGAACTCTACACCATTACCATGGCCTGAAGGGGGGCACCTAGATGTGGGTACAGTGGGTTTTGGGGGAGGTTTGGAGGGCTCCCATTTACCACCACAAGTGTAATAGGTAGGGGGGGATGGGCCTGGGTCCACCTGGGTGAAGTCCATTGCACCCACTAACAACTGCTCCAGGGACCTGCATACTGCTGTGATGGAGCTGGGTATGACATTTGAGGCTGGCATACAGGCTGGAAAAAAAAGTTTTTAAAGTTCTTTTTTTTTGGTGGGAGGGGATTAGTGACCACTGGGGGAGTCAGAGGAGGTCATCTTTGATTCCCTCCAGTGGTCATCTGGGCAGGTTAGTGACCACTGGGGGAGTCAGGGGAGGTCATCTTCGATTCCCTCCAGTGGTCATCTGGGCAGTTGGGGCACTTTTTGGGGACTTGTTCGTGAAAAAAAAGGTCCAGAAAAAGTGACCCACATTCTCGCTTCTGGTGCCCTTCTTTTTTCCATTATCGGCCGAGCGCACCCATCTCTCCTCGGCCGATAAACACGCCCCAGTCCCGCCTTCACCACACCTCCGACACGCCCCCGTCAACTTTGTTCGTTCCCGCGACAGACTGCAGTTGGAGGCGCCCAAAATCGGCTTTCGATTATACCGATTTGGGCGCCCACGGGAGAAAGACGCCCATATCCCGATTTGGGTCAAAATATGGGCGTCTTTCTGTTTCGAAAATAAGCTGGCTAGTACCATTGATTGTACCAGACTACAAAATATTTTGAGATCAGAACAGTGACTCAACTCCAGATTAGAAATCAGCAGCTGTGTCCCCTACGCACAGGAAGATTTTAATTGAAATTAAGGGCTTGCTTACTAAGGTGAGCTAGTGTTTTTAGTGCGTTCTAAAAATTAGCATGCCCGTGTAGATGCTCATGGGCTTAGTAAACAGGGTTCTTACTTTTATTTATTTGGATTTAGCTCATACCGTTTTCAGTAGTAGCTCAGTGTAACTTACATTCAGGCCACACTAATATGTTTGCACACGAGGCAATGGCCAAGATCACAAGGAGCAGCAGTGGGATTTGAACCAGCCATCTCAGGATGTCAAGATTGGTGCTCTAACCACTAGGCCACTTGTTGTGAGCTGAAGACATGGGGGTGGGAGGATTTGCAGCAGTCCAATTTCAAAACAGAACACTAAACTTAAGAGATTGGGGGGTTCTTTTACTAAGGTGCGCTGAAAAATGGCCTGCGCTAGTATAGACGCGTGTATTGGACGCGTGCAGGTCCATTTTTCAGCGCACCTGCAACAAAGGCCTTTTTGGCCAAAAAAATGGACGTGCGGCAAAATGAAAATTGTTGCGCATCCATTTTGAGCCTGAGACCTTACCGCCACCCATTGACTTTAGTGGTAAGGTCTCACGCGTTGATCGAGAGTAATCGTCAGCGCGCGTACACTGCCGATTACCGCCCGGTTAGCGCCAAGCGGTAGAAAATAGAAATTATTTTCTGCCGGGCGTTTTGGACGCACGTAGAAATTAGAATTACCGCCCAGGCACGAGGTAGCCGGGCGGGAGTTCTGATTCGACATGTACGCGCGTAGGCGCCTGCAAATCTTAGTAAAAGGGCCCCTGAGTCTGCCAGATGACTCCTTCTCACTCAGGCAGACTGAGCCCCATAGCATGCACAGAGATGTATCTCTGATCCCCCTAGTGGAGAGCAGCGGTAGCAACAGGTCATCAGCAAACTATCCCTGATCCCCCTAGTGGAGAGCAGCAGTAGCAACAGGTCATCAGCAAACTTACCCAATTGTGATCCTGCCAGTGGTGCTTCTACAAACACAGAAGCTTGCATGTGAAAACAGGGAGATTTCCTACTGACTCAAAGTCCAGTCCTTCCATCCACTGACAATATTCTGCACTGCTCCTTTGCAGCATTGGGCTCAGGGCCACTCTGACCTGCTGACCTAAATTAAATGGATAGTGGCCAGCGAAAAATACATATTTCCTTATTGGTGCCAGCTCTGTGGCTGCTTGAGTACCCCCTATCAGTGGCTTAGCTATGTGGGGCCACGGGGGCCTGGGCCCCCATAGATTTGGCCCTGGACCCCCCTGACGATGACCCTCTCGACCCTCCCTTCCTGCCGCCAACCTGCCATCACCAATCCGTTGTCGCCTACCTTTGCTGGTGGGGGACCCCAACCCCCGCCAGCCGAGGTCCTCTTCTTCCGGTGCAAGGCGTCATTCTGTTTCTGAGTCAAAGGTGTTGGCGGCGGCAGCGGAGGGGGTCGGCAATGGCGGGGTCGGTGGCACCGGGGGGTGCTAAAATGTGCCCCCTCACCTCGAGCTCTGGACCCTCCTCCCGCCGAACTCTGGCTACGCCCCTGCCCCCAATGTGGCGCAAACTCTATTACTCTGACAAGGAAGCGTTCACTTGTGTTGAGTGTAGCACCCCCAATCATTTTGAAAAGTTGGCTCCTGCTGGAGCAGTCCAGTCTAGAGGCTTATGTCTACCCGTAACCTCCGCTCTCAAGACAAATCCCTCCTTTCAGTACCCTTCTCCACCACCTCCAACTCCAGGCTCCGCCCCTTCTGTCTCGCCTCACCCCATGCCTGGAACAAACTCCCTGAGCCTATACGCCGTGCCCCCTCCTTACCCATCTTCAAATCAATGCTCAAAGCCCACCTCTTCAATGTCGCCTTCGGCACCTAATCAGGAAAACTTAACTACCCCAACTTGACATTTCGTCCTTTAGATTGTAAGCTCTTCCGAGCAGGGACCGTCCTTAATTGTTAATTTGTACAGTGCTGCGTAACCCTAGTAGCGCTCTAGAAATGTTAAGTAGTAGTAGTAGTAGTATGTCCCTTTAACAGCAGACAAAGGCAGAGAAAAAATGTGTAGATTCTAAGACATCACTGGTGTAACAGGTGGTGGAAAATTGACTAGTATAATGGACATTTGTGGCAACAGGCCTAACTCCCCTGGATGCACACTGCAGCCTGTGTCCAGTGGTAGAGGCTAGCTTGTGTAGGCTTCCAGGAAATGAAAGATGGACGCCCATCTTGTTTCGATAATATGGGATGCCCCGCCCTTCACGGGGACGTCCTCAGAGATGGGCGCCCTTAGAGATGGGCGTCCCCGTTCGAAAATGCCCCTCTTAGTCTGACAAGACCAGCGCATGCACACTGCGTACTCACAGAGTGATGCAATGCTGGCAGTGGCCATTCCTGCTACCACACAGAAGAGAATACATGAGCCTTTTCAAAAGTTGTCTGGACCAGGGTACCGGGTGGCTCAGCTCTTTCTGACCCCAATGCTACTTAACCATAAGGGCAGAATAATAAGGAATTAATCTACCCTTTGGGATCCTGACAGACATTTTTAACCTGGTTTGGCCACTGTCAGAATTAGAGTGATGAATTTGATGGACCTTTGGTCTGCTCTGACCCAGTACGGCATTTCATATACTTGAATAGAGGAGTGTGGTAGCCTTGTTAGTCCACTCTTAAGGTTATCAATAGAAATCAAACAAATTAAAACATAGAAAATAAGATGATACCTTTTTTATTGGACATAACTTAATACATTTCTTGATTAGCTTTCGAAGGTTGCCCTTCTTCCTCAGATCGGAAATAAGCAAATGTGCTAGCTGACAGTGTATATAAGTGAAAACATTCAAGCATTACTATGACAGTCTGACAGGGTGGGAGGATGGGGGTGGGTAGGAGGTATGCATGGGGACATCAAAGCATATCATTGATATTCTAACAGGATGGGTGTGGGTAGGTGAGGGGAGGGTGATCAACAGAGACATACAGCTTTATGGTTTATAATGGGCTAGGAACCCCAGATCCTTGTTAAGTCCTTTCTGTTGGGTGTTAAAATATTCAATCATTCTGACTTCAAAGGTCTTACGTTCTTGTATGGTTTTAAAGTTGCCTTTCAGGATTCTCACTGTGAAGTCACTGGTACAGTGTCCTGGTCCTGTAAAATGTTGAACATAACATATACTTGAAGAATTTTTCAGGAGTATTATTTTGAGTTTGACATTATATTTGATGGCCACAAGATGGCACTCTTGTACAAGAGCACTAGTGAAAGAGACTCTACCCATCCCATTACAGTGAAAATAGCTGAGGCCAATAAAAATTAGCTGGAACTAGGTGCTACTGCAGGGGGTGGCCAGGAAGGGCAACCAGTGTGGGTGCCAGATTAGAAGAAGGGGGAGGCAGAACATCACCCACTTTGTCACATTCTGTGAGCATGCAAGCCTGGAAGGGAAGGAATGCCTGAAGCAACACTTCTCCAGTGGCTTCCTTTCTCCAGGTAACAAATAGATCGAAATCAAAACAGAGAAAAGAAAATAAGATGATACCGTTTTTATTGCACTAACTTAACACATCTTTTGATTAGCTTTCGAAGGTAACCCTCCTTCTTCAGATCAGAAAAGGTATCATCTTATTTTCTTTTAACACGGCTTCCACGTCCCTTTCTCCAGCAACTGCGCTCTACGAGACACCTTAGAAAGAACATGCTGATACTGGGGAATAACCTGCCTGGTCTAGGGCCAAAGATTTACTGGCTTAAAAATATGCTTCAAGCCAGGGGCGTAGCCAGACACCCAATTTGGGGTGGGCCTGGGCCCAAGATGGGTGGGCAGTTGAACTCTGCCTTGACCCACGAGTGATTTGGTCTCTTCCTCTCTCGCCTACATGCCATATGATCTCTCAAACATCCCCCCCCCCCCCCCCTCCTCTGCATACTTTTTAAATAGCAAATTTTCACCGGCGGCGAGCAGCAGCTAATACACACCGCTCATGTTGACCCTACATCCTTCCCTCTGATGCAACTTCCTGTTTCTGCATAGGCAGAAATACATCAGAGGGAAGGTTGTGGGGCAGCTGCAGGTGAAGATCTGCTATTTACAAGGTATGCAGCAGGAGAGACAATTGTTGGGCGTTTTGACTGGTGGGGCTTGGGGATCCCTGCCAGCCACATCATAGGTGTGCTGCTACTGTGTGGGCCTGAGCCCTTGGCTACGCCAGTGCTTCAAGCTATCACTGCTGGAAATCTCAGGACAGAAGTAGGTACCCACCTGAATATACACTTGAAGCCTCCATTTCCTACAGTGTTTCAAGAGGATGACAGAAAAAGGGGAGGCAAACCTAAGATTTCCACAGGCTTCCTTCTCCCTTACGCACGACTCTATTCAACATTCTCTTTGCAGTTTTCCCTCTCTTAGGGGCAGATGCTCAAAGCTCCGGCGCTGTACTGAACAGCGTCAGAGAAATACCGCCGGATCAGCACAGAACAACTCCCAAACGCTTAACCAGTGCCTCATATTCCAACGGGCATCTCTAAGCATTTAGCAAGCGCTAGAAACGCTACCACGCCTCTGTACAAGACCCCCTGAATTAACTGCTAAAAAACGCTGATATTATTATTATGGGGTACATTACAGGCAATATTAACTGCTTTTAATTCCATTAATTCAGGTCCTACCCACGAACCCTGGGAATCAGAGAGACAGCAGCGCAAAATGTATGTTGTTCCTAGAAGGGTCGTGTTTTTTTTTTTTTTTACAAAATTGATAGGGTTACGTCTTTTATATTTAAAGTTTCCAAGGGATCCTTTTACTAAGGTGCGCCGAAAAATGGCCTGCGCTGGTGTAGACACGTGTATTGGACGCGCACAGGTCCAGTTTTCAGCGGACCTGCAAAAAAAAAGGCCTCTCTTTTTTTGGGCCGAAAACGGACTTGCGGCAAAATGAAAATTTGCGGGGGTCCATTTTGGACCTAAGACCTTACCGCCACTCCTTGACTTAGCGGTAAGGTCTCATGCGTTAACCGGGCGGTAATCGTCAGCACGCGTACACTGCCAATTACTGCCCGGTTAGCACCGTGTAGCGGATGCGCATAAAGGATGAAATTACCATCCGGGCCACGCAGTAGCCGGGCGGTAGTTCAAAATTGATGCACGTAGGACGCACATATGCACCTAGGTGGCTTAGTAAAATGGCCTCCAAATATCTCGGAAGTCTAATCAGCATTGCTCCAAGACAGGGGAGTAGCTACGTGGGGTCACGGGGGCATGGACCCCCATATATTTGGCCCTGGGCCCCACCCGCTGCCAACCCCCTTCCGCCGCCAACCCTCCCCCGCCGTCGGGTACCTTTGCTGGCAGGGGTCCCCAACCCCTGCCAGCCGAAGTCCCCTTGTCCGGCGTGGCCGCGTTGCTGATCTGCAATTGCAGGCAGGGCCACCGAGAGGGGGGTGCAGGGGGGACAAAATTCCCCGGGCCCGGACCTCCAAGGGGGGCCCGGTGCCGCAGTCCCCTCCACCCGCCCCCCCCCCCTCCGTCCACAGCCGGGCCCCTTGAATTTAAATCATAGCCCCTCACCTCGACCTCACTCCGTGTAAAAGAAGTGCAGCAGTCTGCAGATCGCCTCCCTTCGGCCCTTCCCTCCCTGTGTCCCGCCCTCGTCTGATGTAACTGCTGTGCTTTTTTCACACGGAGTGAGGTCGAGGTGAGGCGCTATGATTTGAATTTAGGGGGCCCGGCCTAGTGGTGGACGGAGGGGGGCAACGATGACCTCGGGGGGGGGGCAGGGGTAGGGCCCCGGGGGTGGCCTTCCCCCGGGCCCGGCCTAGTCTCTCGGCGGCCCTGATTGCAAGCTGCTGTTTCTCACAGCAACAGAAGCCTGCCCTTGTAGATCAGCAATGTGGCCGCGCAGGTTTCTGTTTCTGGACAAACGGGCAGGCTGGCGGGTGGGCCTAATGGTGTCCCATCCTAGCCTCCCCTCCCCTTACGTACTCTACTGCCCTGGTGGTCTAGTGACCTCTTTGGGGCAGGAAAGAGCCCCTTCTTTCCTACCCGGAGTGCTGCCCTGCATTCTGCTCCCCTTGCAATGCTGAGTGCTGACGGTCCCGGCACCGATTCAAAATGGCCGCCGAAAGTGGAAGCGGTCTCATGAAACTTCAACTCTCGGTGGCCATTTTGAGCACTAGTGAAAGAGACTCTACCCATCCCATTACAGTGAAAATAGCTGAGGCCAATAAAAATTAGCTGGAACTAGGTGCTACTGCAGGGGGTGGCCAGGAAGGGCAACCAGTGTGGGTGCCAGATTAGGAGAAGGGGGAGGCAGAACATCACCCACTTTGTCACATTCTGTGAGCATGCAAGCCTGGAAGGGAAGGAATGCCTGAAGCAACACTTCTCCAGTGGCTTCCTTTCTCCAGGTAACAAATAGATCGAAATCAAAACAGAGAAAAGAAAATAAGATGATACCGTTTTTATTGCACTAACTTAACACATCTTTTGATTAGCTTTCGAAGGTAACCCTCCTTCTTCAGATCAGAAAAGGTATCATCTTATTTTCTTTTAACACGGCTTCCACGTCCCTTTCTCCAGCAACTGCGCTCTACGAGACACCTTAGAAAGAACATGCTGATACTGGGGAATAACCTGCCTGGTCTAGGGCCAAAGATTTACTGGCTTAAAAATATGCTTCAAGCCAGGGGCGTAGCCAGACACCCAATTTGGGGTGGGCCTGGGCCCAAGATGGGTGGGCAGTTGAACTCTGCCTTGTCCCACGAGTGATTTGGTCTCTTCCTCTCTCGCCTACATGCCATATGATCTCTCAAACATCCCCCCCCCCCCCCCCCCCCCCCCCCTCCTCTGCATACTTTTTAAATAGCAAATTTTCACCGGCGGCGAGCAGCAGCTAATACACACCGCTCATGTTGACCCTACATCCTTCCCTCTGATGCAACTTCCTGTTTCTGCATAGGCAGAAATACATCAGAGGGAAGGTTGTGGGGCAGCTGCAGGTGAAGATCTGCTATTTACAAGGTATGCAGCAGGAGAGACAATTGTTGGGCGTTTGACTGGTGGGGCTTGGGGATCCCTGCCAGCCACATCATAGGTGTGCTGCTACTGTGTGGGCCTGAGCCCTTGGCTACGCCAGTGCTTCAAGCTATCACTGCTGGAAATCTCAGGACAGAAGTAGGTACCCACCTGAATATACACTTGAAGCCTCCATTTCCTACAGTGTTTCAAGAGGATGACAGAAAAAGGGGAGGCAAACCTAAGATTTCCACAGGCTTCCTTCTCCCTTACGCACGACTCTATTCAACATTCTCTTTGCAGTTTTCCCTCTCTTAGGGGCAGATGCTCAAAGCTCCGGCGCTGTACTGAACAGCGTCAGAGAAATACCGCCGGATCAGCACAGAACAACTCCCAAACGCTTAACCAGTGCCTCATATTCCAACGGGCATCTCTAAGCATTTAGCAAGCGCTAGAAACGCTACCACGCCTCTGTACAAGACCCCCTGAATTAACTGCTAAAAAACGCTGATATTATTATTATGGGGTACATTACAGGCAATATTGACTGCTTTTAATTCCATTAATTCAGGTCCTACCCACGAACCCTGGGAATCAGAGAGACAGCAGCGCAAAATGTATGTTGTTCCTAGAAGGGTCGTGTTTTTTTTTTTTTTACAAAATTGATAGGGTTACGTCTTTTATATTTAAAGTTTCCAAGGGATCCTTTTACTAAGGTGCGCCGAAAAATGGCCTGCGCTGGTGTAGACACGTGTATTGGACGCGCACAGGTCCAGTTTTCAGCGGACCTGCAAAAAAAAGGCCTCTCTTTTTTTGGGCCGAAAACGGACTTGCGGCAAAATGAAAATTTGCGGGGGTCCATTTTGGACCTAAGACCTTACCGCCACTCCTTGACTTAGCGGTAAGGTCTCATGCGTTAACCGGGCGGTAATCGTCAGCACGCGTACACTGCCAATTACTGCCCGGTTAGCACCGTGTAGCGGATGCGCATAAAGGATGAAATTACCATCCGGGCCACGCAGTAGCCGGGCGGTAGTTCAAAATTGATGCACGTAGGACGCACATATGCACCTAGGTGGCTTAGTAAAATGGCCTCCAAATATCTCGGAAGTCTAATCAGCATTGCTCCAAGACAGGGGAGTAGCTACGTGGGGTCATGGGGGCATGGACCCCCATATATTTGGCCCTGGGCCCCACCCGCTGCCAACCCCCTTCCGCCGCCAACCCTCCCCCGCCGTCGGGTACCTTTGCTGGCAGGGGTCCCCAACCCCTGCCAGCCGAAGTCCCCTTGTCCGGCGTGGCCGCGTTGCTGATCTGCAATTGCAGGCAGGGCCACCGAGAGGGGGGTGCAGGGGGGACAAAATTCCCCGGGCCCGGACCTCCAAGGGGGGCCCGGTGCCGCAGTCCCCTCCACCCGCCCCCCCCCCTCCGTCCACAGCCGGGCCCCTTGAATTTAAATCATAGCCCCTCACCTCGACCTCACTCCGTGTAAAAGATGTGCAGCAGTCTGCAGATCGCCTCCCTTCGGCCCTTCCCTCCCTGTGTCCCGCCCTCGTCTGATGTAACTGCTGTGCTTTTTTCACACGGAGCGAGGTCGAGGTGAGGCGCTATGATTTGAATTTAGGGGGCCCGGCCCAGTGGTGGACGGAGGGGGGCAACGATGACCTCGGGGGGGGGGGGCAGGGGTAGGGCCCCGGGGGTGGCCTTCCCCCGGGCCCGGCCTAGTCTCTCGGCGGCCCTGATTGCAAGCTGCTGTTTCTCACAGCAACAGAAGCCTGCCCTTGTAGATCAGCAATGTGGCCGCGCAGGTTTCTGTTTCTGGACAAACGGGCAGGCTGGCGGGTGGGCCTAATGGTGTCCCATCCTAGCCTCCCCTCCCCTTACGTACTCTACTGCCCTGGTGGTCTAGTGACCTCTTTGGGGCAGGAAAGAGCCCCTTCTTTCCTACCCGGAGTGCTGCCCTGCATTCTGCTCCCCTTGCAATGCTGAGTGCTGACGGTCCCGGCGCCGATTCAAAATGGCCGCCGAAAGTGGAAGCGGCCTCATGAAACTTCAACTCTCGGTGGCCATTTTGAGTCGGCGCCGGGATCGTCAGCACTCAGCATTGCAAGGGGAACAGGATGCAGGCCAGCGCTCCAGGCAGGAAAGAGGAGGCTCTTTCTTGCCCTGAAGAGGTCACTAGATCACCATGGCAGTACAGTACGTAAGGGGAGGGGAAGCTAGGATAGGACACCATTAGGCCCGCCCACCAGCCTGCCCATTTGTCTGGAAATCCGGACAAATGGGCAGGCTGGCAAAACCCGCCCGATTGCCCAGCCATGTCCTGAAAAAGAGGTAAAACCAGGCATATGGTAACCCTACACCGGATTATATGCAGCCCTTAATAACTATTCCCTGGTTCTAGGGACCACCTTAGACTTCATCTTCCAGATTGCAAGAGAGTATGCTATAAGGGCCCCTTTTACCAAGTTGCAGCAAAAGGGGGCTGGCACTGGCATTGGCAGCTGGTAAAAGGGAAGTCTTGCTTTCCTAAAGGAAATGGCTGGGCGGCAAGTAAAAGCACTTGCCACAAGGCCATTTCGGGGGAAGCCCTTGCCGCCACCCATTGAGGTGGCAGTAAGGGCTCCTGCGTTAACCCGGAAGTAACCGGGCAGCATGTGGCACTGCCCGATTACCGCCAGGTACACACTGGCTCAACTGGCACGCACTGAATGCCATGGTCTATTTTAGAGTTGTCCCATAATTTAGTGCGTCTTTTCAGTAGTAGCTCAGGATGAGTTACATTCAGGTACACGAGGCGTCTTCCCTGTCCCTGGCAAAGCTTGTACCTGAGGCAATGAGTGACCCCCTTCTCCTTGATCTTAGCGTTCTTCAGAAAATGTCGGCCTAGAGCATCTTATTGAAGCCTGCCACACACTTGAATGTTTCTGTCATGCCTCTGCCGTTCCTCCTTTTCTTTTCGACAGGGTGCTCTTCAACTTCTTAGTTTTTCTATTAAACTCCTTTTGTAGATGTGGTGTCCTTGCGCTCCCCGGGGCCCCATGGCCCTCCCTGAACCTACCTTAATGCAAAGCACACTGGTGCTGGTGAAGTGACATACTAGGGGTGGGGCGGGGTGGGCAGTGCTCCTCGGGTGCCGCTCATGAAGAAATGCTGCCGTGAGCGCCTGTCCCCCTCCCTGACTGGTGCGGTATTCTTCTCCTGCCTCTCTCCACACCCCCGCCCGCCCACCTGCCTGCCCGCTGCAGGCAGCGAATCAGCGATGTAAGCGCCGCCTTCAGCCTGTCCCCGAAGCCTTCTTTCTACAGCGTCCCGCCTACGCGGGAACAGGAAGTGGCTGTACAGAGAAGGCTTCCAGGGCAGGCTGAAGGCGGCGCTTACATCGTTGCCAGTGCCGGCGGCCTGGAAGTTTGGAGGCCGGGGCTGCGGGACACCATGCTGCCTCCCTCCTGTGCTCAGCTCCGAGCTCTTCTACATCCTCCTCTCGCCGGCTGACATCATCCAGCTCTGGTGGTATGCGGCAGCGACCCCACCCTCCTCAACCCAGAGGCGGGGCTAGGTAAGGAGCTGGGGGGGGGGGGGGGCCCTGCCGAACTGGTCTGCACAGGGCCCCACAATTGCTTAGACCAGGCCCTGCACACAAGCATTTCCCTCCTCCGGGCCCTGGGTGAAAAGTAATCATAAAGCCTGTTTCCATGCCTCGGCACCTAGACTTTTTTTGAGGATTGTCCTGAGCGGGTGCGTGTGGTCCAGGAGAAACATGTCTTGTGTCCCAACACCCCAAGTCTCTTCCTGCATCCTGGTGTGAGAATTCTACAGCTGTTTACTCTTTTACAAATAAGCTGCTTTTTAATGGGTTTCCCAGTGACTCGTTGGCAGAATTAGCTTTGTCCTCACATCTCAATTATAAACAGGATGTAAATCTGTTGGAACAGTCAAAGTTTCCAATTGTATGAGCCAAAAGAAATGGTCTCAGTGAGCATGGGAGTCCTCTGCTCTGGGCCTGTGCCACCTGCATGTAAAGAGGGTATCCTTTGGCACATCAGCATAGTTTGCCTTCTTTGTTTGGGAGGGGGCAAGGCTTAGGGAACTCAGGGGCCCTTTTACTAAGGCAAGGTAGGCGCCTACGCGTGTCCAACATGCGTCAAATTGGAGCTACCACATGCCCTGGGTGGTAATTCCATTTTGTACGCATGTCCAAAAGAAGCGGTAGAAAATATTTTCTATTTTCTACCGCGTGGCGCTTACCCGGCGGTAATAGGCAGTTTATGTGCACTGACCTCCTACTGCCCAGTTAGCGCAAGAGACCTTAACGCTAAGTCAGTGGGTGGCGGTAAGGTCTCAGGCCCAAAATGGACAGGTGCTGGTTTTTATTTTGCTGCACATCCGTTTTTGGCCACAAAGTAAAAGAAATGCCTTCGTTCCTGGCGCCTGAAAAAAATTACCTGCGCGCGTACAAAACATGCACCCACACCAGCGCAGGCCACTTTTCGGCGCACTTTAGTAAAAGGTAGGGTTACCATATGTCCGGATTTACCCGGAATCTGCCTGTTTGTCCTATAGGCCAGCCCGCCCGCCAGCCTGCCCATTTGTCCAGAAATCCGGACAAACGGGCAGATTGTTAGCCTCCCCTCCCCTTAGTTACTACTGCCCTGGTGGTCTAGTGACCTCTTCCGCCTTCGGGGCAGGAAAGAGCCCCCTCTTTCCTGCCCGGAGTCCTGCCCTGCATGCATCCTTCAGTCTGTGCCCTGAAAATGACTAATACAAATCAAGGTAAGGTATACACAAAAAGTAGCACATATGAGTTTATCTTGTTGGGCAGACTGGATGGACCGTGCAGGTCTTTTTCTGCTGTCATCTACTATGTTACTGTGTTCCTGATCTCGGTGCTGATTCAAAATGGCCGCCGAGAGTTGAAGTGACCTCGCGAGACTTCAACTCTCGGCGGCCATTTTGAATCGGCACCGAGATCAGGAACAGGAAGGATGCATGCAGGGCAGCGCTCCAGACAGGAAAGAGGGGGCTCTTTCCTGCCCCGAAGAGATCACTAGACCACCAGGGCAGTAGTAAGGTAAGAGGAGGGGGGGTGATGGGGGGGAGGGGAAAATGTGACAGGGGACGGAGCGAGGGTGTGAAAGGGGACATGCTGGGGTGTGTGGTGGGGGGCGGGGCATGTGTCC
Organism: Microcaecilia unicolor; assembly: GCF_901765095.1. Classification (NCBI taxonomy): domain Eukaryota; kingdom Metazoa; phylum Chordata; class Amphibia; order Gymnophiona; family Siphonopidae; genus Microcaecilia; species Microcaecilia unicolor. The sequence continues at coordinate 14,392,660 of NC_044033.1, forward strand.
TCCTTTTTGGGGGACAAAATATGGTAACCCTAGTAAAAGGGCCCCTCAGATTGGTGGGGGGGAGCTTCCCCACTCTCCACTTCCCCCTCCCACATTGGTATCTGTTAGCTTTCTCTCTCCCCTCTCCCCAACACTCACCCTCTCTTCCATACACTTACATATTACACATTAACACAGGCCTGTTGTCACCAGGCTAAACCTTCACATCTGTTCTGTAACATTTTCACACCTTTTAATTTCTTAATATATTCTTATCTTCCTTTATCTTCTTGTTATTTGGTTTAGATTTAATTTTTATTTCTCTAGCCTTTCCTTATTAATTTATCATATCATGTTGCACAGTTCCTCTCCCCATTGATTTGTAAGGGCCCGACATTCAGACCACAGGAGGCAGGCCCGGCTAACTCCGGCGGTCAGTGCCAAACCCGGGTATTTAATGCCGGGTCACTTACAGTTTCCGGCATTGAATATCTGGTTTGTTTTTGAGTGGTCTAAACTTAACCGGCCAAGCCGATATTCAGCTCTGGCTGATTAAATTCAAACCAGCCAAAGATATTCCACCTGTTGACACGGCCATATTTTTGGCCGACAAACGTAGCCAGCCAGATGCGGAATGCCGGCGCTGACCGGCTATGTCACACAATGTAGCCTTTCATCCAGCTAAGGCACTAAGCGCTAATATTGGGTAAGTATCATTTAACTGGCCATGTGCAGTTCCTGGTCAGTTAAATGGTTTTGAAAATCAAGGGGTAGGTTTTTACTTCTGTTGTTCATTTTATTCTCTAGATTTTTCCATCTTGTTGTTGTCTTTTTTTATATTATGTTTCATTTCTATTTTCCCCCTTTTTCTTCTTGTTTTTATCATATACTCTTCCATTCTCCACTCCCTCCCCTCCTGCTCTAATTCCCTCATCGTCAACCTCTGTGCCGAAGGAATGGATCTTCAGGAGCTTAGTCAAGATTGGGAGGCGGGGCTGGTGGTTGGGAGGTGAGGATAGTGCTGGGCAGACTTATACGGTCTGTGCCAGAGCCGGTGGTTGGGAGGAGGGGCTGGTGGTTGGGAGGCGGGGATAGTGCTGGGCAGACTTATACGGTATGTGCCAGAACTGGTGGTGGGAGGCGGGGCTGGTGGTTGGGAGGCGGGGATAGTGCTGGGCAGACTTATATGGTCTGTACCAGAGCCAGTGGTTGGGAGGCGGGGCTGGTGGTTGGGAGGCGGGGATAGTGCTGGGCAGACTTATACAGTCTGTGCCCTGAAGAGCACTGGTACAAATCAAAGTAGGGTATACACAAAAAGTAGCACATATGAGTTATCTTGTTGGGCAGACTGGATGGACCGTGCAGGTCTTTTTCTGCCGTCATCTACTATGTTACTCTTTCTTACATCTTCATTGACACCCTTCCCTCCTTCCTTCTCTCTCCATTTTGTTTCATATCTCTGCTTTTGTCTTGTCTTTACAATCTCTCTTCCATCCTTTATCCTCCCTCATCAAGCCCTCCCTATTATTTCCCTTTTTTCTTATTATTTATTTTATTTATTTTATTAGGATTTATTTACCGCCTTTTTGAAGGAGTTCACTCAAGGCGGTGTACAGTAACATAGATCAAACATGAGCAATAGGCAATTACAACACTAAGAATATTCGAAAACAATACAAAGTATGGCATGGTATAGTACTAGCAATGTCAACACAATACGTAATAGAACATTATAATTGGTAGTGAGGGGTAAGGCAAAGTTGTAACATATAGGTAGGTAAGAAAGTAGGAAGAATTAGAAAGTAAGGTGACTGATTTGAAGAAAGTTGCACATGAGGTCAGGGAGATGGTTAAATATCATCTCAGCTAGGGTAGGAGTGGATAAACATGTCCCGCTGCACTATGTGCAGCCCGAGTCACTCTTTGTGTGTTTGAGTGAGACTAACAAGTTAGTTACTTCTTCCAATAAAGGCTTGGTTGAAGAGCCAAGCTTTCACCTGTTTCCTGAAGTAGAGATAGTCTTGTGTTAAGCGGAGCCTTTCAGGCAGTGCATTCCAGAGTGTGGGAGCTACTCCGAAGAAGGCTTGCTTCGTGTAATGTCTTTTAGAGAGGGTGTGGTTAGTGAAAGTCCTTGGGAGGACCTTAGTGTCCTTGGCGGTGTGTGGAGGATTATCCTATTCTTCAGATACTCAGGGCCATTTCCTTTCAGGGCCTTGAAGATCAGACATAGAGTTTTAAATTTAGCCCTGTATTGTACTGGTAACCAATGACGTTTTTGCAAAATGGTGTGATGTGGTCACATCGCTTGCAACCTTCTATGAGTTTTGCTGTTCCATTCTGAATCAACTGGAGCTGGTGCAGGCCCTTTGTAGTCAGACTATTGTATAGTGCATTGCAGTAATCTAGTCCTGATGTTACCATGACATGCACAACTGGGATAAGATTTACCTTCTCAATGGAAGGAGAGAGGCAGCGTAGCTGTCGCAAATAGTAGAAGCAGTTCTTGAAGGTTGCTTGGATTTGGGGAATCAGAGTATGTGTTGAATCTAACTGTATTCCAAGGTTCCTGATTTGTGATTTGAGGGGGAGTTTGTACTTCCCAAAAGGGATTTTGATGTCAGGCATGTATCCACTTGTGTTAGGGACCCAGAGAAGCTCGGTTTTACTTGGGTTCAGGCAAAGTTTGTTGTGTTTAGCCCATTCTTGAATTGATGTTAGACAAGTAATCAGTTTATTCAAGGGTGTAGGTAAGTCAGGTTCAATGGGTATGAGTAGCTTCACATCATCCGCGTAGATGTAGAACTGAGTGTCTATTGACCGAATCAGCTCAGCTAGTGGCTTGAGGTAGATATTGAACAGAATAGGTGACAGTATCGATCCTTGTGGTACCCCACAGGTCAGTGTCCATGGTGGTGATGAATTGTTGCCAAACATTATGAATTGTTGCCTGTCTGATAGATAGGATCTGAAACAGGCAAGTACTGTTCCATTGATACCTGTTTCTGTCATTATATCATGATCCACAGTGTCAAAAGCTGCTGAGAAATCTAACAATACTAACATCGAGGCAAATACCTTGTCTCAGTTTCTGTGAAGATCATCTAGCAGGGATACGAGGACCGTTTCTGTTCCATAACCGGGTCTGAATCCAGATTGACATGGATCTAGCCAGTTACTCTTTTCTAGCCATTCATTAAGTTGAACACAGACTGTTTGTTCTATGAGTTTCCCTAGAAACAGGATGTTGGATACTGACCTGTAACTTTCAAGTTTGTCCTGGTCAAGGTTGTTTTTCTTTAGCAGAGGGTGAACCACTGCCCTTTTTAATGCTGTTGGTAGTTGCGCATTAGAAAGAGAGGTGTTCACAATTTTTGTGGCGCCTTCTATAAGGCCCATACTTGCCTCTTGCACTATCTTTGATGGGCAGGGCTCAAGGGAGCAGGTAGTTGGTCAAAGGTCTCTTAGGATTTTGTCAAGGCTCTCCTCTGTCATTAGGTTAAAAGTGTTCCATCAGTCTCTGCTTGGAAGGGGCGAGTTTGTGCACCCCTGGTTGACTGGTTGGGCACTGGGTGGGATTGCCTGTAAATCCTGGTGGAGACTTTTAATTTTGTTGGCAAAATATGCAGCAAAATCATTGCAGTTCAGTTTAGACTGGACAGGCTGGTTCTGTTGTGGGGGTTGCATCTTTTCTTCCCTTCACTGCCCTGCACTCTCTTTTTCCTTCCTCCTCTTGGCTCTCTCTCTCTCTCTCGCTTTTCTGCTCCATTTTTCTGAGCCTCTCAGTCACACCCTCCCTGGCACACTCTGAGGGGCATAATCAAAAGGGACGTCCAAGTTTTGATGAGGACATCCTCGTAAAACGTCCCGATGCAGGGGCGGGGAAACCCGTATTATCGAAACAAGATGGACGTCCATCTTTCATTTCGATAATACAGTCAGGGAAGTTCAAATCTTTAAATTTTGGTTGTCCTTAGAGATGGTCATCCCTAGACTTGGTCGTTTCTGATTTTTGGCGATAATGGAAACCAAGGACATCCATCTCAGAAACGACCAAATGCAAGCCCTTTGGTCATGGGAGGAGCCAGCATTTCTAGTGCACTGGTCCCCCTGACATGCCAGGACACCAACTGGGCACCCTAGAGGTAGGGTTACCATATGGCTCCAGAAAAAGGAGGACGGATTGAGCCAGCCGGGTTTTACTTCCATTGCTTTCAATGGAAGTAATTGAGCCAGCCGGGTTTTACTTCCATTGCTTTTCCATTAAAAGCAATGGAAGTAAAACCTGGCTGGCTCAATCCGTCCTCCTTTTTCTGGAGCCATATGGTAACCCTACCTAGAGGGCACTACAGTGGACTTCAGAAATTGCTCCTAGGAACATAGCTCCCTTACCTTGTGTGCTGAGCCCCCAAAACCCACTCCTCACAACTGTACACCACTACCATAGCCCTTACAGGTGAAGGGGGCACCTAGATGTGGGTACAGTGGGTTTTGGAGGGCTCGCTGTTTCCTCCACAAACGTAACAGGTAGGGGGGTATGGGCCTGGGTGTACCTGCCTGAAGTGCACTGCATCCACTAAAACTGCTCCAGGGACCTGCATACTGCTGTCATGGACCTGAATATGACATCTGAGGCTGGCATAGAGGCTGGCAAAAAATATTTTGAAAGATATTTTTTGAGGGTGGGAGGGGGTTAGTGACCACTGGGGGAGTAACGGGAGGTCATCCCCGATTCTCTCCGATGGTCATCTGGTCATTTTAGGCACCTTTTTGTGCCTTGGAGTAGCCTTGTGGAGGAGTAGCCTAGTGGTTAGTGCAGTGGACTTTGATCCTGGGGAACTGGGTTCAATGCCCACTGCAGCACCATGTGACTCTGGACAAGTCACTTAACCCTCCATTGCTCCTGGTATAAAATAAGTACCTGAATATATGTAAACCACTTTGAATGTAGTTGCAAAAAAAAACCTCAGAAAGGTGGTATATCAAGTCCCAGTTCCCTTTCCCTTGGTCGTGAGAAAAACACAACCAGGTAAAGTCATCCAAGTGCTCGTCAGGGACGTCCTTTTTTTTCCATTATGGGTCAAGGGCGTCCTAGTGTTATGCACGGCCAAGTCCCGCCTTCGCTACGCCTCCGATACGCCCCCTTGAACTTTGGCCGTCCCTGCGACGGAAAACAGTTGCAGACGTAGAAAATCGGCTTTCCGTTATACTGATTTGGACGACCCTGTGAGAAGGACTTCCATCTTACGATTTGTGTCGAAAGATGAGCGTCCTTCTCTTTCGATAATGAGCCCGTCTGTCTCCCTATTAGCACAATCCTTGCCCTTTCTCCCTACATCCAGTCAGGGCTGCTGAGAGACTGAACTGGGCCCAGGGCAGAGCCCTGCCGCCGGGCCCGAGCTGCCGACCTCCTCCCCCCCCCCCCCCCCACGATCGTAACCGCTACCACCCCACCACAATCATCATCCGCTGCCACTCCCCCCACGATCATCGTCCACTGCCCCCCCACCATGATCGTTGCCCCTGCATCCCCCCCCCCCCCCCCCCGCGATAGCTGCCGCTACTGCAATTCAAATACCTTGGCTGGTGGGGATCCTGAGGCCCCGCTAGCAGAAGAGGTCTTCCTCCAGCGCTGACTCTTCACTCTGCTGATTGCCTGTCCGTGCGGCTGCTTTTTTCTCTCAGGGCATGCTCGGTTTCAAAATCGAGTATGCGCGACTGAGAGAAAAAGCAGCCGCTTAGCAAGCAATGGGCAGAGTGAAGAGCAGCACTGGAGGAAGACCTGCAGTGTGTGCTCTTCTGGGTCCGCCCAGCCTGGGGCCTGGCGCTGGAGTTTTCTCTCTCCTGCTCCTGTTATGACGCGATCACTCATGTCCCGTCAGGAGCAAGAAAGACCCCGGTGCTGGGCCCTCCTTGGAAGCCTGGGCCTTTGCCCTCCTGCCCCTGCATTTCTAACATTTCTGTTACTTTATTTTCCACTCTGTATATATTCCCGGAGTTGGTACCAGGGGCGTAGCTGCGTGGGGCCACAGGGGCCTGGGCCCCCGCAGATTTCGCCCTGGCCCTACCGCCGTCAACCCTCCCCTCCGTCGCTTACTTTTGCTGGCGGGGGACCCCAACCCCCGCCAGCCGAGATCCGCTTCCTCCTCCGAGTCCTACCTTTAAAAATATTTCTTCAGCTGGCGGGGGACTCCAACCCCCGCCAGCCGACCCGAGATCTTCTTTAACTTTCTTCTATCTTCGTCCTCCGCGTGGCCGGCAACATGTTGCTGCTGTTGTGCAAAGCTGAAATCCAGTTTCGGAGTCTGACTGACGTGGTAACGTGCTGCGATGTCAGACTCCGAAACTGGATTTCAGCTTTGCACAACAGCAGGCTGCAGCAACATGTCGCCGGCCACGCGGAGGACGAAGATAGAAGAAAGTTAGACGAAGATAGAAGAAAGTTAAAGAAGATCTCGGGTTGGTTGGCGGGGGTTGGAGTCCCCCGCCAGCTGAAGAAATATTTTTAAAGGTAGGACTCGGAGGAGGAAGCGGATCTCGGCTGGCGGGGGTTGGGGTCCCCCGCCAGCAAAAGTAAATGACGGCGGGGAGGGAGGGTTGGCGGCGGGAAGGGAGGGGGTGTCCGGCAATGGCGGAGAGGGGGGCGGCGGGGGGGGCGGCTAAAATGCGCCCCCTCCCTCTGGCTCTGGCCCCCCCTACCGCCGGAGTCCAGATTCGCCCCATCCTTTGTCTCTCCCTGTGATTCTCAGCCCCAGACTATCATATTTCCCTTTTCCTCTTCTCCATCCCCACCCTCAATTCCAGCATCTCTTCCTCACCTTTCTTGCCTCCTTCCCCCTTTCAAACCTCTCTTCCTGACAGGGCAGCAACAGCAAATTTATAAACAGTGACCATCACAGAGCTTTCACACTCTTATACTGCTGAAGTCCTTGTTGCAACAGGAAGTGCATGTCAGAGGGGGCAGGAGGGCAGGAGCTCCAGTGCTACAGGAGCAGAAAGGCTCTGCTGTTGGCACTCCCCCAGGAAGAAGAGGTTGAAAGGGAGTCACTAGGCCAGGGGCGTAGCCAGACACCCAATTTTGGGTGGGCCTGGCCCCGAGATGGGTGGCTAGAAGTACTCTACAAGTGATTTGGTCTCTCTTCTCTTACCTGCATACCATATGGTCTCTCAAACATCACCCCCTCCACTGCATACCTTTTAAATAGCAGATTTTCACTGACAGTGAGCAGAAACTTATACACACTGCTCATGTTGGCCCCACAGCCTTCCCTCTGATGTAACTTCCTGTTTCCGCATAGGTGGGAATACATCAGAGGGAAGGCTGTGGGGCTGGTGTGAGCAGTATGTATCAGTCGCTGATTTGGTTTTTTTTTTTATTTGTACCCCGCACTTTCCCACTCATGGCAGGCTCAACACGGCAGGCAATAGAGGGTTAAGTGACTTGCCCAGAGTCACAAGGAGCTGCCTGTGCCGGGAATCGAACTCAGTTCGTCAGTTCCCCAGGACTGCTCACTGCAGGCGAAGATCTGATATTTACAAGGTATGCAGGAGGGACAGTTGGGAGTTTTCGGCTGGTGGGGCTTAGGGAATCCCTGCTAGCCACATCATAGATGTGCTGCTACTGGGTGGGCCTGAGCCCAAAATGGGTGGGCCTGGGCCCACCCGAGCCCACCCTTGGCTACGCCACTGCACTGGGCAATGGAGCAAACAGGGGAGGAGGGATCAGAAAACAGGGCAGCACCAGCAACCACAAAATTGTCAGTGGCACATAACCAGATAATTCTGCTGAAAATCCAGCGAGACCACTGTGGTGAGTACTGCTGTGGTTTGGGAGCAGAGTCAAGGTGGAGCCAGGAGTTACCTGGGCACCACTGATCTTCAGGGCAGTACCTGGATAGCTACCCTGTTAGCGTAGGACAGAAAAATGGCTTGTCTAAGTTAATTGAATAGCTATCCGGGTACTGCTGTTGATTATCAGTGGTACCCAGGTAACTCCCAGCAGGCTACTGACTTCCTGGATATTCAGTGCCAGCACCTAATTGCCTTGGGATCCCGCCAGACCCAAAGTATCTCAGATCCTAGGGGGAGGGGTGGCAGCGGTGACAATCTGGGGGGGGGGGGGGCAGCGGCGATCTGGGGAGGGGGTGGCGGCAGCAGGGGCCCTGCTCAGTCTCTCAGTGGCTCTGCCAATGGAAAAACAGGTTTGTGAACTCCTATATTATCTGCAACTTAGAAATTCATTTCACCAAAAAGGGAGACTTCAAGATTTTATGACAGAGCTCACTTCTTTTCAGAAATTTGTGTTGATCTGGGAAAGCCAAGTTCCCAGGATAAGGGAATTATTTCACAGTGTGAGAGCAGAGTGCACATGCCTAAAAAAAAAAAAAAAAATGCTTACATTCATTGTCTGATCTCCATTGTGGACTTAATTTCATTACAATATTCTTTGTGCCGGCACCACAGAAGGTCACATGGCGTGAGCCTTCTTTAAGCACATTATTTTGAAAGGACATGTTCCTTCTTTTAAACAGTTTATCAGTATGGTATGATTTCAGCTGATGGCTGACTACAGTGGATGTCTTGGCCAAGCGCACCTCTGGGAAGTTGCTTATCAGTAAAACTTCATATTTTCCAGCACTTTGCAGGAGCCTCGGATCGCCATTAACCCTCATCTCTGTCATTCATTAAATGTATACAGCTATCCAGGCTCTTGCAATTTTTCTCAGGCTCCACAGAATGTTATTTGGGCTGTCTCTGAGGATATTAATCTCTATCCCACGGAGATTTACTCATGTGCATTGTTAGTAAACTTCCAGATTCTGCAGGATACAAGCCTTGGATGAAATGTACCCTGACCTGAAGAGCTGACAGTCTAAATTTTGAGGGTATTGGCCAATCAGATAGTTCCGTCTTGCTGGATGAAAAATGACTTGCGTCATCACTGAGTGGAAAAGCAGACTTCCACTTTTCAGATTTTAATCTCCCATTGCTCTCACAGTTGAGGACAAGCGGCCTAGTGGTTAAAGCACTGGGCTGAGAAGCCGGGAAGCCAGATTTCAGTTCTCATTTCTGCCTCTGCCAGTTTTTCTGACCTAAAGCGTGCTAATGGATTTAGCATGCGCTAAATGATAAGGACTAGATTCTATATAAGGCGGCTGAAAATTCCATACGGTAAAAAAAATGCGCCTAGGTGTATTCTGTGAAGTACACCTAAATTTTATAGAATAGGCTTAAATTTTCACGTGGTATATAGAATACACCTAGCGCCTCTCCACGTGACCAAATGTAGTCACAGACATAAGCACCGCCATACTGGGAAAAGACCAAGGGTCCATGAAGCCCAGTATCCTGTCTCCGACAGCGGCCAATCCAGGCTTCAAGAACCCGGCAAAACCCATTAAAAAAAATAATTTTTAATAATGTTCAATGGACTTTTCCCTCAGGAATCTGTCCAAACCCCCTTTAAACTCCATAAGGCCAGCTGCTGTCACTACGTTTTCCGGCAATGAGTTCCAGAGTCCAACTACATGCTGAGTAAAAAAAACCCTTTCTCATATCATACCAAAACATATCTCCTGGTGTGCGTCCCCCCCCATGACCGACTCCCCTCCTGTCCTGACCCCTGGAAAATAGTCCTAGTGTCTAGTAGCCCCCTCCCAGGGCTGCTGAGGGGTGGGGGCAAGTGGGGCAAAATTCCCAGGGCCCGGCTCCAAGGGGGCCCCGGCACCAGAAGGTTCTGCTTCTTCGGTCTGTCTCTTTCTTGCTCTTGCGTGTCAGGACCTAGGTAATCGCGTTAACGTGATAACCTGGGTTCCGGCACACAGGAGCGGGAGAGTGACAGATCGAGGGAAAAGCAGACGCAGGGGTGGTGGCCAGAATGGGGGGGGGGGGGGGGAGCAGCAGCTGCGGTGGCCCTGCCCCGGGCCCAGCTCTGTATCTCAGTGGCCCTGCCCCCTCCCCTTCACATAGGTCAAAAATAGGCCATATTTTATAGATGGCTATTTACATAGCCATCGGTGCAACCTTTCTTTGAAACTTCATTTAAGGAAAAAGAAAGTTCACAGCACTATGGATCATCGTGGTTCGTCTTGTAACTTCTTGAATCCCAGTACCATTGGCAGTCAGCAGCGCTGAGAGGTTGTTCCTTGCACTTCCTCTGCTTCCGCCTTTAGATTGTAAGCTCTCTTGAGCAGGGACTGTCCTTCCCCATGTTTTAACTTGTACAGCGCTGCGCAACCCTTGTAGCGCTATAGAAATGCTAAGTAGTAGTAGTAGTAGTGAAGGGCAATCATGGCCCTGTGGTGAGAAAGATGGCGGCAGCCCTGTGGCTTTGTAAGGTGATTGCTAGCAGAACTCTTTCTCCGAGGCGCTACTGACCCACCTGTCCCAGCCAGCAATCGGTTGCAGACCTTGAACAACAGAGTGCAAAACCCCTGAAAAATATTTCTAAGTTTTAAAAACTGAATTTGTGTGTCTCTTTTTTTTTTCCCCCTGTAGAAGCCTAGCTAAGAGCAGAACAGTGGTTAAAGGGACACCCATCACTCATTTGCCTTGGTAAGAATACTAGCTGTGATTTAACCCTGTTATAGAAGGCTGAGATTTTGGAAATGGCATCCATAATCCTTTTTGAAAATTTAAAATAAAACAAGCTCTCACAAGCTACACATGGATTTTCAGCCACTTCCAAAAACTTTCCCTGGTAGTCTAGGACCCTCCCACCCATCCTTTGACCCCTTACCTATGCCACCCTGACCCTGTAACTTAAATGAGGCAGGAGCGATGACCACTCGCTCCTGCCTACTACGCCATCGTCTCCAAAATGGTGGCGCCCAACCCTACACAGTGCATTCTGGGATGAACCGAGAAGGGTTAATTTGAAGATGACGGCACTGGAGGCAGGAGCGAGTGGACATAGCCAGCATCCTCAAGGCACCTAAATGAAGGTTCCCAGTGGTAGAATTTCTCCTGAAAGTGTAGAATACGTTGTATTGATTAGTGGAACAAACTTTTACTTTAATGCATTTTGAATTGAATGGTGAAAAATGCACACAGGTGTGAAAACTTTTACAAGCCACATTACAAGAGGCAGCAGAAGAGTGTTTTAATGGAGCAGATACACTAATTGTGCCTAGTCGAGTAGAAACAGGAACCAGTTGGTACAAAGTGATACACCAGAAGCAGAAAGGGTACTGGGAAGCAGAAAGCAAATAGGGGAGGCAGGAGATTTTGGATTTAGCTCATGCCTTTTTCGGTAGTTAGCTGTAGTCTCAAGGACTCAGAAGCAGGGGCGTAGCCAGACTTCAGAGGGAGGGGGGTCCAGAGCACGAGGTGAGGGGCACATTTTAGCCCCCCCCCCCCCCCGGCGCCGCCGATTCCCCCCTCCGCCATTGCCGACCGCCGCCACCACCAACTTTGCCGACGATCCTCTCGACCCCCCCCCGCCGCCAACCCTCCCCCGCCGTCGCCTACCTTTGCTGGCGGGGGACCCCAACCCCCACCAGCCGAGGTCCTCTTCTTCCGGCGCAAGGCTTCGTTCTGTTTCTGTGAGTCTGACGTCCTGCACGTACGAAGCCTTGCGCCGGAAGAAGAGGACCTCGACTGGCGGGGGTTGTACGTGCAGGATGTCAGACTCACGGAAACAGAACAAAGCCTTGCGCCGGAAGAGGACCTCGGCCCCCCGCCAGCAAAGGCAGGCGACGGCAGCAGCGGAAGAGGGTTGGCAGCGGGAGGGGGGTCGAGAGGGTCAGCGGCGGGGGGGGGGGGGGGGCAAAGTTGGTACATTTGTCCTTTAGATTGTAAGCTCCTTTGAGCAGGGACTGTCCTTCTATGTTAAATTGTACAGCGCTGCGTAACCCTAGTAGCGCTTTAGAAATGTCAAGTAGTAGTAGTATGTTTATTCATTGAAAACCTGAATGGCTATGGACTCCCCAGAACCAGTTTGGGAAGCCATGGAGCAGAGAGTGTCACATACATTGGATCCCCCCCACCAGCGTTTCCTATTACAGGCAGAAGAGCTGCGACACATTTATAGCTCTTGCCCAAGTTCTCCCCATAGAACAGAAGATCAAAGAAACATGATTAGTGTCCACACACTTTATAAAACTTTCAGTCGCATATTGTTCTTTCAGTGTCATTGAAAGAAATATAAATAGACTTTGTTAACAATATACTGATAATTCTGAATAAATAACGTCTCCATCTGTGCCATGAGAAAAGGAAGACAGGGTCTCACGGAGGATCCCGAGGAACAGGTATGTCAGCTGACCAATCATGTGACACACTCATGGCTTTCTGGATAATAGCCACAGGGGACGCCATTCTGCAGTCACACTGCCATAAATACTTGGGGTCGCAAACAGTTCCAGGTCACATGTAATGGGGTAAAACTCAGGCCCAGCACTGGTTCTCAAAGCTGTCCTGGGGGAGCATAAGATACATTTTCATGCAATGGAAGTAATGCATGTAGAACTACCTCATGAATATTCATTGCAGACGTCTGAAAACCTGACTGGCTGAGGTGCCCAGGACGGGTTTGAGAACAGGAAAGGGAAATGGGACTTGATATACTGTCTTTCTGAGGTTTTTTGCAACTACACTCAAAGCGGTTTACATATATTCAGGTACTTATTTTGTACCAGGGGCAATGGAGGGTTAAGTGACTTGCCCAGAGTCACAAGGAGCTGCAGTGGGAATTGAACCCAGTTCCCCAGAATCAAAGTCCACTGCACTAACCACTAGGCTACGCCTCCACTCTTTCCACCAATAAGAGCCAACCTCATCAGTGATGTCACAATGCCTTGATTGCCCAATACTTGGCTCACTTCTGATATTGTGATGTCATAAGGGAAATGGTACTTGAGATACCGCCTTTCTGAGGTTTTTGCAACTACATTCAAAGCGGTTTACATATATTCAGGTACTTATTTTGTACCAGGGGCAATGGAGGGTTAAGTGACTTGCCCAGAGTCACAAGGAATCAAACTCAGTTCCCCAGGATCAAAATCCACTGCACTAACCACTAGGCGACTCCTCAGCTGTATAGATTTTTCTAGCACAGGAATCCTCAAACCTTTCCTAGTGACCCCGCAGCTAGCTGGGTTTTCAGGATACCACAATGACTGCGCAAGAGAGAAATTTCCATGCAGTGGTGACCTCTGCAAATTTATCGTGTGCATGCTCACTGGGGACATCCTGAAAGCTTACCAGGCAACTTTGGGAAGGTCTGTTTTTAGGGCTTACAATGGTTCTTAACATTCAGCAGTGGAACTGTCTTATATTTGTTACTAATGTTGAAAGAAGCTGGGTTAATACTTAGAAAGTTTCACAAAAATGTGTGACTCCTAATACACAAGGGCAAAGTGCCAGCTTCACTAGGTCTGCTAACAAGAGGAAGTGCAGGAGACCATGTTCCCAAGAGGGGGGGGGGGGGGGTAGGGGGCAGGTAAGGACAGACGTGACAGTGAGAGGAGGGAAAGCAGACAGGTAACAGTGAGGCAATGAGACTAAGTGGCAGAGAATAACAGGGAAGGGGTGAAAGTGAGAGTGACAGGGGGTGAGTGACAGGATAGGAGACACTGGCTGGGTAACAGTGAGGGGTGAGACAGCGAGTGACTGAGTGGGAGACATTCGCTGGATAACAGAGAGGGGTGAAACAGAGAGTGACTGAGGGGGACGGGACACTGGCTGAATAACAGTGAGGGGGTGAGAGACGAAGTGACAGAGGGGGAGACCCTGGCTGGATAGCAGTGAAGTGGTGAGACAGGGAGTGACTGAGGAGATATTGGCTGGATAACAGTGAAGGGGGAGAGACAGACTGAGGGGGAAACACTGGTGGTTGAGTAACAGTGAGGGGGTGAGACGGAGTGACTAAGAAGACAGATGGAGTGACTGAGGGGAAGACACTGGCTGGATAGCAGTGAGGGGGTGAGAGACGAAGTGACAGAGGGGGAGACACTGGCTGGATAGCAGTGAGGGGGTGAGAGACGAAATGACAGAGGGGGGGACACTGGCTGGATAGCAGTGAGGGGGTGAGAGACGAAGTGACAGAGGGGGAGACACTGGCTGGATAGCAGTGAGGGGGGTGGGACAGGGAGTGACTGAGGGGGGGACACTGGCTGAATAACAGTGAGGGGGTGAGAGACGAAGTGACAGAGGGGGAGACACTGGCTGGATAGCAGTGAGGGGGTGGGACAGGGAGTGACTGAGGGGGAAACACTGGCTGGATAGCAGTGAGGGGGTGGGACAGGGATTGACTGAGGAGATACTTGCTGGATAACAGTGAAGGGGGAGAGACAGACTGAGGGGGAAACACTGGTGGTTGAGTAACAGTGAGGGGGTGAGACACAGAGGGGGGGACACTGGCTGGATAACAGAGAGGGGTGAAACAGGGAGTGACTGAGGGGAAAACACTGGCTGGATAACAGTGAGGGGGTGAGAGACGAAGTGACAGAGGGGGAGACCCTGGCTGGATACCAGTGAAGTGGTGAGACAGGGAGTGACTGAGGAGATATTGGCTGGATAACAGTGAAGGGGGAGAGACAGACTGAGGGGGAAACACTGGTGGTTGAGTAACAGTGAGGGGGTGAGACGGAGTGACTAAGAAGACAGATGGAGTGACTGAGGGGAAGACACTGGCTGGATAGCAGTGAGGGGGTGAGAGACGAAGTGACAGAGGGGGAGACACTGGCTGGATAGCAGTGAGGGGGTGAGAGACGAAGTGACAGAGGGGGGGACACTGGCTGGATAGCAGTGAGGGGGTGAGAGACGAAGTGACAGAGGGGGAGACACTGGCTGGATAGCAGTGAGGGGGTGGGACAGGGAGTGACTGAGGAGATATTGGCTGGATAACAGTGAAGGGGGAGAGACAGACTGAGGGGGAAACACTGGTGGTTGAGTAACAGTGAGGGGGTGAGACGGAGTGACTAAGAAGACAGATGGAGTGACTGAGGGGAAGACGCTGGCTGGATAGCAGTGAGGGGGTGAGACAGCGAGTGACTGAGGGGAAGACGCTGGATAGCAGTGAGGGGGTGAGACATGAAGTGACAGAGGGGGAGACACTGGCTGGATAACAGAGAGGGGTGAAACAGGGAGTGACTGAGGGGGAAACACTGGCTGGATAACAGTGAGGGGGTGAGAGACGAAGTGACAGAGGGGGGGACACTGGCTGGATAACAGAGAGGGGTGAAACAGGGAGTGACTGAGGGGGGGCACTGGCTGGATAGCAGTGAGGGGGTGGGACAGGGAGTGACTGAGGGGGAAACACTGGCTGGATAACAGTGAAGGGGGAGAGACAGACTGAGGGGGAAACACTGGTTGAGTAACAGTGAGGGGGTGAGACAGATCGACTGAGATGGTGAGAGTGGGAATGATGAGAGGGTGCTGCTCAAAGCAGGGCTGAATACTTGTTGAGATGGGGTCGTTCTTAGGGTCTTGTGACCTCTTTCAGCCTCCTTGTTCTTTGCACAGACGTACACACATACATATGCACAAATATATATCTGGAATCTCGTGAGCACATGTACACGCGTATCACACACGCATGCACAGATATGTACAGATATTTACACAGACACACTGGGTTCTCAGCGTCACATTTCTGTCTCAGTAAGCAGGCCGTCACCCAGCCCGGACGTCATCAGCACCACCTGTGGTACCAGATCTACGACAGAGAGAAAAAGGATGTCAGAGGGAGACCCAGACCCCTCCCCAACTCCTGGGAACATACTGGGAGATCCAAGCCCCCCTCCTCCTAAGAGCTGGGGATTTAAATGTGTTAATGTTCTATGGGATCCAAGAGCTCCTGCCCCCCCTCCACTCCCCTTTGCAAGAGGATTTACCCATCTGACTCTGCAGAGAGATCCCACACCCCCCTCCCTGACTGTGCCGTGAGATTCAGGCATCCTCTCCCATTGCCTGAGGATTTACCCATCTGTCTGTGCAGTGAGATCCAGCCCCTCCCCCCATTGCCTGGGAATTTACCTGTCTGTGCAGTGAAATCCAGTTCTCCCCCCCCCCCCCCATTGCCTGGGGATTTACCTGTCTGTGCAGTGAGATCCAGTTCCCCCCCCCCCCCCATTGCCTGGGGATTTATTTACCTGTCTGTGCAGTGAGATCCAGCCCCTCCCCCCCATTGCCTGGGAATTTACCTGTCTGTGCAGTGAAATCCAGTTCCCCCCCCCATTGCCTGCGGATTTACCTGTCTGTGCAGTGAGATCCAGTCCCCCCCCATTGCCTGGGGATTTACCTGTCTGTGCAGTGAATCCAGTCCCCCCCCCATTGCCTGGGGATTTACCTGTCAGTGCAGTGAAATCCAGCCCCCCCCCCCAATTGCCTGGGGATTTACCTGTCTGTGCAGTGAGATCCAGCCCCCCCCCCATTGCCTGGGGATTTATTTACCTGTCTGTGCAGTGAGATCCAGCCCCTCCCCCCCATTGCCTGGGGATTTACCTGTCTGTGCAGTGAGATCCAGTCCCCCCCCCCCATTGCCTGGGGATTTACCTGTCAGTGCAGTGAAATCCAGCCCCCCCCCCCCAATTGCCTGGGGATTTACCTGTCTGTGCAGTGAGATCCAGTTTCCCCCCCCCCATTGCCTGGGGATTTATTTACCTGTCTGTGCAGTGAGATCCAGCCCCCCCCCCCCATTGCCTGGGGATTTACCTGTCTGTGCAGTGAGATCCAGTCCCCCCCCCCATTGCCTGGGGATTTACCTGTCAGTGCAGTGAAATCCAGCCCCCCCCCCCAATTGCCTGGGGATTTACCTGTCTGTGCAGTGAGATCCAGTTTCCCCCCCCCCATTGCCTGGGGATTTATTTACCTGTCTGTGCAGTGAGATCCAGCCCCTCCCCCCCATTGCCTGGGGATTTACCTGTCTGTGCAGTGAGATCCAGTCCCCCCCCCCCCATTGCCTGGGGATTTACCTGTCTGTGCAGTGAAATCCAGTCCCCCCCCCCCCCATTGCCTGGGATTTACCTGTCAGTGCAGTGAGATCCAGCCCCTCCCCCCCATTGCCTGGGAATTTACCTGTCTGTGCAGTGAAATCCAGTTCTCCCCCCCCCCCCCATTGCCTGGGGATTTACCTGTCTGTGCAGTGAGATCCAGCCCCTCCCCCCCCCATTGCCTGGGGATATACCTGTCTGTGCAGTGAGATCCAGCCCCCCCCCCCAGTGCCTGGGGATTTATCTGTCTGTGCAGTGAAATCCAGCCCCCCCCCCATTGCCTGGGGATTTACCTGTCAGTGCAGTGAAATCCAGCCCCCCCCCCCAATTGCCTGGGGTTTACCTGTCTGTGCAGTGAGATCCAGTTCCCCCCCCCCCATTGCCTGGGGATTTATTTACCTGTCTGTGCAGTGAGATCCAGCCCCTCCCCCCATTGCCTGGGAATTTACCTGTCTGTGCAGTGAAATCCAGTTCCCCCCCCCCCCATTGCCTGGGGATTTACCTGTCTGTGCAGTGAGATCCAGTCCCCCCCCCCCCCATTGCCTGGGGATTTACCTGTCTGTGCAGTGAAATCCAGTCCCCCCCCCATTGCCTGGGGATTTACCTGTCAGTGCAGTGAAATCCAGCCCCCCCCCCCCAATTGCTTGGGGATTTACCTGTCTGTGCAGTGAGATCCAGTTCCCCCCCCCCCCCCATTGCCTGGGGATTTATTTACCTGTCTGTGCAGTGAGATCCAGCCCCTCCCCCCCATTGCCTGGGAATTTACCTGTCTGTGCAGTGAAATCCAGTTCCCCCCCCCCATTGCCTGGGGATTTACCTGTCTGTGCAGTGAGATCCAGCCCCTCCCCCCATTGCCTGGGGATTTACCTGTCTGTGCAGTGAGATCCAGCCCCTCCCCCCATTGCCTAGGGATTTACCTGTCTGTGCAGAGAAAGCCAGTTCCCCCCCCCCCCCATTGCCTGGGGATTTATCTGTCTGTGCAGTGAAATCCAGTCCCCCCCCCCCATTGCCTGGGAATGTACCTGTCAGTGCAGTGAAATCTAGTCCCCCCCCATTGCCTGGCAATTTACCTGTCTGTGCAGTGAGATCCAGCCCCCCCCCCATTGCCTGGGAATTTACCTGTCTGTGCAATGAAATCCAGCCCCCCCCCCCAATTGCCTGGGGATTTACCTGTCTGTGCAGTGAGATCCAGTTCCCCCCCCCATTGCCTGGGGATTTATTTACCTGTCTGTGCAGTGAGATCCAGCCCCTCCCCACCATTGCCTGGGGATTTACCTGTCTGTGCAGTGAGATCCAGCCCCTCCCCCCAGTGCCTGGGGATTTATCTGTCTGTGCAGTGAAATCCAGTCCCCCCCCCCATTGCCTGGGAATGTACCTGTCAGTGCAGTGAAATCTAGTCCCCCCCCATTGCCTGGCAATTTACCTGTCTGTGCAGTGAGATCCAGCCCCCCCCCCCCCCATTGCCTGGGAATTTACCTGTCTGTGCAATGAAATCCAGCCCCCCCCCCCCATTGCCTGGGGATTTACCTGTCTGTGCAGTGAGATCCAGCCCCCCCCATTGCCTGGGGATTTAGCTGTCTGTGCAGTGAGATCCAGCCCCTCCCCCCATTGCCTAGGGATTTACCTGTCTATGCAGAGAGATCCGGCCCCCTCTCCCCCATTGCCTGGGGATTTACCTGTCTGTGCAGTGAGATCCAGCCCCTCCCCCCATTGCCTAGGGATTTACCTGTCTGTGTAGTGAGATCCAGCCCCCCCCCCCATTGCCTGGGGATTTACCTGTCAGTGCAGTGAGATCCAGCCCCCCCCCCATTGCCTAGGGATTTATCTTACTGAGCAGTGAGATCCAGCCCCTCCCCACCATTGCCTGGGGATTTACCTCTCTGTGTAGTGAGATCCAGCCCCCCCCCCCACCATTGCCTGGGGATTTACCTGTCTGTGCAGTGAGATCCAGCTCCCCCTCCCATTGCCTGGGGATTTACCTGTCTGTGCAGTGAGATCCAGCCCCTCCCCACCATTGCCTGGGGATTTACCTGTCTGTGCAGTGAGATCCAGCCCCTCCCCCCATTGCCTGGGAATTTACCTGTCAGTGCAGTGAAATCTAGTCCCTCCCCCCATTGCCTGGCAATTTACCTGTCTGTGCAGTGAGATCCAGCCCCCCCCCATTGCCTGGGAATTTACCTGTCTGTGCAATGAAATCCAGCCCCCCTCCCCATTGCCTGGGGATTTACCTGTCTGTGCAGTGAGATCCAGCCCCCCCCCATTGCCTGGGGATTTAGCTGTCTGTGCAGTGAGATCCAGCCCCTCCCCCCATTGCCTAGGGATTTACCTGTCTGTGCAGAGAAAGCCAGTTCCCCCCCCCCCATTGCCTGGGGATTTACCTGTCTGTGCAGTGAGATCCAGCCCCCCCCCCCCCCATTGCCTGGGGATTTAGCTGTCTGTGCAGTGAGATCCAGCCCCTCCCCCCATTGCCTAGGGATTTACCTGTCTATGCAGAGAGATCCAGCCCCCTCTCCCCCATTGCCTGGGAATTTTCCTGTCTGTGCAGTGAAATCCAATTCCCCCCCCCCCCCCCATTGCCTGGGGATTTACCTGTCAGTACAGTGAGATCCAGCCTCTCCCCCCCATTGCCTGGGGATTTAGCTGTCTGTGGCAGTGAGATCCAGCCCCCCCCCCATTGCCTGGGGATTTAGT